>NC_135335.1:107447128-107749569 GCF_023851605.1 Tamandua tetradactyla | reverse complement strand
ACCTAAAAATAGTCTTCCAATTTAAAAACTAGGTACTTTTCTTGAACTTCTTTAAAGTCAAATATGTGGTTACACCATGAGTCCTTCTCAGAATCTAGGCTGGTTCAGGGAGGTATGCTGGTTCCCTTCACATACGAATGAGAAGGATTGTTTAAACTATAATTAACCAATCAGAGCTTGGTATAAAGAGTTCTCTGGGGTGAAAGATAAAACATCCCAGGATAAGCCTGTGCTTCCAGCAGTGGGCAGGTACGTACAAATCCAACAATCATTTCTCTGGTGGACAGCTGCTACTACTATAGTCCACTTAAGGAACACATTGCTATGTATCTGCCAAAATAAAAGGAACAAAAACAAAGACCTATATACAATTAATTATATAGCTTTAGGCAATTTATGAAAAAGCAATTTTAGAGTTGCGGTAGGGGTACACGAGTATTGTCTTTTTCAACTTTTCCTCCATTCACACAAGCTCACTTCAGTCTGAAATGATGGCTCCATGGCTTAAGACTCTGCAAATACAAAGAAGAACGGATACAGCGTAGGACCCCTCCTACTTAAGAGTAAGTTGTTCTTCAGGATACTTGTTCTTCCAAGTTTTTACTAATATTAGATCTCCTGGTTTGAATAGAATGTTGCATCCTATATGTAAGAAAAGAAAGTCTGGAATTAGCATATTCTAAAATTGTACTTATAGTTTCCCCTCAGGAGATGATTGCATCTTTTTGTAACCTTTCATGCAGACAGTTCATTGATAAATTTCCCATCTTAGTTTTGAGGCAGGGCTTCCCATATAGAATTTCAAAAGGGCTCAAATCTAGTCCATTTCTGGGGATAATCTGAATTCTGAGGGGGGCAATAGGCAACACTTTGTCCCAAGTGAAGTTGGTTTCTTGACATAATTTGCAGTAGTTTTCTTTTAAAGTATTATTCATTTTTTCAGTGTCTCCAGTCAATTGTGGCCTCCATGATGCATGCAATTTCCAGTTTATTCCATGTGCCTGTGAAACTTCTTGGGTTATTTTTGAAACAGAGACATTGCCATTATCACTTTCAATAGTGAGTGGAACCCCAGATCTTGGTATTATTTATTTTAGCATAACTTTGGCGACTTCAGTGGCTCATTCAGGGAAAGCTCTACCCAACCTGAAAATGCGTCAACTAACACCAGCAGGTAATAAAAGTTCCTTGCTGCTCGAGGTATGACTGTAAAGTCTATTTGTGGGTCCTCTCCTGTCTCAAACCCCGAGCTTGCACCCCTACCATCAAGGGAGGCCCACTAGTCTTTGGGTTATTCTTTGTTTTTTTCAGAAATAGAAAAATTAATAATCGAATTTATTTGGAAGGGCAGGATGTCCTGAATAAAAACATATTATGAAAAATAAATGAAATTGGAGGTCTCATACTACCTGATTTGGGTTATTCTTACCACATATTTATTTGTGATCTTATAAATAGTTGCTTGCATTTTTGGTCCTACAGCATGTTTCTTTTTTTTTTTTTTTCATTCAACATCTTTATTATCAAATATGTATAAAAATTTATTGGAATGTCTTATTCAAGTTCATGACAATTTTTTGCTTTTGTCATCAGATAAGTTCATTTTTATATTTAGACAAACTAATAATTTTCTCTTAGAATGTATTCTTTGTTATATTTTAATAGCCCATCATCTCTCTTCATTTCTCTTTTACCATGGTTTCTCTTTGTTTCATATACCCAATACGCTTCATTTGTTGAATGAAAATGTTTTAATTTTAGGACCCCTGACATGGCTACTCTATTAGAAGTTAAACTAAAAATTTTAAATATATTTATTCTTAATTTATTTAAAAATAACAATAAATCCATTACACACTGACATAAATTACATGTCTTTATGAAAAAATAAGAGTATTTTCCAAAACAAATTGAGTGAGAAGAGTGCTGTCATTTTACATTTTGCAAACCTTTTTAATATCTGGCTTAGTGGAAGATAGCTCAGTCCTCTTATCTGTTCTTGCATTCAGTTTGTCCTGATGTGTTGTTTTGGTTGAAGTGTAAGAAGAAAATCTGTCCTCACAAATACATAGTTGGGAAAAGGAGGAGTGTCTTAATAGCCTTTTCAGATAATTGTGGATGTTTTTCTTTAATACTACACCAAAACTTGACAAGCAGTATTTCTTAAAGGTTAGTTACAATGTGGAATCTGAGACCACATCCATGTAACTTTTCATATCATTACATGAAAATCCATCAGCCTATGTTGCCCTTTGAATAGATCTTTTACCTATACCTAGTTTTGTACATCACACATTGTTTTTTTGGAAAATACTGCTTCACTGGGTGTTCTTGTGTGCTAGCTGCTGGAATGCGATATACCAGAAATGGAACAGTACAGCGTGTTTCTTGATCCATGCTCCAAAAGCTTCTTTTCCATAATGGATTCCTTGGTGCAGGTGTGATAATACAGGCTCAACTAGTTTTTCTGGTAATAAGATTTGGCCTGAGTCCAACCACAACCATCCTCTTGACTTAGTGCTGAATCCCCTTTCTTCTACTTGGTCTAGATCTTTTGTTTCATAGAATGGAGTGAATGAGGAAAGATCTAAGGATGGGATAAGAGGCAGTTCTTTTGAGTCTTTAAACCAAACCTGAGGAGCCTCTTTTACTGCCAAATCAGCTTGTCGTTTCCTTTTGCTAGGAAGGTATCAGACCTCTAGGGCGATGCATCACAGCTACCTCTGTTGGTGGTAACACAGCTTCTAGCAAAACTAGCACAGTTTCCAGATGTTTAATTTCTTTATTGCTAAATCCCCTTTCTTTCCAATTTGCCCCATGGGCATGCACTTTAGAGAGGATATAATGTGAATTAGTATAAACATTTATTCTTTTTCCTTCTCCAATAATCAAGGCTTGAGTTACGGCAATAAGTTCAGCTTTCTGGGCTGGGGTACCTGGTGGCAGAGATTTGGTTTCTAGCACCTCTGTCACGGTTATCATGGCATAGCCTGATGGTCAATATCCATGGTCCATGAAACTGCTTCTATCTGTGAATGTTTCAATGTCTGCATCTTCCAGAGTGATGTCTCCCAAATCTGAATGACTGGAGTACGCTTTCTCAATTACCTGGATATAGTCATGCAGAGTGGGTCCATCCAATCTGAGTAGCAGTGTAGCTGGATTTAAGACTGTAGAAATTAAGAGGTACACTTAAGAGGGGTCTGATAAAACAGCTTGCTATTTTCTCAACCTGCCAGCCATTACTCAAAATCCTCCTCTTTGTTCAAGCAGAGAAAAAACACTGTGTGAGAGTATGCATTATATCTTCTTGACCTAGAGTAAACTTTGTAGATTCTGGTAGGATGTCATAAGTGGCAGCTACAGCCTGAAGGCAGGATGGCCATTCTTGGGTTACTAGGTCCAGTTTCTTTGTGAAATAAGCTATGGTTGTTGGTGCCTCCCTAAAGTCTGGATGAGGACACATTTATTCAGTGTCATGATTAGACTATCACCTTTAGCTATCAACAGCATGGGGGCAAAAAAAAAAAAAAAACACCTACATTAAAACCCGTTGTTGGAACGTTTTATACTTTCCACAGAACAGAAACTAAAATAACCTGTTATATGATTAGTCACAAATACGGTCATGTTTTTTGGTCCATACACATGAATATTGTCTAAAACATGTCTTCTTTGTAGCAGCAAGAAGAACTGTGCTTGGCTGAGTTCACAAATCTGTTGTAACCTATAGTTTCCCTGTCACTTCTCTGGCTCTCCTCTCCTGCTAAGCTTTGTTTCCTAGAATTAAAATCTTCTGCCACTGCCGTAGCTACTGTTGCTACTGAAACCACCATAGCCATCTTGGTTTCATAGTATGGGAAATTATTGGCCTCCACCAATGTAAGGGCCAGAACTTCTGCCTCCAAAGCTTCCTTCCTTCGTGGATCCAATTTTTGAAGATCGAAGGTTGTAATTGTCAAAATCACTGTAGCTTCCACCACCTCCAAAATTGCTTCCATCATTACCAAATCCATCATAGCCATCCTCACTGCCACCATATCCACCACCAACTTGGCAGCCATCAAAGCTACCATGATCACTGAAGTTTCCTCCATGACCAAAGTTGTCATTCCCGCCAAAACCACCTCCACAACCACCACCGAAGTTTCCAGAACCATTTCGACCTCTTTGGCTGGATGAAGCACTGGCCATCTCTTGCTTAGACAGGGCTTTCCTTACTTGACAGTTGTGTCCATTCACATATACAGAAAGACAATCTTATCCACAGAGTCATGGCCATCAAAGGTTAAAAAGCAAAGCCTCTCTTCTTGCCACTGCCTCGATCAGTCATGAGTTCAATCACTCCGGTTTTCCCATACTGCTCAAAATAATCTCTTAAGTGATGCTCTTCAGTGTCTTCTTCAATTGAGACAGCCCTGTTCGGTTCCCTAACTCTTCTACCCACTTTGTTTGGCCTTGCATCCACAGCAATATCCACCTCCTCCACAGTGGTGTAGCCTCTGGAGTGTTTGGCGTTTGGAACTCTCATTACACACAGTCTGTGAGTGCTCCTCATTGCTCAAAATGGCTCCTCAGACTCCCATCGGTTGTTTCAAAGCTTAATCCTTGGATGAAGAGCTTCTGCAGCTGCCAGGCTCCTTAGGAGACTCTGACTTGGACATGACAACAGTGGGAGGAAAGATTTCCACGATGCTTCCTCAGAGGCGCCCATGAGCAGAAAGGAGTAAGCTAACGAAACTATCTCTTGCTATTCTTTTTTTTTTTTTTGCAGGGCAGGGAGGGAGGTGCATGGTCTGGGAACCAGACTCTTCGGCATGACAGGCGAGAATTCTAACACTGAGCTACCCTTATACTGCCTGCTATTTTTTTTTTTTAAAGAACTTTTAAAATAGAAGATTGTTAACATAACAAGAGTAGACAGGGCCATATAATGAACTCCCATGTACCCATCATCCAGGCTCAACATTTATCATTTTATAGACAATCTTATTCTATCCCTGTGCCTGCCCACTTCCCTTCCTCCCCATTACTTCTTCTTTTTTATATATGCTATATGGCGGGGCTCACATTTCATTCTTTTTTCCATGTGGGTATCCCGTTATTGCAGCACCATTTGTTGAATTTTTGTTTGCTTGTTTGTTTGTTTTGGGAAGTGCATGGGCTGGGAATTGTACCCTGGTCTCCTGCATGGCAGGTGATAATTCTACCACTGAAATACCCTTGCACCCCCCCTCCCTATTACTTTTAAATATATCTCATATGTATTATTTTATCGCACATAACACACAAAATATATCTAAAACAGTATCACCAGAGAACTTGTTAGAAATGGAAATTATCAGGTCTCAAAAAAGTTCTCCTGAATCAGAACCTTGGGTTGGGATATGTTAACAAGTACCCTAGGGGATTCTGATGCAACCAAAGCTTGAAAACCACTGCTGTAAAAGATAAGATGTCTTTTAAAAGATAACTACAATACAATTATCCCACCTAAACATTTAAATTATAATTCCTGTTCATTCTCAAACATTTATTCAGTATTCCAACTTCCAATTCTCTCATAATTGCCCTTGAAAGTTTTTAGTTCTTCATTTTTAGACTGGTTGAAAACATGATCCAAATAATACCCACACGCTGTGATTGGCTTATCTTTTTACAATCTTTTTTAGGTTCTCACTCCATCAACCCCCACCCTGAAATTGCAAAAACCTAGTCATATATGACCTTCCCACATTCCAGATTTGCTGGTTGCAACCCCGTAGTTTGTTTGTTTCTATTTATAAATGGGTTTTATGTATACATTTGAGAGTTGCTCCTTTCCCATTCAATCTGCATGGATTCAGAATGCATGAATTCAAGCCTGTTCTTTATACCAGATTATAAAGGAAACAAAGGAAGGACTGCAATTATTGAGAACAAGAGTCACACAAGTAGTGTTTCTCACTGCCTCTTTGATCTGAATCTGATCTTTATTCAAAATAATGTGTCCAAAATGATTTTGAGTTTTATGGAATAAGCAATTTAGACAGCAGGCTTCTTTACTTCTGTGATAGGTTTCTTGTCTGCTGACTTCTTGGTAGCTGCAGCCTTCTTTCCCAAAGGCTTCTGCTTCTGTGGCTTCTTCTTAACCCCAACAGCCATCTTCCCTTTCTTCCCCACTGCAGGTTTTTTCCCTGGAACCCCCTCCTCATCTGATTTGGCCTCTAGTGCTGCTGCAGCTTTATCCACCCTGAGTTTGTAATTCCTGGCCTGCTAAAGAATGGTGTTTTGGTGCATAGTCTTTGCATATGGATTTAGTTTTAACGTGATTCCCAAGTTTTTCAGTGGATTCTTTGGGACTCTGTAATGAATCTTCTTGCAGGGTGTGCAGAGGGCTCTTTGGATCTCTGGGCTTTTCAAGATTCTGCTGAGGACTGTATTCATCATCTTGTGCATGGGAAGGTTCTCGTCACTCTTGAGGGAGGCAGCTTCACGCCAAGTGCCATACAGGTCATCCAACTTGCGGAAAGCACTTTCAGTCCAAATGCCGAAATGTCTCACATGCCCAACAGGAGCAAGTTTCGAAATGTTCAGCTTGCTTACATTAAGCTGAGTGATTCCAAGGATGTTTCCGAAGGCCTTGATAATACCATTGTCCTCATTATAGATGATGCATGGTCCCCTGCGGTGCCAGTTTGAAAGAATCTATGTACTCTAGAAAAGCCAGGACTTAATTCTAATCCAATTTTGTGGGAGCAGCCGTTTCCTTTAATCCCTATTCAGCTCTTTCAGTTGGAAACTTGATTAGATTAGCTCCATGGAGATGTGACTCACCCAATTGTGGGTATTATCTACGTGAGTCTTGATTAGTTTATTGGAATCTTTAAAAAAGGAAGCACTTTGGAGAAAGCTTCAGAATGACGAGATAGCGACAAGAATCACAGAACCCACACAGCCAGAGACCTTTGGAGCTGAAGAAGGAATATGTCCTCTGGGTCATTTCATGAAACAAGAAGCCTGGAGAGAAAGCTGGCAGATATTGCCAAGTTCTCCACGTGCCTTTCCATTTGAGAGAGAACCCTGAACTTCATTAGCCTTTCTTGAGTGAAGGTAACCTCCTGTTGGTGCCTTAATTTAGACATTTTTATAGACTTGCTGTATCTGGGACATTTTCATGGCCTTAGAACTATAAACTAGCAACTTAATAAATCTCCCCTTTTAAAAGCTGTTCCATTTCTGGCGTATCGCATTCTGGCAGCTAGGAACTAGAATACCTGCACTGTATGCGACGATGGTTTCTCATTTTTCCCTTGCCAGCTCTTATTCCCTGAGAAGCACAGACCTTTTTGATATTATACCAGGCTTTAAATTTCTTAAGAAGCAAAACAGCCTCACTGGTCTTTTAGACTTCAACTTTATCTTCGACCGCCAAAGGAAGTTCAGGAACTTCCTCAATACAATGACCTTCAGACATGACCAGCACTGGTAAGTGTGAAGCAGACAGGGCAGAGCAGATTCGCTTCTGTGTTGTGTTTATTCTTCAGTGCCACTGACACCATGTTTTGGTTGGTGCAAATATGCAACCTCCACAACATATATTTACAGAAGCATCCTGGCCAGATCAGTGAGTCCCACCGCCTTGAACTCTGGGACTTCGAGCCACAGCTCTGCCAGTGCCCCAGGACTCCACATTGGTTTGATAACCTGCTAACTCACTGACGGCATAGGGCTGTTTGTTGTTTTTGTGCAAGTTGGTGTGAACAAAGTTCACAATCTACAGTATAACGGGAACCTTGACTACAGCAAGCAGAGTAACATTTTTGAGAGATGAGACCTCCTTCTCAGAGTACACCGAAAACAATGGACAAGTGCATGACAGGGCAGGGAGAGGAGAAGGCCACGCTCCTTTCAACCTGGTGGCTCCCACAGGAAAACCCCCCACAATATTTCAGAAGGTAGTCTTCCACCCTCTACATTCATTTCCTGTAAATTGGTAGTTGGATCATGATGATGAGGTATGGTCAGATATAAATTCAATTTTATTTTTAAGTTAGCAAAAACCCTTAGAAGATGGAGTTGTAGTTCTTGTCTCTTCAAAAGCTCCTGGCCAAAACTTGGTTCTAGCTATCTACACTGCAGCTCCAGAGTTACTCCAGGCTCTGCTCAAGTCTCCTTTTCTCATTGTATCCCTTCTATTTCCATCCCCTTGACCTCTCTATGTTTTCTTTCTCAGTTTGGAGACCCTATTCACCCACCATGGCCTTCATCTAACATTCCTTTAAGAGGCTACTTCTGGTAATAGTCCCTTAGCTTCAGGCACAGACACAGGTAAAAGGCACCATCCTCTGGGACCCTGCCTGAGCTTCAGAGCATACCTTGACCAGGCCTGCAGAACCAAACCTCCAATCCCCAGCTGGTCTATGGGAAAGAGATCAGAAAAGAGTGACTTTTTGGTGGTAATCTTTTCATTATCCCTTTCTCCAAAGAGCAACTCTCTGGGTTAGTTACCTGGTCCTATTCTCCAAATGCTGGATCAGGAGATCTGGAGCCAGGCCCTGTGCTGGTTTGAAAGGATTTGTGTACCCTAGAAAAGCCATGATTTAATTGTAAGCAATCTTGAGGGAACAACCATTTCTCTTAATTCCTATTAGGTACTATAGGTTGGAAACTTAATTGGGTTATCTCCATGGAGATGTGATTCAATCAATGTGTGTGTTAAGCTTGGTTAGATAGAGACGTGTCTCCACCCATTCTAGGTGGGTCTTGATTAGTTTACTGGAATCCTATGAAAGAGGAAACATTTTGGAGAAAGTTGGAGATTTTGCAAGAGCAAAGAATGACATAGCCATGAGAAGCAGAGAGTCCACCAGCCAGAGACATTTGGGAGGAAGAAAGAAAGCACCTCCTGGTGAGCTTCATGGAGCAGGAGGCCTGGAGAGGAACCTCTCAGATGATGCCATGTTCTCCATGTGCCTTCACAGATGAGAGAGGAACCCTAAACTTCATCGGCCTTCTTGAACCCAAGTATCCTTCCCTGGATACCTGAAATTGGACATTTCTGTACACTTGCTTTAATTGGGACATTTTCACTGCCTTAGAACTATAAATGTGTAACTTAACAAATTCCCCTTTCCTAGTATATTTCATTCCAGCAGCTAGTAAACTGGAACAGGCCCTGATATCTATTTTAACTGTCTCCAGCGTTCTATATGTAGACAGGTTTGAGGGCAACTTATAGTGAATTCAGCAGAGCCATTCTACTTACTAGTCCCTTGTTGGAAATAGAATCCAGCTATTGCCCTGCCAGTTAATTCCAGGAGCAAGATGATAATCAGAGACTTTGCAGAGAAAGCTAGAAAAGAAAGTAGAGTCAAACAGATTTGAATGTCTAGAAAGTGCCAAATTTTAAATGAAAGAGAAAAATCCACAAATGATATATTCAGTCAAGGCTAAAACTGAATGATATAGGCATTTGGACAATTAAATAAAATCCTTCCCACCCTCCCTCTAGTTCCTCTGCTTGTCAAAAGCTTATTATTTTGAAAAATTTCAAATGTAGGATAGTTGCAAAAATAACACAGACTTCATAGAGAGAAATCGGATATACTCCCCACCCTACCTCAGATACCCAGGTCCACCACTTTTAACATTTTGCCAACTTTGTCATCATTCTATCTCTATCTATCTATTGATTGATCTATCGATCTGTCACTATCTATGCTCTGAACATTTGAAGCAGGTTGCACACAAACCCTGGACGCATAATAATTCCATGTAGATTTCCTATGAACAAGGATATTTGTCTATGTAACCACCTTAAGTGTGGTTATCGAGGAATTTAACATTGATAAAAAACTTACATTCTACATTCCAATTTTTCTTAGGTCCCAAAAATGTCCTTTTGAGCCTTTTCTCCACCAGTATCTTAACCAGTATCACGTATTGCACTTAATTGTCATTATCTCTTTAGTTTCTTTTTCTTTCCTTTTTTTAACAGTGGAGATATTTGTACAGCATAAATCTTCCTTCCTATCCCAACCCCTCCCAAGCATACCATTTAGTGGGATTAATCACATTGACAATGTTGCAGAACCCTCACCACCATCCATCCCTACAGCTTTCCCTTCACCCTAAACAGAAACCCTACGCTCATTTTGAATTGATGCCCGCTGCCCCTTACCCCTGGTAACCTGCACTGTATAGCCTGTCTCAATGAGTTTGCAGATTCTCTGTTTTCTTTGTGGTTACCAGGGGGCCTATATTTAAAACCCTAAATCTATAACAATCTCGTTTGCTTTCTTAACAACATCAATAGCATACAAAAACTGTGTTCCTATACTCCTCCATTCCCCCATCGTTATTCAGTTGCTGTTGCAAATTACATGTTGATCTATTATGAGTCCAAAATCATTGATTTACCATTACATTTTATGCATATGCCTTTTAAAGTCTGTAGGAATAAAGAGTGGAGTTACAATTCAGAAACATAATAGTACTGGCATTTGTATTTACTGGTGTCATGATCTATACTGAAGATCTTTATTTCTTCAAATAGTACCAGTCTATTGTCTACTGTCCTTTCCTTTCAATCTGCAGAACTCCTCCTGGTAGCATTTCTTATAGGTCTAGTGGTGATGATGCCCCTGAGCTTTTGTTTATCTGGGAATGATTTAATTCCTCCCTGAGTTTTGAAAGACAATTTTGCCAGAGATAGAATTCTTGGTTTACAATTTTTTAAAAATAATTTTTTATTAGAGAAATTGTAGGTTTGCAGAAAATACTCAGTTCCACATACTCTCCCCTCATTATTAACACTTTGCATTAGTGTGGTACCATTGTTAAAATTGATGAGAGAATATTATAATTTCGCTATTAACTATAGTCCATAGCTATACATTAGGGTGTATTTTTCCCCATATGCTATCATATTATTAACACCTTGCATTACTGTGGTAAATTTCTTATAATGCATGAAAGAACATTTTTGTAATTATTCTATTAACCATAATCCAATATATTAGAGTTCACTGTGTTGTACAGTCATAAGTTTTTCTTTAAATTTTTATTTTGGTTATGTATATACAACCTAAAATTTCCCTTTTAACTACATTCATATATGTAATTCAATGCTGTTAATTGTAGTCACAATGTTGTGCTACCCATCACCCATTTCCAAAACTTTAAAATCAACCCCAGTAGAAATTCTGTACAATTTAAGCACTACCTCCCCATTCCCTAACCCCAACAAAACCCCAGGTAAATTATATGCTGGATTCTCATTCTGTGGATTTGCCTATTCTAATTATTTCATATGAGTGACTTCATACAACATTTTTCCTTTGGTGTCTGGCTTATTTCACTCAGCAGAATGTCTTTGAAGTTCATCCACAGTGTCGAATGAATCGGAATTTCATTCTTTTTTGAAGCTGAATAATATTCCATTGTATGTATATAGTACACTTTGTTTATCCATTTCATCAGTTGATGCACACCTGGGTTTCTTCCATCTTTTAGCAATTGAGAAGAATGCTGCTATGAACATTGGTGTGAAAATATATTTTCAAATTCCCGCTTTCAATTCTTTAGGGTATATAACTAGTAATGGGTTTGCTGAGTCATGTGTTTATTCTATACTTAGCTTTCTGAGGAACTTGCCAATGTGTCTTCCACTGAGGCTGCACTATTATACATTCCTGCCAACAATGCCTGAGTGTTCCTATTTTTCCATGTCCTATCCCACACTCGTAATTTTTCATTTTTAAAATAGTGGCTTATTCCAATGGATGTGAAATGGAGCGTCATGTAATTTGGATATACATTTCCCTAATAGCTAATGATGTTGAGCATCTTTTCATGTGCTTTTAGTCATTTGTATATCTTCTTTGGAGAAATATCTGTTCAAGTCTTCTGCCCAGTTTTTAATTGGGTTGTTTATCTTTTTTTTTTTTTTTTTCGAGTTATAGGATTTCTTTTTATATTCTGGATATTAAGCCCTTATTGGATATGTGGTTTCCAAATATTTTCTTCCACTGAGTAAGTTGTCTTTTCACTTTCACGATAAAGTCCTTTGATGCACCACAGTTCTTAGTTTTGATGACGTCCCACTTTTCTATTTTTTCTTTTGTTGCTTATGCTTTGGTGTAAAGTCCAAGAAACCATCACTTAGCGCCAGATCCTGAAGATGCTTCCTAACATTTTCATCTAAGAGTTTTATAGTCCTGGTTTTTATATTTAGGTCTTTTATCCATTTTGAATTAATTTTTTATTATAGTGTGATATAGGGATCATTGTAGCTTTGTAATATGCTTTAGTCAGTGTGAGTTCTCTGACTTTGTTTTTTTTTCAAGATGTTTTGATTATTTGGGTTCCTTTATCCTTCCAAATAAATTTCATAATTGGTTTTCCATTACTACATAATAGGCTGTTGGTATTTTGATTGGGAAGAAGTAAAACATTCCCTATTTGCAGATGAAATGATTCTATATATGGAAAGTCCTGAAAAATCTGTAAGAATTTAGTAATGGAGCTAATAAATGAACCAAACAAGGTGGCCAGGTACAAGGCCAAAATGCAAAATTTAGTAGTGTTTTTAGTAGTGTTTCATACCCTAGTAATGAGCAAGTTAAGGAGGAAATCAAGAAAAAAAATCCATTTACAAGAGCAACTAAAAGAAGCAAATATCAAGGAATAAATTTAACCAAGGATGTAAAGGATTTATACACAGAAAACTACAAAGCTTTGGGAAAAGTAATCAAATAGGATCTAAATAATGGGAGGACATCATCAATTGGAAAACTAAATATTGTTAAGATATCAATTCTGCCAATCTTTGTCTTTTGATTGAGGAGTTTAATCCATTCACATTCAGTGTTATTACTCTAAAGACAGTACTTACTTTGGCCATTTTGTCCTTTGGTTTTAAATTTCACATGTATTTTTTGTCTCTCTTTTCCTTTATTGCTGCCTCCTTATCTTTTGTGATGTATCTTACTGGTCCCTTCTCATTTCTGTTTCTGTATATATTTAAAATACTTTCTTTGTGTTTACTCTGGGGTTTGTATTACACAACCTATGTTTATATCCTTCTAATTTGGAAAGATAGCAACTTAGTTACAATAGCATACAGGCTCTATGCGCCCATGTTCCTCCATTTCCCTTTTTTAGGTTGCTTTTGCCCTACATTGCTGCTTCCAGAATTCTCTCTTTATCTTTGGCATTTGGCATTCTGATTAGTATGTGTCTTGCGGTAGATGTACTATATTCTATTCTTTTTGGAATATGTTGCAATTTTAGACATGCATACTTATGTCTTTCAGAAGAGTTGGGAAATTTTTGGCCATTATCTCATCAACTATTTTTATTTGTATGCTTTGTGCCATCACTCAGGGCTGGGCCATTACTCATTTTTTTTCCTATTCGTTCTTTTGATCATATGGTTTCAATTGTTCTGTCTTTTAGACTGCTGATTCTTTTTCCTGCTTGTTCAAATTTGCTGTTATCTGTCTGTAGTCTATTTTAAAGCGCCATCATTTCACCTTTCATCACCATAATTTCTGTTATGTTTCCTTTCAAGCTTTAGAATTCTTTTTTATGCTCATACATTGTCTTCTTAATATTATTTAGCTCTATACCAATCACTAGCTTATTTCTATCGATATTTTCCTTGAATTTATTTAGATTTGTTTGAACTTCTTTGATTAGTGATTCCAAATTCTGTGTATCCTCTGAAGTTTGAATTTGTTTATTCAACTGAGCCATATCTTCCTGTTCCTTAGTAGGGCTTATAATTTTTTGCTGATGTGTGGGCATCTGGTTATTTTGATGTGTTTATCCTGCAGGTGTTTCTCCCTCTTGCCTAAGGTTTTATTGTTGGTTGGCTTTGTGTTAGGGGTCTTCCTTGACACTTGGTCCAACTTATTCTGGACATTTAGAGTAACCACCTGTGCTTAACCTTTAAGGCTTTCTCAGCTTTTCTGCACTTATTTCTTGCCCTGGATAGGCAGCACCATGTTTAAGATCACCCTTTTGTGTGCAATTGTTTTGCGTCCATGAAAAAGCTTTTCATGTATTTCCTCTCTGGGAATCTTAATTTGTTTTATTTTTGTTTGTGTGCAGAATTTTCTACCCAGCTCCTATGATTTGTTAAAATGCCCTCCCTCAATAGGGCCCCCTTTCACTACACTTTTCAGTTCTGATACCTGTCCACTCTTAAAGAAATTAAGTTTCCTCCCATTTTTTTTTCCTATGAAGCTCTCCTGCCTCTTGTTTCTTCTCTGTTAGGTTAACAGGGAGCCAGATGGGGTCAATCCAGAAAGATCTGTTTTGTGTTTAGGAGATCCAGCAAACAGAGACTCAATTGAGTGTTTGTACTTCTTGCCAACAGTTCTGCCACAGTCTGTTTTCTCCCTGGGGGCACGTTTGTATGAGCCACTCCTCATCCATTTGTGTCTTGCCCTGGGTGTCTGTGCATTTGGGTCCCTGTGCTTGGCTGTGCATGGGTTCTATCTCATCGCTTTGAGTGGCCCTCTGGCCTTCATCCATGGCAGGACAGACCTGGGCTGTGCTGCCTCTCTGTGACTCATTAGCTGCATGGGGCCAAGTGAGAAAGAGGGTTCCAGAATGTTGGCACTGGGATGTAAATCTCCTACCTGATTTTGGTGTGTTTTCTTTTTAATTTAGCATTTGTGGAGTCGTTCTCCAATCTCTATCCTACTCCAGAGTCACAAGCAACTGGAATTTGCCCTTTTATTAGACTTTAAAAGGGGATGTCTATGTCACCATGCTCCTTGGTTGGCAGTTTGTTTTCAGCCCTTAAACATGTCTTCTCACAGCCTTTACGCCTTCATGGTTTTCAATGAGAAATTGGCACTTAATCTTATACTCTTATTGTGGCTCCATTGCGAGCGATACGCTGCTTCTCTCTTACAGCTTTCAAAATTCTCTCTTTATCTTTGGCATTTCATGGTTTGATTATAACATGGTATTATAGAGTTCTAAGTTCTATAACATGGCACATACTTAAAGTTTTAATAGCATCTTGGATGTATGCATTCATATCTTTTGTTAAATTTTGGAAGTGTTCAGCCATTATTTCTTTGAATATTCTTTCTGTCCCTTTCTCTCTTTCTTCTTCTTCTGGACTCCCATAATGCATATATTGGTGTGTTTCACTGTATCCCATAATGATCCAGAAATCTGTTTTGTGTTGTATCCCATGGGGCCAAGTGAGAAAGAGGGTTCCAGAATGTTGGGGCTGGGATGTAAATCTCCTACCTGATTTTGGTGTGTTTTCTTTTTAATTTAGCATTTGTGGAGTCGATTTCCTCAGGCCCCACTCATTTTTTTTCATTCTTTCTTCTTTCTGCTCCTCAGACTGAATGGTTCCAATAGTCTTACAGTCAAGTTCTCTGATTCTTTCTATTGCCAGCTCCAATCTTGTCTTAAAACACCTCAAGAGAATTTTAAACTTCTATTACCATGGTTTTTAGATCTGTCTGGTTCCTTTTATAAGTCCCATCTCCCTATTGATATGTTCCTTGTTCATCTATCATTTTCTTGATTTCCTTTGGTTCTTTTTCCATTTAAAAGGACATACTAGGGGTGCACAGGTGGTTCAGTGGCAGAATGCTCACCTTCCATGCGGGAGACTGGTGTTCGATTCCTGGACCATGTACCACCCTCCCCCCACCCACCAAAAAAAGGACATACTAGGCAAATTTATTTCTCATTTTCTTCTGGAGAATTGCAACAGCCTCCTAACTAGTTTTCCTGGTTCCACTTTTGCTCTCCAATCCCACCTTATCCTAGTCCATTTTCCACAGCAGTCAGAGTGATACATAAAAAAAAAAAAATGATTTCTGATCTTGACATCCTGATATTCAAGACTTTATAATACATTTTCAACTAATTCAGAATAAAATCCAAATCCCATGGCTTATAACATGGCTTTCCAAACCAAACTTTTCTATGGTTCCAAACCCATTCCTTCCACTTACTCCACTCCAGCCAACACTGGTGCCTCCTCATTGTCCCTGGACATGGCAAGCATGTCTTCACCTTAGGCCTTCACAAAGGCTGTTCATTCCTTCATCTTGGAAGATCTTCTGCCAAAAGCTGCAGGATACTCCCTCACTTTACTAGGTGAGCTCTCTGGGGGCACAAATGTCACTGTATCCTAAAGGTCTTCCCTGACCACCTGAGCCAAAATAGCACTCTCCCTTCACCACTTTCTCTCCTTTCTTCTATTTTTTTTCCCAGCAGCCAATTACCACCTGACATATTATATATTTTTTGTTTATTTAGATGGCTTATAAGCCCCTCCCCCCCTATGATGTCAGCTTATCAAAGCAGGGAGTTTATTTTGTCCACTGCAGTATTCCAGTGCCTCACATAGTTGCTACTAAAAAATAGTTGTTGAATAAACGATAACACCCTATTTTTGTGGCATTTTAAAATTTTTTAGATACTAAAATAAAAATATTGTTTAAAACAGTGTGGTTCTATATTTTCCACATATTTTTATCCTTTCTTCCTCTCCTACACCCCAAAGAATACTATTGGTGAATTGTATTAATGCAAGTTCTGGGGGAATAATATTTCCATATAGACCAACAGAGGAAATCAAGAAATCAAGTCACGGTTTTTATAACTTTTCAGAATCTCAGCAAATGGACCTTGATAGCTTAAATGCTAAAAGCCAACTGAATGAAGTTGCAGTGCCATCTAGGAGGGTAAAGTTAAATGAAAGTCAGTGAGTGACTTGTGTTTCAGAGAAGGAGTTCTTTCAAAGTGACCCATCCAACCAGTTGGGAGCTCTTTCTGGCCACAGCAGAACTGAACATGGCATGTAGGAGCTCTCTGGGGAATAAAAACACTGCTCCCAACCACTCCCTATTTACTATAATTGGGAAACACAGTTTCCCAACTGCACAATATACTTGAGGCCTGTGTTGCTTCCTGCTCTGAAACTTGAATTTTGTAATGCCGGTGACAAGTAAGCTGGTGATGGTAAAACTGCCATTTCTCTCTTTGTGAAGATGTTTGGAGGCTTGGTTAAAGCTCTACAGGATTTTGGTGGTCTCACATTTGAGTATGCCAGAGAAGAGTGAGCAAAGGAATTTATTAAAATTGAAACACTTGGAATATGGAAATGAATTTTTATGATTTAATTAAGACATACCTGGGAGTTGAAATTTCTGGAGGTGTAGTAATCTGAATAAATATATACTTTGCATGCAATCAATTCTAACTTACAGTAAAAAAGTGAACAATAATTGACTAAGCCATAATCATAGGCTGGAAAACATAAAAAAAAATTAATAGTAACTGACTAAGCCATAATCATAGGCTGGAAAACAGCTTAAGTGTATGATTTTTGTGAAAGTCATTCCTGGGAAGGGCCACTTGGATAGACTTATGAAAGGTTTCTATTTTCTCTCTTCTCTCCTGAAATGTGTCTTTGCTCAAATAGAAAAGTGAAATTCCATCTTATATTTGAAAATTGTTCAGTTTGATTCCTGAAGACATTAGTAAAAACCAACAATCAACCAAACCAATCTAAATTCCACATGCTTTGGAGCAGAAAGTTTAGGTTCTAGTTCTGTTCATTACTGGTATGCAACCCTAAGCAAGTCATTTAACCTCTGTAACTTAGCTTCTCTAAAAGTAAAATGGGGTTGTTCATGTTTATACATCCGAATAGCTATGAGGATTGTGGTAGTTTGAAGTTATGCACCCCAGAAAAACATGTTCACGCTGTGGGCGTGAATTCTTGTAAATGACATCTTTTGATGTGGTCACTTCAGTTAAGGTATGGCCCAGCTGAGTTGGGGGGGTCTTAACCATATTACTGAAGACCTTATAGGGAATGTCACAGGGAGGCACCAGGCAAAAGCTGAATGTCAACAGAATCCAGAAGAGAGCAGAGAGGCTGTGGAGACCGCCATGCGCACTGCATCTGATAGGAAAGGAGCCAGATCCGGAACACCACAGTCTTCCAGGAAAAAGCAGTGTCTTGATTTTGGATCTCTTCTAGCCTCAAAACTGTGAATTCATAAATATCCATTATTTAAGCCAACCCATTGCATGGTATTTGCTTTAGCCAAGAGAAGATGTAAAGAAGGCTCAAATGCGATAATGTGAAAAAGCTTTGTAAACTGCTTTTTAAAAAATGCAATTTAAAAAAAATGCAATTTTTCTGACATATATTCACACAGCATAGAAAGCATCCAAAGTGTGCAATTACTGGGTCACCACATCATCACATAGTTGTGCATACAGCCCTGTTTTAGTTTGTTAATGCTGCCAGAAATGCAATGTACCAGAAATGGGTTGGCTATTTTTTAAAGGGAATTAATTAAGTTACAAGTTCACAGTGCTAAGGCTATAAAAATAACCAAACTAAGGCACCCAGAGAAAGGTATCTTAACTCAAGAAAGGCCGATGGCATTGGAATACCTCTATCACCTGGGAAGGCACATGGCTGGTGTCTGCTGATCCTTTGGCTTCTGGTTTCAAACAGCTTCCCTGGGGGGCATTTTCTTTCTGCATATCCAAATATCTTTGTCTGTGTAGGTTCTGAAGCAACTCCAAAATGTTTCCTATTTTTAAAGGACTCCAGTAAACTAATCAAGACCTATTTTGAATGGAGGAATTCACATCTCCATCAAATCAAAAGGCCATACCCACAATTGGGTGTGACATATATCCTTGGAAGTAATCTAATCAAAAGGTCACACCCACAATTGAGTGGGTCAGTCTCCATGGAAACAATGTAATCAAAGGTTTCCACCCTAAACAATAGGACTACACCCATGAGATTGGATTAGGAAAAGAACATGGTTTTGGGGGAGGAACATAACAGTTTCAAACTAGCACAAGTCCTGTGATCAAACTTAGAACATTTTCATTACCCCAGAAAAGAAATAAAAATAAAAAAGAAAACCCCAATCCTCCTATACTCCTTATCCCGCCCCCATCCCACCCCCCATATTATAGACCTATAGTATTGGTGTGGTACATTGTTACTGTTGATTAAAGAATATTAAAATATTACTGATAGCCATAATGTATAGTTTGCAATAAGTACATTTTTACCCATATACTGCTCTATTATTTAGACTTCTAATAGTGTTGTACATCTGCTTTAGTTCATAAAAGAACTTTTTTTTAACTTCAAGATTTACAGGTAAAATGTGTATTTTAAAATGCAATTTTATTGAGATATATTCACATACCATATATCATCCAAAGTGTACAATCAATGGTTCAAAATATCATATATTTATACATTTATCAGTACAATCAGTTTTTGAACATTTTCATTACTCCCCCCAAATAAAAATAAGAATGAAAAGTAAAATTAAAAAGAACACCTAAAATATCCCATACTCCTAATCCTCCCTCCCCCCTCCCCTCCCAGTTAATGCTAACTCTAGTAGCTGCAGAACTCTAAATCTGAGTCTCAGATGTCACATAGATGTCTCAAATTCCAGGGAATATTAGGTTATACACAAAGAGCTCTTTATGTCAGAATTTAGAAAAAGCAGTTAAAACTCAGGAATAGATGTGACTCCTGTAAGAGCTTACAATCTCAGAACCTTTTTTTTTTTATAAGCCTTATTGACTATTCTGTACTCTTTAATTATTGATTTCCCATTTTCTGTCCACATTCTATGCCGATAACCTATGATTTCAAATTCAGTTCCCAGAGTTTGCACATATATTTAGTTTATATTAGTGAGTCCTTACAATATTTGTCTTTTCATTTCTGGTTGTCTTCAAGGTTTGTTCACCCAGTTGCATGCTTCAACTTCATTCCTTCTTGCGACACTCAATCTTCCATTGTGCATATACACCATACTTCGCCCTTCCATTCATCAGTCAATGTATCCTTAGGCCACCTCCATCCATCACAAATCATGAATACAACCACCAAAAACACCAGTGTGCAAATGTCCATTCCTGTCCCTACTTTCAGTTCTTCCAAGTTTATACCTAATAATGGGCTTGCAGGATCATGTAGAAACCCTATACTTAGCATCCTGTGGAGCCACCATGCTGCCTTCCAGAGGGGCTGCACCATTTTACTTCCCTATCAATAGTGAATAGGTACATATCTCTCTCCATAGTTTCTCCAGCACTTGTATCTTCCTGTTTATTTTTTTAACTGTTTTATTTACATATCATACAATCCATCCTAAGTAAACCATCAGTGGTTCCTGGTATAATCATATAGTTATGAATTCACCACCATCATCTATATGAGGACATTTCTAGTTCTTCCATAAAGAAGAAAAGGGGAAAAAAGTAAAAATGAAATAAAATAAAAAGGAAAACCACCACCACCACCACCAAGAATCCTATACTTCTCCCTTATATCCCCCTTTTATTAACATTTAGCTTTAGTAATTGCCTTTGTTACATTTAATGGAAGCATATTATACCATTACTGCTAACTATAGAACCTAGTTTGCATTGACTATATTTGTTCCATAAACCATCCCATTTTCAACACCTTGCAATGTTGGAACTAACTTGGTCTCCCTCATGTAAAAATATTCTTACATGTGTATATTTAATCACCATCATTGTGTACTCTAGGTTTTGCTAAGTTATACAATCCCAGTCTTTATCCTCTATCTTTTCTTCTGGCATCATGCATACCCCTAGCCTTTCTCTTTCAGCCATACTCACAGTCAGCTTTGTTCAGTGTATTTACAATGTTATGCTACCATCAGATAGTATCATGTGATCCATTTCTGGATCTCTGCAATCAATCCTGTTGAACATTCTGTATTCCCTCAACATCAAATGCCCAGTCGCTACCTTCTTTCTATTTCCTGATAACCTGTGTTCTCAGCTTTAACCCTCAAATTTTGCTCATTAATGTTAGTTCATGTTAATGAGACCATACAATATTTGTCCTTTTGTTTCTGGCAAATTTCATTCAATATGTCTTCAAGGTTCATCCACATCATTGCATGTATCATGATTTCATTCTGTCTTAAAGGTGCATAATATTCTAGCATATGTATATACCAGTTTGTTTATTTACTCATCCATTGATGAACATTTGGGCTGTTTCCATCTTTTGGTGATTGTGAATAAATTCACTATAAATATTGGTGTGCAAATGTTCATTTGTGTCCTTATTTTTAGTTCCTCTGAATATATGCCTAGTAATGGGATTGCTGGATCATAATCGCAATTCTAGTTTTAGCTTCCTTTGAACAGTCAAACTACCTTGCAGGCCATTTGCACCATTCTACATTCTAACCAACAGTGAATAAGTGTACCTCTTTCTCCGCATCCTCTCAAGCACTTTTAGTTTTCTGTTTTGTTTTTTTTTTAAATTTTTTATAATGGCCATTCTAGTAGGTGTGAGATGATATTTCACTGTGGTTTTGAGTTGCATTTCCCTAATAGCCGGTGAAGTTGAGCATCTTTACGTATGCTTTTGAGACATTTGTATTTACTCCTCAGAAATTTCTCTGCCCATATCTTTTTTTTTTTCATATGGGCAGGCACTGGGAATCGAACCCTGGGCTCAGGCACGGCAGGTGAGAATTCTGCCACTGAGTCACTGTTGCACTGCCCTGCCCCATAAATTGAGTTGTTTGTCTTCTTGTGGAGTTGTAAGAACTCTTTATATGTTCTGGATATTCAGCACTTATCTGATTACATGGAGATGTGGCCCCACCCATTCCAAGTGGGTCTTAGTTTACTGGAATCCTTTAAAAGAGGAAACATTTGGAGAGAGAAAGAAATGAGAGACGTCTCAGAGCCTACAGAAACATCACAGGAGAGCTGCCATAGATGCAGAAACCTGGAGAACAGACATGGAGGACAAGAGATGAGAGCCAGCCCCAGAGCAGCAAAGTGAGGAATCCTCACAGGAACAGAGGCTGAAAGCACAGAATCCAGGAGCAAGGGACCAAAACATGTCAGCACATGACTACCAGCTTACAGGGGTTCCTGACCCATCAATCTTCCTTGAATTAAGGTGTCTTTCTATGGATACCTTAGTTTCGGCATTTTTATTGGTTTAGAACTATAAACTTGTAACTTATTAAATTCCTCTTTTTAAAAGCCATTGCAGTTCTGGTATATCATATTCTGGGAGCTTACGAATTAATACAGCCACTATACCTTTGTAATATGCTTTAAAGGCAGGTAGTGGGAGCCCTTCCACTTCGTTCCTCTTTCTCAAGATATTTTTATCTATTCGGGGCATCCTGCTTTTCCAAATAGATTTGCTCATTGGATTTTCTATTTCTGCAAAGTAAGTTATTGGGATTTTGATTGGTATTGCATTAAATCTATAAATCAATTTGGAAGAATTGATATCGTAACTGTATTTAGTCTTCCAATCCATGAAAATGGTATGTATTGCCATTGTCTTTGATTTCTTTTAGCATTTTTTGGTAGTTTCTGTGTATAGTACTTTTGCAGCCTTGGTTAAATTTATTCGTAAATATTTTATTCTTTTGGTTGCTATTATAAATTGATTTTTTAAAATTTAGTCCTCAGACTGCTCATTCCTAGTGTATAGAATCACTGCTGATGTTTGCTTGTTGATCTTGTACTCTGCCACTTTGCTGTACTCATTTTTTAGCTCTAGTAGCTTTGCTGTAGATTTTTTTCCGATTTTCTACACATGGGATCATGTCATCTGCAAATAGTGAAAGTTTTACTTCTTCCTTTCCAATTAGGATGCCTTTTATTTCTTTTTCTTTCCTAGTTGCTCTAGCTAGAACTTCTAGCAGAACACTGAATAAAAAGTGGGCATCCTTGTCTTGTTCCAGATCTTAGAGAGTAAACTTTCGGTCTTTCCCCATTGAATATGATGTTAGCTATGGGTTTTTCATATATTCCCTTTATCATGTTGAGAAAGTCCTTTCTGTTCCTATCTTTTGAAGTGTTTTCATCGAGAAAGGATGTTGATTTTGTCAAATGCCTTTTCTGCATCAATTGAGATGATCATGTCATTTTTCTGCTTTGATTTACTGATATGGTGTATTACAATAATTGATTTTCTTGTGTTGAATCAGCCTTGCATACCTGGAATGAATCCCACTTGGTCATGGTATGTAATTATTTCAAAGTGCTGCTGGATTAAATTTGTGAGCACTCTGTTAAGGATTTTTATATCTATATTGATTCAAGAGATTGGTCTGTAATTTTCTTTTCTAGTAGTATCTTTGTCTGTCTTTGTTATTAGGGTGATGCTAGCTTTATAGAATGATTTAGGTAGCTTTCCCTCCTCTTCATTTTTCTTCTTTTAAGAGTTTGAGTAGCATTGGTACTAATTCTTTCTTGAATGCTTGGTAGAATTCACACATGAAGTCATCTGGTCCTGGATTTTTTTTTCTTTGGAAGTTTTTTGATGAATGATTCAATCTCTTTATTTGTGATTGGTTTGTTTAGGTTGTTTATTTCTTCTTGAGTCAATGTTGGTTGTTCATGCTTTTTTAAGAAGTTGTTCAATTTATCTATGTTTTCTAGTTTGTTAGCGTATAGTTGCTAATAGTGTCCTTTCATTTTCTCATTTAATTCTGTGGGGTAAGTAGTTATGTCTCCTCTTCAATTTCTGATTTTATTTATTTGCATTGACACACTCTCTCTTTTTATTCAGCCTAGCTAAGTGTCTATTGATTTTATTTTCTCAAAAAACCAACTTCTGGTGATGCTGATTTTCTCTATTGAGAAAAATGTATATCCTGCTGTTTCAGTGTAATGTTTTATAAATGTCTATTAAGTCTAGTTCATTTATGGTACTATTCAAAATCTGTTTCCTTATTGATTCTCTCTAGATATTCTATCCACTGACGACAATTTTGTATTGGACTCCCCAACTATTATTCTAGAGGTGTCTACTCCCCCCTTCAGTGTGTCAGTGTTTTCCTCATGTATTTTGGGGGCATTCTGGCTTGGTGCACAAATATTTATGACTGACATGTCTTCTTAAGGAATTGTCCCTTTTGTTAATTCATTGTGTCCCTCTTTCAATTGTTTTACATTTGAATTTAAATTTACCCATTATTATTGTAGCTATCTCTGCTCTTTTCTGGTTGTTGTTTGCATTAAATATCTTTTCCCAACCTTTCACTTTCAACCTATTTTTGTACTATTTTTTGTCTAAAGTGAGTCTCTTGCAGACGATATATAGATGCCTCCTGTATTTTAATCCATTCTGCCAGTCTATGTCTTTTGATTAGAGGGTTTACTCCATTAACATTCAATTTTATTACTGTAAAGCAGTACTTTCTTCTACCATTTTGTCTTTTGGATTTTATATGTCCTATATTATTATTAATTTTTGTTTGTTTTTTGGGTCATGGTCTGGGAATGAAACTTGGGCCTCCCACATGGAAGGCGAGCATTCTACCACTGAACAACCCATGCACCTCTTATATGTTATACATTGTTTTTCTCTCTCACTTTTTACTCTTACAGGTAGTCTTCATTTCTGCACTCTTCTCCAGACCTCTCTCTCCTGTCTTTTCCTACCTGCCTGTAGTGTTCCCTTTAGTATTTTCTGTAGAGTGGGTCTCCTGTTCACAAACTCAGTTTCTGTTTTTCTGAAAATATTTTCATCTCCCCAGCATTTTTGAAAGACAGTTTTGCTGGTTATAGAATTCTTGGTTGGCAGTTTTTCTTTTCCAGTATCTTAAATATATCATATAACTGCCTTCTTGCCTCCATGGTTTCTGCTAAGAAATCCACACAGTCTTATCAAGCACCCCTGTGTCTTAGTCTGTAAGTTGCCAGAATTCAATATACCAGAAATGGAACAGCTTTTAAAAAGGGAATTTATTAAGTTGCAAGTTTACAGTTCAAAGTCATGAAAATGTCCAAATTAAGGCACCAACAAGAGGTTGCCTTCACTCAAGAAAGGCTGATGCCTTTTGGAACAGCTCTGTCAGCTGGGAAGTCATGTGGCTGCGTTTTTTGGGTTCTGGACACCTCTCTCAGCTGGGAAGGCATGTGGTAATGCCCGCTAGCTTTCTCTCCTCATTTCATAAGACTCCCCTGGGGGCATTTTTCTTCTGTATCTCCAAAGGTCTCTGGCTGTGTGAGCTTTGTTGCTTCTAAAGCTTTTTCCAAAATGGTTTCCTCTTAACAGGCTCCAGTAAGCAACCCCACCTTGAATGGGTTGAGACACATCACCATGGAAACCATTAAATCAAAAGTTACCACCCACAATTGGGTGAGTCACATTTCCATGGAAACAATAAAAAAGATCTCACCCAGCAGTATTGAATGTCTTTAATTCTCATCAGACCATGTCCCTGCCAGTGACATGGTTGAGACAAAGGCTGAGGTAGAAGGCAAGCTTAAACTGTTTTTGTTTTCCAGCCCCTGGGATCTGAGTTTCCTGTATGAGGGCCACCACTTGAGCTGGGCCCACGCCTACTTTTCTTGGGTGGACACAGTCTTTATAGAATTATCTCCTTCACTTTACTAGTTTTGTTCCTTTGTCTCTCAGACCTATCTCTGCCCTTGCCTGGTTCAGAGCTGACAACTGAAAATGGCTGAGGCTTTCTCTATCAAGCTACTTAGAATAGTTAAAATAAATAAATAAAAATCCCTTTTCAGAGCCAGTTTTCAGCCCCCTCACCCAGTTTTACCAGTCAAGAGCTGGAGTTATACCCGGATCTATGTGCCCTTTTCCAGTATTCTGAGGTCTACTGACTCCAAAAGTTTTTTGTTTTTATTTTTTTCCCCATCAGACCTACCTCCTTTCTGCTGGGGAAGACCTCAGGGTTCCTTTCCTGTTTACTCTGCGTTTATTCATGCCTGGAGCTTGTATTCAGCCCAAGTTTGTTAATTAAAACTGCAATTGGAGCTTGGTTGAGCTATCTTCCCTTGCTCCTAGTTGAGGCTGCTTCTTTTTTCCTGTGGAGAAGTGTCTCCAACACAGCCTGCCATGCCGGTTGGGGACAGGGTGTCAGCATCTGCAGTTTGCGGGCTTTAGTTACAGTTCTGCACTGTGATCTCAGCCCTTCCACCCATTCCAGACTGGTGTACAATGTGTGTCTGGTCACGATGTCCCCCAAACAGTTCTTCCAGACAGTTCCTGGCTATTTACTAGCTGCTCCAGAGGACTGATTGAATTCCACACTCCCCTAAGCCACCATTTTGCTCCATGTCCTGACCCCCAACCTTGCCCTGCTTCCTAACATAATTTTATTTATATTTGCATAGTTAATCATGGACTTGTCCACCACGAGTTTCATTGTATTATATATTTCTATATCTTAACCTCTAGTTTTCCTTCTGGTGACATACATGACTCTAAATTTCCCCTTTGCACCAAACACACACATCATTCAGCACTGTTAATTATTCTCAGTATAATGTGGTCCTGTCATCTGTGCCTACTCCCAAACATTTACGTTCACCCTATTTAAATATTCTGCACATATTAAGCAATCATTCCCTATTCTTTAGCCTTTAGTCTGTGAGTTTACATGTTATAATTAGTTCATATCAGAGAGATCATAAAAATATTTGTCCTTTTGTGCTGGACTTATTTCCCTTAATGTAATGTCCTCAAGGTTTATTCATCTTGTCTCATGCTTCAGGACTTCATTCCTTCTTACTACTGAATAATATTCCACTGTATGTATATGCCAAATTTTGTTTTGCCATTCTTCTGCTGATGGACAGTTGGGTTGTTTTCATCTTTTGGCAACTGTGAATAATAGTGCTATTATCAGTGTGCAAATGTCTGTTTGTGTCCCTGCTTTCAGATCTTCTGGGTATTCACAAGATTGCTAGGTCATAAGGCAACTCTACACTTAGCTTTCTGAGGAACTGATAAACTATTTTTCACAGTGGCTGTACCATTTTACATTCCTACTAACAGTAAATAAGTATCCCATTTTCTCCACATCCTATCCAACTCTTGTAACTGCTTTTTGTTTAGTAGTGGCCATTCTAGTAGGTGTGAGATGATATCTCATTGTGGCTTTGATTTGAAGTTCCTTAATAGCCCATGAAGCTGAGCATCTTTTCATGTACCTCTTAGCTATCTGTATTTCCTCTTTGGAGAAATGTCTACTCAGCAAAGTGATTTATATTTAAGTAATATTCACTCAAAATGTAAATTAACTTCTAAGCATGATTACCCCAGAAAGACACAATGGAAGAGGCTAATGCTTGCATCTACCTTAAAAATAAATTTGGATGGAAGAAATGTAAAGATAATAATCAACTGAATATTGTTATCATTTTTCTTTTATATTAGATATTTTGAAATTAGGGCTAAATAAGTATTTCACATCTATAAGTAGCATTCTCATGAGTTCAAACAGTTACAGATTCAGGTGACACAGGTATGTTGTATAAATTACTCAAAACCCACAAACTGTGTTGCCTTTAATGACATGATTTTTTGACAAGGCGAGCAACTTTTTTGGTAAAGTTCTTAACAAAACAATGTATAATATTCCTGGAAAATTTGGTGTGCATTAAAATTGTTGCCAAATAAGTTCATATATGAAATGAAGTTAGGTTCTAGGCTCAAATAATTACAAATATGTTTTTCATTTGCCTGAGTGTCCAGTGGAACACTAAGATGTCAAGCAGAACATGAGGTAAACATTTTTTTTTTTGTTTCGCCTGACATGCCTCACAGGATGTGCTGGTTTGAAGCTGTTGTGTACCCCAGAAAAGCCATGTTCTTTGATCCTGATTCAATATTGTTGAGTGGGATCTTTTAGATTAGATGGTTTCTGTGGAGATGTGTCTCCACCTGTTCAAGGTGGGTCAGTTACTGGAGTCCTTTAACAGGGAACCATTTTGGAAAAAGCTCCAGAGTTGACACAGATAGAAACTGTTGGAGATGTAGAAAGAAAACACCTCAGAGAAAGCCATTTAAAAGGAGAAGCTGGGTGAAAGGTAGCAGACATCACCATATATCTTCCCAGCTGACAGAGAAACCCCAAACGTCATTGGCCCTCTCTTTTTTTTTTTAATATTTTTATTAAGAAATTTCCACACACATACATTCCATACATGGTATACAATCAAGAGTTCACAATATCATCACGTAGTTGTATATTCATCACCATGATCATTTTTAAGAACATTTGCATCACTTCAGAATAGGAAATAAAAAGAAAAAAGAAAAAACTGATACATACCATACAGCTTACCCCTCCCTCTCATTGACCACTAATATTTCCATCTACCCAATTTATTTTACCTTTTGTCCCCTCTATTATTTATTTATTTTATCCATATTTATTTACTCATCTGTCTATACCCTGGATAAAGGATGCATCAGACACAAGGTTTTCACAATTGCATAGTCACAGTGTAAATGTTATAACTTTATACAATCATCTTCAAGAATCAAGGCCACTGGAACACAGCTCAACAGTTTTAGGTACTTCCCTCCACCCTCTCCAATATACCAGATGCATAAGAATAACCTCCAGGATAACCTCTCGATTCTGTTTGAACTCTCTCAGCCATTGAAACTTTATCTCATTTATCTCTTCCCCCTTTTGGTTAAGAACCTTTCTCAATTACTTGATGCTGGGTCCCAGCTTATCCAGGGATTTCTGTCCCACATTGCCAGGGAGATTTACACCCCTGGGAGTCATGTTCCCCGTAGAAGGGAGGGCAGTGAGTTTATCTGCCAAGTTGGTTTAGAGAGAGAGGCCACATCTGAGCAACAAAAGAGGTTCTCTGGGTGACTCCTAGAGTCACTTAAAATTAAGCCTAATTTTAAGTAGGCTTAGCCTATCTTTTGCAGGAATAAATTTCATAGGGGCAACCCTAAGATGGAGGGCTTGCATTGGCCTTTCATTAGTCAAGATATCTTTCCCTGGATGCCTTAGTTTGGACATTGTTATGGCCTTATAACTGTAAACTTGTAACATAATAAATTCCCTTTTTAAAAACTGTTCTATTTCTGGTGTATTGCATTCTGGCAGCCATAAGAATCCAATACACAGGACATCTGTTTTCCCTGGCCCCTGCCCACAAGTGGCCAGTGACCTATCTTTTTCAAAACCAGAAAACATCCCACAAATGTCCAAAATGCTCCTGGTAGGTCGAATCCCTTTATTTACTACCCACTTTTTTAGAGATAAAAGATAAAAAAAGAATTCTAGATACATATCAGTGCTATGTAGAAAATAAAAAGTGTTAAAGTCAGGGTGGAAGGCCAATTGAATAAAATTTGAGAGTTCAGCAATAAACCCCAAATCAATTCGTAGCCAGTTGATTTTTGTCAGGAACACCAAGTCCCCTAAAGGGGGAAAGAGTGGTCTCTTTAACAAATAGTGCTGGGAAAACTGCATATCTACATGCAAAAGAACGAAATGGACTCATACCTCTCATCATATACAAAAATGATCTTAAAATGGATCAACAACTTAAATATAAGAGCTAAAACTATACAATTGTTAGAAGAAAACATAGGAAAATATCTTCAAGAATTTGTACTAGACAATAGATTCTTAGACTTTACATTAAAAGCATAAGCAACAAATGAAAAATAGGTAAATGGGACTTCATCAAAATTAAAAATTTTGTGCATCAAAGGACATTATCAGGAAAGTGAAAAGACATCTACATAATGGGAGATAATAGTTTCAAACCATATATCTAATATGGGTTTAATATCCAGAATATATCAAGAACTCCTACAACTTGACAACAAAACACAAACAACTGAATTTAAAAATGGGCAAAGGACTTGACAGACATCTCTCTAAAGATAGACAAATGGTCAATAAGCACAGGAAAGATGCTCAAAATAATTAGCCATTAGGGAAATGCAAATCAAAACCATAATGAGATACAACTTCATGTCCTCTAGAATGGCTATGATTTAAAAAACAGAACATGATGAAAGTTGGTGAGGATGTAGGGAAATAGAAAACCTCATACTTGCTGGTGGGAGCAAAAACTCAAAAAGTGAGAATACTCAGAAGAACTGAAAACAGGGGCTCAAACACATATTTTACATCAATGTTATAGTGGCATAGTCACAATAACCAAAAGGTGGAAGCAACTTAAAGTGTCCATCAATGGATGTATGTATAAACAAACGTGGTTTAACATATGATGGGATATGATATTATTCAGCCCTAAAAAGAAATAAAATTCTGATATATTCTACAACATGAGTAAACCTTGAAGAAATCATGTCGAGTGAAATAAGCCAGACACAAAAGAACAACTGCTGTATGACTGATTTCACTCCTATGAAATAATCAGAATATTCAAATTCATAGAGACAAATTAAATTAGAGGATACCAGGAGTGGGGAATTAGAGGATACCAGGAGCAGAAAGTTTGTTTAAGGAACAGAAAGAACGCTTCAGTGTGGTTCAGAAAGGTAGAGAAGCTCTGGCTCTTTAAGGCACAGATGGTAAGAAATTTCTGTATGGTTTTTAATATGATACTGAAAGACTGTTAGACCATCTGCAGCCCAATTTAAACTATTTTCACCAACAGTCTTTGTGGCCTGCTGCCTTATCCTCATAATCAGATCATTTGGGGTTATGCTGTTCCAGTAGCAGGAATTATCTACCTATAGCTCATAATGGACTCTTGGGAAAATACTCAATAAGCTGGGTATGCTGTTTTGCGTTAGATCCCAGTTTCATGGCAGATGGACAAAGCACTGAAAGTCCTTTTCTCCTTCTCTCTGTTGTTCAGCGTTGGGATCTCTTACCAAGGATAAGCAGGTGGAATTCAGAGGTCAAATTTTTTAAAAAGTTCTGATAAGAATTCACTTTCTGGAAATAAAAAGAATATCTATATTGCTTTTTCTGATGACGAAAGTATTACATACGCAAAAATAAGAAAAAAAAAGTAATACATATGCATATGCCAGAATTTTATTTTATGCTTTCTTAACGCCCCTAAAAAAAAAACCTAAAGTAACGAATGGGAGAGGGAGGATTATGGGGTAATAAGTTTCATAGGGGTAAAGTGGGGGTCAAATCCCTTACTCAACACATTCTTACAAGGTCTTATCCTGGGATCTCAGAGGTAACCAGATTTGAAGTTTGAACTCAAACGGTACGTATAGTTGAGTCGTGATCCCATTCGTCCTTCTGAACAGTTGCACGCCCAGCCAGAATCCCAAGAGGGAAAACTCTGAGGGTGAAAAGCAACAAAAAAAAATGAACTACAGTCCTTTAACTACAGTCTTATAGCAATACAAACAGAGAACTCAAATTCAAGGGAAAAGACTATTCTAGCAAGAGAATAGAATAGGAAGATGTAACCCTCTTTGTTGGCAGGAGCTCTTTATCTAGTTTTTAAAGGCCACACCACTCAGCTGTTAACTCGCTTCCTTTCAGTACTTGCGTTTCCCAATCTTAGCCGCACCTCCGGGCTCACGGTTCACTTGGCAGGGTGGTCAGGGATATCAGGGTGGCCAGGGATATGTCTGTCCAGTCCAGCTGGGTCTGGAATTAAGCATTGTCAATAACCCTTTTGCACAGAAAGCGTGTGTGCGGTGGCCGGCAGGTGCGGAGAAGTCACACCAACATCCCAGTGTGCGCGTGTACTGGTTCGAGGGTGGGCAGCACACTTGGCCCCAGACGGGTCTGCGCCCACGACTCCCTCCACCACAGCCCTGAGGGCACCCGGCCCGGCCCTGCGTCCCCGCAAGTCCCTCCGCCAGCTGCGGTTCTCGGCGACTTCGCGGCCGCCACGCCCAGTTCCCGTCACGTGCCTCCGCGGCGTCCAATCAGCGCCCAGAACTCTCAGGCTCGCGATTCAAACTGTAGCGCCGCCGCGTCCGGGGATCGGTGCTACCGCGGCGCATTCGTAGCCCGAGTGCGGACCATGGAGCACCGCATCGTGGGGCCGGGGCCGTACCGGGCCACCAAGTTGGTGAGTGAGTGTGCGGGGGCCCTGGGCGAAGGCGCCGGCCCCACGCTGCCCGCACCGTGCCCACCCACAGCGCACTTGTGCGTCGTCGCTTCTCCAGGGCAGGCCGGGCCGGCGTGTGGAGGCTGGTGGTGTTCCGGCGGGGCCGCCGTGGGCCGGACGATGCCTGAAGAGAAAGGTCGTCGCGCTCTGGAGTCCGGCCCTTTAGGAGGAGGTGCCGCTTCGTCGCCGAGGCGTTGGCCACGTTGTCGGCAAAACGCGGGGCCTCGGGATTTAACGCGCTGGCGGGGAGGGTGACCCCCTTTGTCTTCCGCCCTGGGACGCCTGCGGCGGGGAGAGGGAGAAGCCCAGCCCCTCGCCTTGGCGCCGCCCCGGTTCCTGTCTCGCCCACCCTTGACCGCCGTCCGGACAGGCGAGTCTCCTTCCCGAGGGACACTTGCGGGGACAATTGAGGGGTTCTTTTCTTACTGTGCCCAGAGCAGAGATGGATTCCCCCAGGCCGGGTTACCGAGTCTTGGCTTTTCTGAATTTCCGTCAGCACCGACCTAAAGGAGGGGTTGGCCCAGCCTGGTCCGGGGTGCTGTCCTTCTTCGGGGAGAAGGCTTTGGTATGTCGAGTTCTGAGGTGTACAAAATCTGCTTATGCTCTAGAGCGGTAACTGTAGTGGTTCCTGTGTCAAATGGGTTATCGTAATGGACTAAGTGGTGACAGTCTGGTAATGGCCAGAGCAGGGATTTTAAAGTGTTTTCTGTGGAAGTTTGGGAAGAAGGTACCTTTCTCCTGGGTCTCTTGCCACTTCTGACCACATCTGTGCTCCTTAATGGATATCCAGGAAAAGGTAGCACCCAAGAGGGATAAACTCTCACTCAACCAGACTCATGTGGAAATGGTGAGGACGGTGGGACAAAAAAATAATGTAAATAGGATTTTTTTTTTCCTTTCTAGAGCCAGTCTTGCTATGGCGAGTGGGGTCAAGCCAAAGCTGAAAAGGGCAGCTTCCTGAGGCATAAATCATGGTTGGGGCTGATGGTTCTGTACTTTTTTTTATGTGGCTCATAGACAATTTTGAGAATCAGATAAAGATTATGAAATCCTCTCCAAAGACAAGTGTGTGCATGTGCCACATGCTCATGAAATTTGTATGATTTCAGGGGACTTGGGGAATCACTGACATTGGTTCATTTGGCTTAAGACTAACCATTTTATTTGGTAATGAGTCTGTGGGTCAGCAGTTTGGATTGGGTTTATCCAAGTGGTTCTTCTGTTGGGGTCACACGTGTGCCATGGTCTTCTGGTGACTCGACTCGGGCTGGATGGGCCAAGATGGCAGCTTGACATGCTTGTTTAGGACGACTGGGACATGTGCCTCTAGCAAGCTAGCTCAGACATCTTCATAGTGGTCTCATGGTTCCAACAGAGCCACAAGGAGGTCTCTGCTTGTACCTTTGTTTCAATCTCAGTGGTTAAAACAAGTCACAGAATCTAGAAATTCAGTTCTACTTTTTGATATGAGAGTTGTAGCATAGTCACTTTGGAGAGGGATGTGTGAAGAGGACGAGAAGAAGGAGGAATTACTGCACTCATCTTTGCAAACAGTCTAGCACAGACACCCAGAATGATTCATACATTTGAAAAAAATTCAGCAAATATAAATTAAGGTTTTCTTTTCGGCTGGCCTCTAAGACATATGGATGGTGGTAATAGGGAACAAATAGGGTTTTTTGAAGGGAGCTCTCATATATGCTTCTCCTTCACTATTGAAAACCATCTAGGGTCAGGGTGTTAGTGGTCTAAGTTTAGGCATGAAATAGAAGCTTGTGCCTTATCAGAGTCTAGGAAAAATTTTCACTTTGGGGAGGAAAAATAACACACTACCCTTCTTCTATGCCTTCCCTATCCACCTTCAACCTCCCCTCTCCCAAATTTATTCACAGCAATCATGCAAGGGAAACATAGAGGGATCTTGGGGTGATATGAATTTATATTTGTTAATTTTAAAAGAATGAATGAATCATTCTGGGTGTTTGTGGTAGGTTTTTTGCTTCCTGCCTTAAATGAAAAAAATAAATTGTCATAATTGGAACTGTTTTTAAGTCTCACATTCACAGAATTGCATGAGATACCTCTTTTCATGGATTCAATTGATGGTATAGAGTGCCTTTGTGTAAGGCACGGCTAGATTCTGAGGTACATTGAAATATTACCAAAGGAGTTTATAAAGAAAAGCACTCTGAATCTCTGTATGTCTTCAGCTCTCCAAAAGTGATCTTTAGGCCAAAGTTAGACTGATCACGTTAAGCAGAATATTAAATTATCTGGATAATTAATGAAACATCTCAATTTCACCATAATTTCCCAGGCAGTCAGTTAAGTTCTTAGCCCCACTCTATTTGAGAAACTTGATCTTGAACTATGGTTTTGAAAGCACAGAAAACAATAACCACGTTTATTTGAAAAGCAAGGATTCATGGTTTATCTGTGATTGAGTGTCATCATTAAAGGTGCTTTTCTTCTGTAACTAATTCTGTGATTGATAATGTTTTCCTCAAGTATAATTCAGTTGTGCATTAAAGGTTTAACCAAGTAAAAACTTTATCTGCCCAGCCCTCCTTTTCTTACCCTGCCCCCAGGATACCATTTTCTTCTCCCAACATCATCTTAACCTGATCTGTCTTCATAGAAAGTTTGGGAAAGTCTTTTGGTGTACAAAGAGTAGGTCTAGAAGATCCCTTTATTTTGCTTACTTTCTCCTTTTATGGCTTATTTGACTACCTTGAGCATGTTTAGCTCCGTTTGCTGAAGGACCAGAGTCTTACTTGAAATAACATTTCTATGAATCAGGTACTTTTGTGCTAAAAATGTAATCACACACACACACACAAAATGTAATGACGGGCTCTATAAATCAATTATTGATGAATATGGAAGTTAATTAGCAACTTACTCATTTTCACTAAAGTAGCATTCATTTTTGTAACCCATGTGTAAAAAGTTCATTATTTATGTGAGGAGTGAGAAAATGAACTTTTACCAACCCTTTGGATTTTTCTGTTATCTATATCATGTGCTACAACTGGTAAACTTTTTAAGACATAGCTGTCACTGAATCTGAGAGTTAAAATGGATCCTAAAGATTATCTAGTCCAATTCTCTCATTTCAATGAGGCTCAGAGAGGTGAATTGATTTGATCAAGGTCACACAGCTAGGATGTGGCAAGTGCAAATAGATCTAGAATTTGGTTGTTTCTGAACTCCCAAACCAGTAGTCCTCATGATAGTGCCAGTATTGTATCCTTTTGGCCTTAAAGAAGAAAATGGAATAAGCAATCTGGAGAAAAGAACAGGAAACACATTTCAACAGCTAGGTGTTGTATCCTGTAGTTTAGCTTGTGACGTTTATCAAAAACAGTTGTGTGATTCTTTATCCTTTAACTAGGTGTCTAAAGAAAGTAAAACAAGAATGTGTTTTAATCACAAAACAAATCTGCTTTATCCCCTTTGCTATAAAGATTATTGCTTCAAATGTAATATGTCATGAAAAAGATCATTTTCAAGCTCTATCTTGTTCTTTGTTGACTAAGATGTTTTCTTTCTTAAATGTGACTGAGAATAGTATATTGCTAAATTATTTTAGGATAGCTAACTCAATTATTTTTCTTTTTTGGGCAGAGTAGCCCAAAGCAAGATCTTTTCTGGACTTTGAAAATCTCCCTCTAAAATGTCTCATCGATTAGGTAAATGTATTTGATAATGAAAAATGTCATTGAAAATCTAAATAAACAAATTCAAAATTCTGTTTTTAAGTTCTCTTTTTAAAAAGATGTAGGAGCTTTTGATAAAGGTATCTTATTAAACATTTTCTAGTATGAAGTAAGAGTAAACTGTCAACAGAGCAGTTAAAAATCAATGTGATTCCGACTAGAATCCTAATGGAATTTTTTTTTCTGGGTGGGAGAAATAAATGCAACTAATTGAAAGTTCATACAGAAGGAAAAAAGTACAAGAACTAAAAAAAAAGAAAAAAATTAAAAAGAAAACTAGAGAGGGGCCTTGTCCTACTAGATATTTAGACTTAGTATTAATTCACTATAATAACTAAAATATAGCATTAAACAGGAATAAATAAATAGCTCATTGGAATAAAAAAGAGAATTCAGAAACAGATTAAAAAAAGGTAATATGTAAGGTAACTTAATGTTTCAATTCAGTTAAAAATGGATGATTTATTTAATAAATGATATTGGCATAGTTGGCTCTCCATGTAGAAGAAGTTAAAGTTAGAGCCCTTACTTCCCACCATAGCAAAATTCCAGTTAAAGATTCAAATATCTAAAAAAAAATACCTTCTAAAATATTAAAAGAAAATGTAGGAAAATATTTTAAATTCTTCCAATTGAGGGAAACTTCATTAAGAGAGCAAACTCTGAAGCTGTAAAGAAAAAAAGATGTATTTGTTTCCTTAAAACTATGTAACAGTAACAACAAAACCATGTATAGTTAGAGACCGCATAAACAAATTAATAGGAGGGGAGAAAATATTTATAACATATGAAAAAGCATTAACATTCTATGTTTATTCGTTCAGTACTATTTATCAAAAACATGTACTTTGTGTTAGGCACTGTCCTAGATGGTGGGACACTGTAGTTAATAAGATAGACTGATATTCTTGCTTGCCATGCACTTGCGTTCTAGATTTAAACAGTTAACACTGATTAAAAAAAAAAAGAAAATGGCAAATCTCAGCAGAAGTGAAAATGACTAAAAATGAAGAAATCAGGAAAATGTAAACAAGCATGGAGATCTCATTTCTTGTATGTACATTGGCAGAAATGAAAAAGAAGGTTAGTGCTGGCCAAAGTGTAAGGCCAGTAGGCTCACACATTGTTAGTGGCAGTATGTTTTGCTACAATACCTCTCCTGTCATTTTCTTTGAGTTTCATATTTCCAGCCCAGCCTTGATATTTAATTTTCTAAACATCGATTTCTTTGGCACAGATCCCAATGGAATCCCATTTAAATATGCAGAGGCACAATTATTGTTGTGCCCCAGACTCATAATTCAGAAGTGGGTTTGAATTCCTACACTTCTTTACCTTTCCACATTCTGTTTACCACCCAAACCAGTCAATTCACATTTATACTTTCAGGTTTGTAATCTGAAATTGTGGATTACTTTTAAGGAGGGTTTTGATTTGTGTGCATGTGTGTGTATATGTGTTTTCATCTTTAGCTTTTAAAGCTTGTGCATACAGAAAAGTGCACAAATCATAAGAGTACAACTTGAATTTCACAAAGTGGGTACATCCATATCACCAAAACCAAGGTGAAGAAATAAAACATTACGAGCATCCCAGAAGTCCCTCTGATTCTTCTTGGTTTCTACTGTATGCAAAGATATCATTATCATGACTTCTAATACCATAGATTAGTTTTATGTGCGTTGGTACTTTATGTAAATGGAATCATATAGTGTTAACTCTTTCATATCTGACTACTTCATGTCAATATTATACTTCTGAGATTCATCTATGTTGTGTTAGCAATATTTCATTCATATTCATTCTACAGCATTCCATTGGATGAATATATCACAATTTATCTGTTCTTATGTTGATGGACATTGAGTTGTTTTTACCCACTATGAGTAGTGGTGCCAATGAGCAGTATGAAAGTGTGCTTTTAGTAAACATGTATATACACATATTTCTGTTGGGTGTGTACCTAGGAGTGCAGTTGCTTGGTCATAGGTGTGCATACATTTAGCTTTTGTTGATACTGCCAAATTGTTTTTCAAAGTGGTTTTAACAATTTTTTTATTCCCTGCAGCAATGTATGAAAGTTTCAGTTGCTTCCCATTCTTAATGATACTTAATATTGTCTATCTTTTTCATTTTAGCCATTCTGATGGGCACATGGTAGTTTTACATTGTGGATTTCTTTTGCATTTCCCTGTTTAATAAAAGTTGGGCATCTTTACATATGTTTTTAGGACATTTGGGTATCTTTTTTAGTGAATTGCCTGCTTAAGTTTTTTTCCGTTTTTCTATTGGATCATCTGTTTTCTTCTTGAATCAAGTCTTGGCTTTGTTTTAAAAATTCTGGATATACCTTGGCCTACTCTATAGCTTGCTTTTGTCTGTATTTTTAGAAGTGAAAAGCTTTTAAAATCTGTACTTATTTCGAAGCATAGCTTATAACAGGATCAGATGAAAGTAGAAAGATCTGTACGGATAAGAATAGAAAAAGATATTTGAACTTGAGCAGGAGAAAGACATGATTGGGAGTCAGAGAAGAATTAAATTACATGAGGCTAAGAAGATGGTTAAAAAAAAGTGGAAAAAGTGAAAGACCAATCAGCATGTGCTTATTGAATACCAGTATTGTGCACTGTGCGACATGTCTAGGGTGCCTGCATGTACAAACCCTAGTTCTGCCTCTTGTATGCTGTTGTTTAGTCAGGAATTAGTGTGGTTGAGAAGCTTAGCTATCAAAGGCAGAAGAAAAACAGGACCCTAGTTGGGGAGGTGGTTGGGCAGTAGGGATAGTGAAGAGAGACATGGAAGAAAAGGGTGATCAGAAGGGAAAATTACAAAGAATACTCTCAAGTTAAGTATAGAATTACTGTATGACCTGGTGATCACACTTCTAGGTATATACCTAAAATAATTGAAAGCAGGGACTCGAATAGATTTTTCACACCCATGTTCATAGCAGCATTATTCCCAGTTGCCAAAAGATGAAAGCAACCCAAGTGTGCATCAACTGATGAATAGATAAACAAAATTTGTTATATAAATATAATGGAATATTATTCAGCGTCAAAGAAGAATGAAGTTCTGAGTCATGCAACAGCATGGATGAACCTTGAAAACATTATGTTGAGTGAAATAAGCCAGACACAAAAAGACAAATATTGTGTGATGTTACTAATATCAAATAATTAGAATAAACAAATTCATAGAGTCAGAAACTAGAATATAGGTTATTAGGGTCTGGGGTGAGGGTAGGGAATGCAAGTTAATGTTTAATTGGTATGAATTTTTTGTTTGGGGTGTTAATGTTAAATTGGTATGAATTTTTTGTTGTGGTAAGGGTGGTGGTGATGATGATATGACATTGTGAATGCAGTTAACACCACTGAATTATCTATTTGGATGTTGTTAAAAGAAGAAGTTTTATGTTGTGTATATGTTACTAGGGTAAAAATTTAAACACCCACAGGACTATACAACAAAAACATTGAAACTTTTTGTAAATTATAGATTATAGTTTATAGTACAATTATAATATTTCATCAGTAGTAACAACGGTAACACACCTATGCAGAGTGTTAAATATTGGGGAAAACTGTCTTTGTGTGTGAGGGCAGGGAGTAGTATATGGGAATGCCGTATTTTCTATATGATTGTTCTGTAAACCTGAAACATCTCTAGTTAAAATTTTGTGTGTGTGTGTATATATATATATACACACACACACACACACACATATATATATGTATATATGAATAAAGAATACTTGGAGGTCAGAAATAGAGTCAACGGAAAAAAGTGAAATCAGAAAATCTAATCTTGATAGAAAAGGAGGTGAGAAATAAAAGATTCAGAGTTTGTGAAGTGATATATTTGAAGGGAAAAAGTGAGAGAGAATGGTTATGAGATTTCATTATTCTAGACTTTTGAGTACTGGTGGGAAATCTAGGTTTCTAAAGAGATACTGAAGTAATTATGTAGGAAGAAAGCCTGTAGGTAAACATTTCATTTAATTTAGGTATGCTCATGAAAACATAGATGTCTAGATTTTTTTTTCTTTTTTTTTTTTTTTGGTGGGAAAGTATTTTGCAGAATTTAAAAACATCATGTCCAGGAAGTGATGTAGCGACTGAAGAGAGGTGGTTTGGACTTGGTACACAATATTCTTCTTAGTTTTCTTATATCTAAAGAAACTTCTGCCCAAGTTTCCTGGTCCCTTTTATAATGGCTGTTCTTAAAATACCACAGTGTGTTAATATTATGAGGTAGAATTGATTGAAGTTTGATATATTCTTAATCAGAATGCTGTGAAATAGAGAGGTATATGTATTTGATATAGTAGGTACTTATTGCATATTTATTAAATGAAAGAAGAAAAAAATGTTCAAGATAAAAATTAAGTGGGAAAAAAAGCAAAATATGATATATATCCTGATCCTATTGAGGCAGGAGGAAAACGATATACTTTATCATTATTAAATATTTATTACCTGGGTGGAACACAGCTAGACATTATTTGCCAAGGTATTTTAAAAAGGTAATTTTTAAATTTTTACCTGCAAATTCTGTTCCTTAACTTGCTGACAGAAGCAGCACACAGTCATTGTAAAAAATTCAAACGTTGTGGATATATATTAACACAGAGTAAAAGTTGTCATATTCCTACCTTTTTTTTCTTTAACAGTTTGTTGTATATTCTTTCAGCCTTTTATATGCAAATACTAGCATGAGAAAAATAGAAGCAGATTATACATACTGTTTTGTAGCTTTTTTCCCCCTTAATTATATCTTGTGTGTTTTATGCCTTTGTTTCTATATGATGATGCCCTGAAAGTAGAGTGGCTAAATAAAAATAGATTATATCTTTAACAGGCATTTATTAAATACCTATTAGATTTTTTCCTAGAGCTTGCTTTAAAAAAATTTCTCTGTTAACATTTTTGTATTGAAAAGCAGTATGTAGTAAAAGAGCACAGATTTGGGATTTAAGCTATAGATTGGAATATACAAATTGGTTCCACCACTTATTAGCAGTGTAACTTGGGGTAAATTCCTTAAATTCTGAGAGATGATTATTATGAAGATTAATTATATACAGAGACACAACGGAGAGAAAATTTTGGAATATGTTTCCAGAGGAAAAAGAATAGGCAGTTATTCACATGTTTGTGTTTTAAAAGCAAGGACCTTACTCTGGGGCTGGGGTAATTCTGAGTGATATGAGGAATATCTATGAAGATGTCCTTGGTGTCTCTGGCATAACGCTGTGAAAGAGTTTAATTGTTTTCATAGAGCTAGTGCTTTCTGGCACATCCAATGTCTAGGCCCCTTTTCACCCCCAACAGCTGACCAGTGGGTTACTGAATGTGTCAATGTGATATCCATAAAGGTTCCTGTATGTGCTGAATGAATCAGCCCCCTATTCTAGGCTTTTCTACTTCCTGATTTCCTGTTCCTTTATATAATTTGACACATAAATAAGGAGAATGAAGTTGCTTTGTCATGAAGTTATTTGAAAGTGACATCTGAGAGAGTGTACTTTTTGTTTTTTGTCTGACCCCTCATTGGCATCTTGAAGTAGAAGGAAACTGAATGTTTATTGATTGTTTACTATGCACCAAGTTCTAGCAACCTGTAAATGACAGAGCTGGTATTTGAACCCAGGTCAGACTTCAAACCTCATGATCTTCTCTTCTGCAGGCATTACTGGTTCTACTAAAGGAACATAGTGATTTTTATGTTCGAGGTTAGGATCATTGCACTGTGAGTATTGCCAGCACTGTAATGTGAGTTGGTAATCCAAAATCCATTTTTAAAAAGATGCCTGAACAGAATGGAAGCAATAAGTATATATTCCCTGGATCTAATATTGTTATCAAGTTAGCACATTGTATAGTCTTTCTTAGTAGGCTGAGTGTCCACAACACATCTATTTTAATTTCCATGGATTTTGACTAATAAAATCTTAACATTTTCAGAGCTTTAGGGGCCTTGTTTTCTTTTAGTCTCAATTCCTAATTTTACAAAAGAGGAAATGGAAGCCCAGATAAGTATTACTACACTGAAGCCACCCTAAAACCTGTTCTCTAGAGGCTCCATTTAGGGGTTTTCCTGGTCATGCTCAAACTCTGAACAGCCATATCCACCTTGATAGTAAAATACAATAACAATGATTCTGTTATGGCTAAAATTTTACTATTTCTTACGCAGTAGGTACTGTGGTAGATTTCACTGACATCTTGTCTAATCTTTGTAATAATCCTATGTTGAGGGTACTGCTTTGTAGCTGGAGAAATAGAGGTTTGATTTTGCAGTGAGGTGCCCTGATGATAAGTAGCAGAGCAGACATTTGAACTCAAATATTTGATTTCATAGCCTGAACACTAACTGCTACTCAAAGAAGTGCATCTGTGTGGTGTTTTTGAAGATGCCACGCTTAAAAGAGCCTTAGAATCATTAAGTGGTTTTAAACTAATGTATATTAATTGGAATATCTAGTAGTCATTCTTATAGACTGCTTTGCTTGCATACAAGTGAAAACTGGTCATTTAAAAAGGTTTCTTGTCTTGAGCTCTTTGTCATCAGGGACCAAATCCAATGTATCTCTCCCCTCATCTCCCCATGCAGTGCCTTTGATGTAACAAGCAATCAATAAATATTTGCTGAATGAAGTAAAGTCATATTAAGCATAAGGGCTCCAAAAAGTGAATAATACGTACAGGGTGTAGTTTAACTATTATATATGACCATATGTTTTCCACTTACATACAAATCCTTAAGTTCATAGAATAGGACAACTTGATGGCAATGTCCCCAATAGATATTTCTCTAATGAATGATGTACTGTCTTTAAAGAATTGCAATTTCTTTAGAGTTTGAAGGCTATAAATAAATTTTCAAGGCCCCATTTGTTAAGATAGTCTTTCAAATGGAAAAATTACATTCATTGCCTTAAATATTTGGACTGTTATAACCGTTAAAAAATCATTAGATTAAAAATATCTTTCTCTTTTTTTTTTCCCCAAGTGGAATGAAACAGTTGAGCTTTTTCGTGCTAGGATGCCATTGAGGAAGCATCGCTGTCGTTTCAAAAGTTACGAACATTGCTTCACAGCGGCTGAAGCTGTGGATTGGCTGCATGAGCTGCTGAGGTGCAGTCAGAACTTTGGCCCTGAAGTGACCCGCAAACAAACTGTCCAGCTGCTAAAAAAATTCCTAAAGAATCATGTAATTGAAGACGTCAAGGGAAAATGGGGTCAGGAAGATTTTGAAGACAACCGCCATTTGTACAGGTAACTGTTTAACATGTGAACACAAATAGGTACTGGGAGGATTAGTGAATCTGGTGAAGTCTGTTGAAACTTCCTGATGTAAAAGAACATCATGCCATTGGAATGATGGTTCTATTTGAGTGTGTTGTTGAAGTAAACTGCCACTCTTGTTGGCTCCATAGAGCACCTCAGAGCAGTCTTTTGTTGCAATGATTATTCAGTAAAAAAATCTTTTCATGCCTGTTGCATATCTGGGAGGATGGGTACTATAACTTAGTACTCCCCTTAGAGGATCTGAAAAGCCAATGCAGTAAATCTGGGTTGAGCCTTTCTGGGCAATAAGGAGGTGTATACTTGGAGTTAGTGTCAGATTGTGTCTGATCTTCAAATTGCGCTCATGGTCCATATAAAGAATTGTGCTAATAATTCCCTGTTATCTCAGATTAACCTTACAATGCAGGTATACTTTCCCCTGTTGTTTTTGTTCATATTTTAGTGCTATTTTATGATGTGTGGACACTAAACCACCAGATAATCCGAGGAAAAATGGATGGCTCTCTACTTTGCTTCCCTTCTTCTCACTGCATGCTAGGCTGCTTTATTGCTAGAGGTAGAGGAGACCTATCTAAAAGGAAGGGGATTGGAGAAGGCTAAAGAGGAATGAAGTCACACAAATCCAGAAAAGAAGAATTGTAGAATTCCTCTTTTGTTGAGTTGTTGTGGGATTAAAAGAAAAAATGGAGCATACGCACTGTTAATATTCACTCTCTTTTACTTCAACAGAAAATAATAAGGTTATTACAACAAAATGTAGGGGCATCTTGGGTTCACTGAGACACATGGCTTGAGCAGAGAAAACCTGGCTGTTGCCTACCTAAACTGTGACTTTGGCAGCTACTTGAACTATCTGCTGAGAAGGGCAGCAGGGAGGGATAGTTGTGGTCACAAGCACCGAGGGCTAAGGAGACAGACATTGCTGTATGTTTAAAATATAATTCCCTTATGGACTTTCACAAGTTATCTTTGACTTCTAGATATGAAGATTGTCATCTGGGCAATGAGTTGGCAGTGTTTCCGGCTGTGCTAATCCAATTTTTACTTAGGATCTTAGGTGATTTCAGTCTATTCTGGGACCAAAGTGCTTATTTTCTGCAGTAGAAATTCTTATCCCTGATTCCATATGCCACATTTTTTTGGGACTCTTAAGTAAGTGTTAATTTCTCTTGGGAAACTCTTAGTTGCTTATACTCTAATCACAATTTAGTCAGAACTCTCCTAAAAGATTGTCTGAATGAGTAATTTCCAATCTGCTCTGTTGTGACCTTCAACAGAGTACTTGCCATTGAGTTCTGTGAGGCTTTGTGAGTCCTCAGGAAAGTAAAATAGGAGTATGCACTGGGAGCCCGCCACAGAGTGCTGACCATGAAAACATGTTTCACTCAATACTAAGTCTTAATTACCCCGCCTTTAAAAAATAGGGTATACAAGACAGGTTAAATTCCTTCAGTAAATAATGATTTTTTTCCTCTAGTTTCTCTGTAGAAAACTTGTGAGTCATAAAGAGAGTAGTATTTTCTTTCATTATTTGCCACCTGAAAACTCATTATAGCATTGCATTTTCTGGAGTGGAAGTTCTGTAAATTAACCATTGACATTTGCCAGTTGCTCAGATTAGTCTGTAATGAAATCTGTTTAGATATATGAATCATTTAGGTTGCACATGCCTTGAATTGGGAGTGAGCTAATGAGTGTGCAGCCTGCTGTTGTACAAATGCAGGCTTCTGAATTGATGCTCCAGATGATCACCATTCCATGCTAGTGCCACGGGAAAGAGCCGAGCTGTGTTCCCATGCCTGTTTCATCTCCATCTGCTCTCCCTAGTTGAATAGTACAAACTGCCAAGCTATAATGAAAGCAGAGGTGGAAAATGATGAGTGAGAGGAAGGTTAGATTTGAAAGTAGATGAAGAATCAACAAGGTAAGAAATTCAGGAACATGCTTCTAAATATCATGGTTTATGTAAGAGGAACTTCACAAGTAATATCTAGAATACTGGAAGGGACAACAGAGAGGAGTTCTTGCTGGGAAAAAAGGAACTACTATTCTAGAGCAGCTATAATGGGCCATGCTTATCACATGATTGATCATTTGACTCATCACCTGTAAATGTAAGTAGTATTATCCTAATTTTAAAGATTAGGTTATTAATGAGGTCAAAATTGCTAACTTGCCCAAAGTCACATGGCTAGTAGTTTGAAAGTTAGGATTTGAATCCAGGTCTCTGTCTCTGAAGTCTATGATTTTGTGGCTTGCAAGAATATGTCCTTTCTGAAATGTGAGGTTGACTGAGGCTCACGAATAAATTACCGAGTGAATGAGAAAGCACACAGAATTACAAAGAAACATTTGGTGTAGTCAACACATGTTTATGAGTTCACAGAGCTTGTAATACACTCTATGTAGTGCATATTAATTGATCAGTTCTCTTCTTCAAGAAATTCTTCTCAAACAAAAGAAGTAGAGTAAACATAATCAGCCTAACTACTTACTTAAATATCAGTGGGTTCCTAGTCTGTGAGTTAAAGAAGGACCTAATATAGAGAAGGCTACATGAAATATAAAGTCTCTATATTATAGTTTTTAAAGAGAGAGTGATTTATTATATACAAATGGGAATTTTATAGCAAAGATGGTGAGATAGCTTTTATTTTTTAAAGTGTTAAATGTTATTTCAAGTTTAACAAACGTATGCTATATTTACTGTGTGAATGCATTTACATTTGTTAGCCATTTTTTTTTCTTAGGAATCAAAGAGGAGTTAAATATAGGAAAAGGAAGGACATAATGAAATTTTTATTTATACTTAAAAAAATTTTATTAATAAAACCAATCAACATGCAATATAAACATTTTTTTTATCTCACAGCTCTCATTCTGTCATCATTTTCTGCTCTCTCTAAACATTCATTTTTAATTACATAGTTGTATATTCTTCATCGTGATCATTTCTTAGAACATTTGCATCAATTCAGAAAAATGAAATAAAAAGAAAACAGAAAAAAATTCGTACATACCATACTGCTTACCCCTCCCTTTCACTGATCACTAGCATTTCAATCTACTAAATTTATTTTACCATTTGTTCCCCTTGTTATTTATTTATTTATTTATTTATTTATTTTTATTTTAATGGCATTCCTTTATTTTATAAGTTCATATTCATAACACCTATTATACATATTCTTAACAACTAAATGCTTTGCTCTTTCAACTCAGAAATCTAGGGTTAAAAATGGCAGTTGCAGACATTTGATCTCAGTATGCAATTCTGTCTTTGCTTGTGACTGCACAGAAACATTTCAGTAAAGCACAGAAAATTTTAATATCTTAGCCACAGTCATGATCTTCATCACAAACGTAAGACAATATACTGATACGATATCTGATACATTATCACACCTGACGTGCTATACTCGCACCTGATCCCACACAAGCTGACAGCAGCAGAATCTTCTGGTCAGCATGAGCGCCTGCCTGACTTTGGCTGTCATCTCAGATGCACTGCACATATGCAGTGTACAATTTTGTACCTTTTGTACGATTTTGTATGACAAAAAAAACATATGTGTGAACTTAAATTTGTAGTTATTTATTTATTTTTAATCCATATGTTTTACTCATCTGTCTGTAAGATAGGTAAAGTAAAACTTTGACTTTGGAAAGTCATGTGTTCCATGACTACTGGAACACAGCTCTACATTTTTAGGCAGTTCCCTCCAGTCTCTCTGTTGCCTTAACTAAAAAGGTGATATCTATTTAATGTGTAAGAATAACCTCCAGGATAACCTCTCGACTGTTTGGAATCTCTCAGCCATTAATACTTTATTTTGTCTCATTTCTCTCTTCCCCTTTTCAGTCGAGAAGGTTTTCTCAATCCCTTGGTGCTGAGTCCCAGCTCATTCTAGGATTTCTGTCCCACATTGCCTGAAAAGTCCACACCCCTGGGAGTCATGACCCATGTAGAGAGGGGGAGGGCACTGTGTTTGCTTATCATGTTGGCTGAGAGAGAGAAGCCACATCTGAGCACCAAAAGAGGTTCTCTTGGGGTGGGGGGTGATTCTTAGGCCTAATTTTAAGTTGGCTTAGCCTATCCTTTGTGGGGTTAAGTTTCTTATGAACAAACCCCGAGATTGGCAGCTGAGCCTATTGCTTTGGTTGTCCCAACTGCTTATGAGAATATCAAGAATTCTCTACTTGGGGAAGTTGAATTTTCCCCCTTTCTCACCATTCCCCCAAAGGAACTTTATGAGTACTTTTTTATTCACTGTTCAAATCCTTCTGGGATTTATCAAGGCATCACTGTTGACAAACCTACAAAATCTCATGCCCTACTGAAGGTTCCATGTACTTAATGATGTTCAGTTAAGCTGCCCACATAAGTTATATTAGGAAATGTACTAGTTGAAATATAAATTTTGCCCCAAATAAACATTTTTTGCTTTAGTCTCACACATAAGTTAAAAATTTAAAATACTGATTACCATCTATTTTCAGCACCCTGCATTATTGATATTCCTTTGTTCTTCCTCATGCAAAACATTTTAAAATTTGTACATTTGGTTGCTATCATTACACACTCTAGGCATTCTTAGATTATGCCATCTCAGTCTTTATTGTGTATCTTTCCTTCTGATTTCATTTGTGCCCCCAGGCCTCCTCCCTCTATCATTCTCACATTCAGCTTCATTCGGTGTTCTAACATTATTGTATTACAGTTAGGTAATATTGTGCTATCCATTTCTGAATTTTTACAATCAGTCCTGTTGCACAATCTGTATCCCTTCAGCTCCAGTTACCCAATATCTACCCTATTTCTATCTCCTGATGACCTCTGTTCTTAACTGAAATTATCCAAGTTCATTCATTAATGTTAGTTCATATCGGTGAGACCATTCAGTATTTGTCTTTTTGTTTCTGGCTAATCTCACTCAGCATAATGTCCTAAGGTCCATCCATGTTGCACATGCTTCATACCTTTATTCTGTCTTACAGCTGCATAATATTCCATTGTATGTATATACCACAGCTTGTTTAGCCACTGTCTGTTGATGGACATTTGGGCTGTTTCCATCTATTGGCAATTGTAAATAATGCTGCTATAAACATTGGTGTGCAAATGTCCATTTGTGTCTTTGCCCTCATGTCATCTGTTTAGATACCTAGCAATGGTATTGCTGGGTCATATGTCAATTCTATACTTAGCTTCCTGAGGAATCACTAAACTGCCTTCCACAGCAGTAGTACCATTTGACATTCCCACCAATAGTGGATAAGTGAGTCTCTCTTTCCACATCCTCTCCAGCACTTGTTGTTTTATTGATAATGGCCATTCTGTTGGGTGTGTGATGATATCTCATTGTGGTTTTGATTTGCATTTCCCTATTAGCCAGGAAAGTTGAGCATCTTTTCATGTGCCTTTTGGCTGTTTGATTTCCTCTTCTGAGAAGTGTCTGTTCAAGTCTTTTGCCCATTTTGTAATTGGGTTGTCTGTCTTTTTGTTGTTGAGTTGAACAATCTCTTTATATATTCTGGATACTAGACCTTTATCTGATATATCGTTTCCAAATATTGTTTCCCATTGTGTAGGCTGTCTTTTTGCTTTCTTGATGAAGTTCTTTGATGCACAAAAGTGTTTAATTTTGAGGTGTTCCTATTTATTTCTTCAATGCTCGTGCTTTGGGTGTAATGTCTAGGAAACCATCTCCTATTATAAGATTTATAAGATAATTCCCTACATTTTATTCTAATAGTTTTATGGTCTTAGATCTAATGTTTAGGTCTTTGATCCATTTTCAGTTAATTTTTGCATAGGGTGTGAGATATGGTGCCTCTTTCATTCTTTTGCATGTGGATATTGAGTGCTCTAGGCACCATTTATTGAAGAGACTGTTCTGTGCCAGGTGAATTGACTTAACTGACTTTTTGAAGATCAATTGTCCATAGATGAGAGGGTCTATATCTGAACACTCTATTTGATTCCATTGGCCAGTATATCTATCTTTATGCCAGTACCATGCTGTTTTGACCACTGTAGTTTTGTAATATGCCTTAAAGTCAGGTAGTGTGAGACCTCCAACTTCATTTTTCTTTCTCAGGATACTTTTAGGTATTCGGAGCACCCTGCCCTTCTAGATAAATTTGGTCATTGGCTTTTCTATTTCTGAAAAGTAAGTTTTGGGGATTTTAATTGGTATTGCATTGAATCTGTAAATCAATTTAGGTAAAATTGACATCTTAATTATATTTAGTCTTCCAATCCATGAACATGATATGCCCTTCCATTTATTTAGGTCTTCTGTGATTTCTTTTAAGCAATTTCTTATAGTTTTCTCTGTATAGGTCTTTTGTCTCTTTAGTTAAATTTATTCCTAAATATTTTATTCTTTTGGTTGCAATTGTAAATGGATTTTTTTTTCATGATTTCCCCCTCAGATTTTTCATTACTAGTGTGTAGAAACACTACAGATTTTTGAGTGTTGATGTTGTAACCTGCCACTTTGCTATAGTCATTTATTAGCTCTAATAGTTTTGCTGTGGAATTTTTGGGGTTTTTGACATGTGGTATCATATCATCTGTGAACAGTAAAACAGAGTTTTACTTCTTCCTTTTCAGTTTTGATGCCTTGTATTTCTTTTTCTTGTCTAATTGCTCTGGCTAGAACTTCCAACACAATGATTGAATAACAATGGTGATAGTGGACATCCTTGTCTTGTTCCTGATCTTAGGGGGAAAGTTTTCAGTTTTTTCCCATTGAGGATGTTAGCTGTGGGTTTTTCATATATTCCCTTTATCATGCTGAGGAAGTTCTCTTCTATTCCTATCCTTTGAAATGTTTTCAATAGGAAAGGATGTTGAATTTTGTCAAATGCCTTTTCTACTTCAATCAAGGTGATCATGTGTTTTTTCTTCTTTGATTTGTTGATAATGGTATATTACATTAATTAATTTTCTTATGTTGAGTTTATTAGCATAGCATTATTAATAGTATCCTCTCATTACTTTATTTCTGTGGGATCAGTGGTTATGTCTCCTCTTCCATTTCTGATCTTATTTATTTGCATCCTTTCTTCTTTTTGTCAACCTCACTAAGGGTCCATCAATCCTATTGATTTTCTCATAGAACCAACTTCTGGTTTTGTTGATTTCTTGATTATTTTCATGTTCTCAATTTCCTTTATTTCTGCTCTAATCTTCATTATTTCTTTCCTTATGCTTGCTTTGGGTTAGTTTGTATTCTTTCTCTAGTTCTTCCAAGTAGATAGTTAATTCCTCGATTTTTGCTCTTCTTTTCTGATATTCAATTTCCCTCTTAGCACTGCCTTTGCTGCATTCCATAAATTTTGGTATGTCGTGTTTTCATTTTCACTTGCCTCAAGATATTTACCGATTTCTCTTGTCATTTTTTCCTTGATCCACTGGTTTAAGAGTGTGTTGTTGAGCCTCCATGTATTTGTGAATTTTCTGGCCCTCTGCCTATTATTGATTTCCAATTTCATTTCTTTGTGATCTGAGAAAGTGTTTTATATGATTTCTATCATCTTAAATTTGTTGAGCAGACTCTCCCTGCTGGCGGTGTGAGGGAGACAGAGGTTGTAGTCTGGTTTTAATTGCTTCACTTTTCCTGACCCTGGGGTCTGAACTCCTTGAGGGAAGGATTCCACCTGAGTTGGGCCCCACCCCTCTCCTGGGGAAGCACAGGCTCCAGACAAACACTCAAACAAGCTGAATTCTGCCTATGCCTGGGGCAGTGGAGCCCAAGAAGCCTTGCGGCTATATCCAAAGAGCAGTCAAGCCATAGAAACACAGCCACCAAAATGAAAGAGAGAAGTCCTTTTCAGAGCAGGACCCCCATTCCTCGGGTTTGCCAATCAAGAGCTAAAGTTGGTACGTTCCTCTGTGTATCTCCAGGTCCTATGTGCCCCCTCCTTTCCTTCAGGGCCCAGGCCTTTTCAAATGAAAAAAACCTCTGTTTTTTTTTTTCCTTTCTCCATCAGCGCTGCTCCCTCTGTGCTGGGGCAAAACCAGCGACCTCCATTTTACTCGAGGTTCAGCTGAGCTGGGGGCCTATTTTTAGTAGTCAGAATTTGTTAGTTAATTCTACAATTGAAGTTTGGTTGCACTCACACCTTGCTGCTGGTAAACTCTTTCCTTTCCCCTCTGGGAAGCAGGCTGTGGGGGAGGGGCACCAGCTGCCATAGTTTGGGGGACTCATGGTTCTGGGTGGGCTTACAGCTGGTCCAGCTGGTCCAGATTGGGGTATGCTGTGTGTCCGGTCACTGACGTGGCCCCAGCAGTTGTTCTGTACTGCTCCTGCCTATTTATTAGCTGCTCTGGAGGATGAGCTAAATCCCACACCTCACTAAGCCACCATCATGGCCCATAATGAAATTTAGTGTGTAAAAAAGGAAGGGAAGATCCTAAATTTGAATGTCCATAATTATCAGAGGAGATATTGCAAAGAAGTGCTAGAGCTGTTTGTCTAATCACATCTTTCCTGTTACTGATACTGATGTCTAAAAAGAGTCCCAGATTTGTTTTTGGTGAAGCCAATTTTAGATTTGATTGAAGGATCCTCATAATTGAACCAGACGCTCTCATCTGATCTAACAGAGCTTCATGGTTGTAGCCTTCTGATAGAGAAAGAGAACCAATTACATTATCTCATAAGAAATTTCAGTTTAGGAAGCAGTTTCACATCCATGATCTCAATTGATCTTCATGAAAGCTTTGAGGGGCGGACAGGGTGGTTATTTCATCCTCAGTAGACCAAACAGTTTTCTCTTTAAAAAGTTTAAACAAAACCCGCTGATCATTGAGTATATTCTATGTATGTGAACAGACAATTATATAGGATTATTTAAATCTAATTGGGGTTAAATAAAAATGAAAGTATGTATCATGATAATTGGAAATATTTAAAGAGAAAAGTGTTCGGCCTGTTGTAGATCTGTAGCAGGATGGTGATCCCCTGGTGTGGAACCTAATACCTAACCTTTGATTTGCCCTCATTGCTGAGACTAGCTTTGGCGTGTAATTGTAACAGAGAAGATGTTCATAGTATACAAAAAGAAGCTACTGATCCAGGTGGTAGTGATTGAGATATAACATGCAAGGTGTCATTTTCCTTTTATTTTACCTCTGTCTCCTTGTTTCTTTTTTCTTTCCTTCTCTTATTTCTTCCTTTGTTTCTCCCTCTCCTTATGCATGTCATTTACATGTCCCCTCTTCTTTTTTCCTTTCTTTTTCTTCCACTTTATTCTCTTTCTCCTTTTTTCTATTTCTATTCCTTTTTTTGATATTTACTTTTTTTCTGGTCCATTTCCAAAAACTGGTTTTAATTTGAAACTAAAATTTGTTATATATTGTTGGCTTTTATTCAATATTACTGTCACAGTTCTTAATTCAAAAAGCATAAGAATCACACTACCTTTAAGATTTACCATATAAAACTACAATAAGGAAGGCAGGGTGGTATTGGTGAAGAGGTAGGAACAGATGAGAGAGTCCAGAAACAGACACATACAAACATGGCCAATTGATTTTATTTTAAATTTTTTATTTTAGTAGTATATATGCAAACTGAAATTCCCCCTTTAACCACATACAGATTATAATTCTGTGGTGTTGATTACATTCACAATGTTGTACTGCTGTTGGCATCATCCATTACCAGCACTTTTCCATCATCCCAGAAAGAAATTCTGTAACAGTTAAGCATTAACATCCTATTCCTACCTCTGTAACCTGTGTTCTAAATTTTGACTGTATGAATTTGCTAATTTTAATTATTTCATATTAGTTAGATTATGCAGTTTGTCCTGAGTGTAAATCTTAATTCACACAACATAATGTCTTCAAGGTTCATCCATGTTGTTGTGTGTATCTGAACATCAGTCCATCTTATGGCTGAATAATATTCCATGGTATGTATATGCCATATTTTATTTATCCATTCATTGGTTGATGGACACTTTGGATTGCTTCCCTCTTTTGGCAGTTGTAAATCATGTTATGAACATCAGTATACACATATCTGTCTGATGTGTCTGAGTCTCTGCTTTCAGTTCTTTTGAGTATGCAGGTATACCTTATTTTATTGTGCTTTGCTTTATTGCACATCACAGAACTTGTGTTTTTTTTTTTACAAATTGAAGGTTTGTGGCAAGTCTCTTGGCACCATTTTTTCCAACAGCATGTGCTCACTTTCTGTCTCAGTCACATTTTGGTAATTTTTGCAAAATTTCAACCCTTTTTCATTATTATTGTATCTGTAATGGTGTCTGTGATCTTTGATGTCACTATTGTAATTGTTATGGGGTGCCCTGAACCACTCACATATAAGACAGTGAACTTAATTGATAAATGTTGTCTGTATTCTGACTGCTCCACTGACTGGCCATTTCCCTGTCTCTCTCCCTTTCCTTGGTGCTCTCTATTCCCTGAGACCACTATATTAAAATTAAGCCAGTTAAGTACCCAACAGTGACCTCTAAGTATTCAGGTGAAAGGAAGAGTTACACATCTATCAGTTTAAATCAAAAGCTAGACATGATTAAGCTTAGTGAGGAAGGCATGGTGAAAAGTTAGGCCTCTTACATCAAACAGTCAAGTTGTGAATGCGTGCCTGTTGCCGGGAAATTTAATGATTTCTTATTCAATTGTATTTTAACTGTTATAGAATTTAAAGAGTAGCGTTATAAATTGAGGATACAGTACTCCTGGATTTTGCATTTATTCATTTAGTTATCTTTACTGAAGTTATGCATTTCTTCATACTACCCCAAGCCACTCTCTCTCCTGTCTTGTCCTTTCAACCTAAAGAACCTCTCTTAAGCCATTCTCGTAAGACAGGTCTTTGGGAGATAAACTCTCTGTTTTTGCTTATCTCTGAATATATTAAACTCTCCCTCATTGTTGAATGACAGTTTACCTGGATAAAAATCTTTGGCTGGCAATTTTTCTCTTCTGGTACCTTAAATTTATCATACTGCTGCCTTCTCGCCTCCGTGGTTTCTGATGAGAAATTGGCACTTACTCTTTTGAAGATCCCTTGTGTGTGATGAATTGCTTTTCTCTTATTTCTTTCAATATTCTCCTTGATCTTTGGCATCTGACAATCTGATTAATATGTTCTTGGAGTAGATCTATTAGGATTTATCCAGTGGAAGTATGTTGCACACTTGGACATGTATATTTATGTCTTTCCTAGGAATTGGGAAATATTTGGTCATTATTTCCTCATCTATTCTCTCAGCCCCTTTTCCCTTCCCTTCTTCTCTGGTTCTCTCATAATGAGAATGTTGGTAAATGCTTCTTGCTGTCACATAGGTCCCTTAGACCCTGCTCAGGTTTTTCTATTCTTTTCTGTTCTTCTGACTGTATGATTTTATTGTTTCATCTTCTAGTTTGCTGATTATTTCTTCTGCCCTTTCAAATCTTCTATTTCAGGCCTCTTATATGTTTTCAGTCTCCATGATTGTGTTTTTCATCCCCATAGCTTTATGCTCTTTTTAAACGTTCTAATTCTTCTTTTTGTACACACATTGTCTTCTTAATATCTCTAAGCTCTGTAACCATATTTAAATTTTCCTTCAATTCCTTGAATTGATTTAGAAGATTTGTTTTAACATCTTTGAATAGTTGTCCTCTGAAGTTTTAATTTGTTCCCTTGAATGAGTCATATTTTCATATTTCTAGTATAGCTTGTGATTTTTTTGCTGATGTCTTGGTTTGCCAACTCTGAAGGTCATCCTCCCTCTTTCTATGGTTTTATTGTAGATTGAGTTCATGTTAAAGCTCTTTATAAATCCTTGGTTCAAATTTACTGAACTTTTAGAGCAACCTGTATTTAAACAGATTTTCTTAGTTCTTCTGCACCTGTTTCTTTGCCCTGGACAGGTATAACAACATTTAAGATTTTTATGTGCATTTGTTTCATCTCCAGGAGAAGATTTCCTTTCCTCTGTTCCCTCTCTGGGAACAGTGCCTATGAATTGCTCAACTGCTTTCCCAAGCTCAGTGCTCCCTTTTTATTATGATTTTTGGTCCTGGGGCCCACCCTGTCTTAAAGCAGTTTGTTTTTGCCTTTCGTGATGCACTTCTGCCTTTGTCAGGATATCCTGCCCTTAGGGAACTCTTTGGGGTCCATGATAAAAACACCTGTTTTTTTGTTTAGGTACAGGAGCGGTTAGAGCCTGGGGTTGGGTTTGTGTGCTGCTTGCCAGTTCAATCGCAGGACTCTTGTTTCCTGGGGGCCCTTTTTATACACATGCTTGCTGTCTGCTTGGGTTCTGCCCTGGGTATATGTGGCCTTGGGTCCCCATATCTGAATGTATGTGGGGTTCTAAATCACTGTCGATAGTAGCTCTGTGATCCATATCTTGCCAGAGTGCTGCTGCTGCGTGACTCGTGGGCTGTGTAGGACTCAGGGAGGTCAGAATTGCAGATCCGAGTTGCAGGTCTCCTACTTTCTTTATTGGTGTTTATTTTTTTTCCCTTTGATTCAGTGTTAGTGGACACATGTATTTTGTTTGACCAGCATAGTCTCTGTTGTCTTCCAGTGCCAAGCAAGTGCGAGTTGCCCTTTTATTAGTTGTTTCTGAGGGGAAATTTTTGTGGGGATGTCTTACATTGCCATGTTGATGATGTCACTCTCTGATTAATTGATTAAAAAATTTTTTTTATTGAAAAATATCCACACACATACAGTCAACCATATTATACAATCATTGGCTCACAGTATCATCACATTGTTGCATATTCTTCACCATGATCATTTTTGGAACAAAAGAACTCATGTATCCCATACCCCTTACCGCTCCCTTTCATTGATCCCCAATATTTCAGTCTACTTAATGGTTAATTGATTTTTGATGAAGATGCAAAATCAAGTCAATAGAAAAGGATTAATGTTTTCAACAGATGGTTTTGGGACAATTGGAAATCCATCCTTATATATGCAAAAAAAAAAAAATGAACCTCCACCTAAACCTCATGTCGCATACTAAAATTAATTCAAAATGAATCATAGATTTAAATGTAGAAATATAAAACTTTTAGAAAAACGTAGGAGAAAAATCTTCATGTATTTGGGTTAGACAAAGAATTCTAAGACATAACACCAAAAGCACAAATCATTAAAAAAGTGATAAACTTCATCAAAATTAAAAACGATTGCTCTGTGAAAGATACTGTTAAAGAGGATGAGAAGACAAAGTTTGGACTGGGAAGAAATGTTTGCAAACCACGTATGTGAGAATGGACTGAAATGAGGACAATGAGTAAAGGAAGCTGTAAAATACTATATACTATTTACTGTATGATTCCAATTATATAACATTCTTGAAAAGAAAATAGTAATGACTGACAACAGATCCATGGTTGCCAAGGGTTAGAGGTGGGGAAAAGATACAGCATGAGGGAGTTTGCTGTGGGGAATGGAACTGTTCTATATCCTGATTGTTGTGGTTGCATGAATATGGATGTGTTAAAATTAATAAAACTGCACACCAAAAAAAAAAAAAAAAGGTAAAATTTTACTATATGATTTTTTTTTTGCTAGTTCTAGTGAAATCTAATTTAAATTCTTTCAGCTGGGTCTTCAGTGCTTTTCTGTGGCTCTGTAGGAAACATTCTTCATTACTACCCAGTACAACTTTTGAAGGAACTTGTTTTTATGGGCCTGAACCTCAAATTAGTTGACTATTGGCGCCCTCTAGTGGACATTCTTGTTTTTTTAAAATAGTAAAGCCCAAAATGTGAGTGATTTTTTTTCTTTTCTTTTTTCCCATTTCATCAAATCTTGAGTTCTTGTCCTGTAATTAGTTGAATATGTTTCTTAGCCTTCCTGGACTTCAGTTTTCTTGTCTATAAAATGGCAGAAATGGACTGGAGCTTTAGTTTTTTTAATTTTAAACTTTTATGATTCCACATGTAACTGAAGTGTTTCCCAATCCAAGGCAGTGAGTGATATAGACAAGAAAGATAACATGTTTCTTTTTCTCCTTGACTTTATAATCTGTTTTGAGAGATAGGCTGTACATACATGGAAGAAGTAACTAGCAGAAATAAGACAGTATTTGATTAAATGAACTCTTATGAACAATCAATTCAAGGTGCCACACTGGCAGTCTTTGGGTTGATACATGTATTTTGTTTGACCAACATAGTGTGTTTAGTCATTAAGTTTTTTTTCTGTCTCATTTTAGTTTGTTGATTTTCTAATTTTGTGTATTGTGCGAAGGTACTACTTTCATGTGATTCAGAATTTACAAAGTACAAAAGGGTATGGACAATGAAAAGTCTTCCTCCCACCTGTCTCCCTTAGCCACCCAGAGGTTTCCCTTTCCCCTTTTCCCAGAGACACTAATGTTATTAGCTTATAGCACAGTGTCTTCAGAAATTATGAACCTGAAAGCCACTGTGTTCCCATAGTCCCCACTATTTTCTCTATACAATGATATCAGATTATATCCTAGTTATACTATCTGTCTGCCTCTGTGGATAATGTGTCTGTCATCCAATCTGTATGGACTGGAGATTTTGGAGACCTCATAGAGAAGGTGGCAGAACATTTAAACCTGGGTCCTGAGGATAGGATAGAATCTGGATAATAAGAAGGGATGGCAAGGGAAAGGATATTTCAGGTGACAAAGATGGCTAGACCAAGGCTCTCAGTCAGAAATGCAAAAGGGTTCTTGGAGAAGAGTGAGGAGGTTGATCTGGCTGAAGCACAGATAAGTTAGGAAGTCATAAGGGTTAAATTTGGTGTAGTCTCTTACGTGCCTGGCTATGGAGTTGACTTTTTTAAAAGGAAAAGGAAGCCAAGATTAGTGTTTTGAGGAAGGAGTGGCATGATGAAGTCTGTGCTTCTGAATAGAGTAAATCAAATAGTAGTAGTTAGAATAGATCAGAGGGCAGAAAAACTAGTTAACCATTTTTTTTATGCTGTATGGCAGGGGTCACAGTTCATTCTTTTCCCATGTGAGTATCCCATTATTGCAGTACCATTTGTTGAATTTGTGTTTGTTTTTCTTGTTTGTTTGCTTTTTGAGGGGGGGAAGTGTATGGGCTGGGAATCAAACCTAGGTCTCCTGTATGGCAGGCTAGAATTCTGCCACTGAACTACTTTTGCTCCCCAACTATGAGATTTTTAAGGTAAATAGTGGGGATGCTGCTGCTGGTTGAGAATGCTAGTTGTGGGGCTGAAAGGAAGAAAGGGCACCTATTTTTTTTTTTTAATGATTTTTTTATCTTATTTTTTTTAAATACCAAAAAAACACCAAATAAATGCAGACATTTCTATTTTGATTATTCCGTTCTACATATATAATCAGTAATTCACAATTTCATCACATAGTTGCATATTCATCATCATGATAATTTCTTGGAACATTTGCAGCTATTCAGAAAAAGAAATAAAATGAAAACAGAAAAAAAATTTATACATACCATACCCCTTACCCCTTCCTTTCATTGATCATAGCATTTCAAAATAAATTTATTTTAACATTTGTTCCCCCTATTATTTATTTTTATTTCATATGTTCTACTTGTCTGTTGACAAGGTAGATAAAAGGAGCATCAGACACAAGGTTTTCACAGTCACACAGTCACATTGTGAAAGCTAGATCATTATACAATCATCTTCAAGAAACATGGCTACTGGAACACAGCTCTACATTTTCAGGCAGTTCCCTCTAGCCTCTCCATTACATCTTGACTAACAAGGTGATATTTATTTAATGCGTAAGAATAACCTCCAGGATAACCTCTCGACTCTGTTTGGAATCTCTCAGCCATTGACATTTGTCTCATTTCACTCTTGCCCCCTTTTGGTCAAGAAGGTTTTCTCAATCCCTTGATGCTGAATCTCAGCTCATTCTAGGGTTTTTCTCTATCCGTTGATGCTGAGTCCCAGCTCATTCTAGGATTTCTGTCCCACGTTGCCAGGTAGGTCTGCACCCCTGGGAGTCATGTCCCACGTAGACAAGGGGAGGGTGGTAAGTTTGCTTGTTGTGTTGGCTGGAGAGAGAGGCCACATCTGAGCAACAAAAGAGGTTCTCTTGTGGGGTGACTCTTAGGCCTAAATTTAAGTAGGCTTGATCTATCTTTTATGGGGTTAAGTTTCATATGAACAAACCCCAAGACTGGGGGCTCAGCCTGTAGCTTTGATTGTCTGCACTGCTTGTGAGAATATCAAGAATTCAACTTGGGGGAGTTGAATTTTCTCCCTTTCTCCCCATTCCCTGAAGGGGACTTTGCAAATACTTTTTTATTCACTGTTCAAATCACTTTGGCTTCCCCATGTTTTCTTCTGGGAGTTTTATAGTCCTGGTTCTTATATTTAGGTCTTTGATCCATTTAGAGTTAATTTTTATATAAGATGTGAGGTAGAGGTCCTCCTTCATTCTTTTGCAAACGGATATACAGTTTTCCCAGCACCATTTGTTGAAGAGACTGTTCTTTCTTACTAAATGAACTTGGCACCCTTATTAAAAATCAGTTCACCATAGATGTGAGGGTCTGTGACTGAACTCTCAGTTTGATTCCATTGGTCTATATATCTGTCTTTGTGCCAGTACTATGTTGTTTTGACCACTTTTATAATAAACTTTAAAGTCAGAAAGTGTGAGTCCTCTAACGTTGTTCTTTTTCAAAGTTGTTTTGGTTATTTGGGGTCCCTTACCCTTTCGCATAAATTTGGTTATTTGCTTCTTCCATAAAGAAGGCTTTTGGGATTTTGATTGGAATAATGTTGAATCTGTTAAATTGGTTTGGGCAGAATTGACCTCTTGGCAATATTTAGTCTTCTAATCCATGAACATGGGAAAACCTTTAATTTATTTGTCTTCTTTGATATTTTTTTAGCAATATTTTGCAATTTTTTGTGTATATGTCCTTTACATCCTTGGTTAAGTTTATTCCTAGGTATTTGTTTTTTTTTTTTTTAATTTTTTATTAATTAAAAAAAATTACAAGAAACAAACATTCCCAACACATACACTCAGCAATTCACAATATCATCACATAGTTGCATATTCATCATCATCATCATTTCCCAGAACATTAGCATCAATTCAGAAAAAGAAATAAAAAAACAACAGAAAAATATAACAAACAGAAAAAAAAAATTTTACAGGCCATACCCCTTACTGATTCCTTTCATTGATCACTAGCATTTCAAACTAAATCTATTTTAACATTTGTTCCTTCTATTATTTATTTTTATTGCATATGTTCCTCTCATCTGTTGACAAGGTAGATAAAAGGAGCATCAGACACAAGATTTTCACAATCACACAGTCACATCGTGAAAGCTATATCATTATACAATCATCATCAAGAAACATGGCTACTGGAACACAGCTCTACATTTTCAGGCTGTTCCCTCTGCCTCTCCGTTACATCTTGGATAACAGGGTGATATCTACTTAATGTATAAGAATAACCTCCAGGATAACCTTTCGACTCTGTTTGGAATCTCTCAGCCATTGACACTTTGTCTCATTTCACTCTTCCCCCTTTTGGTCAAGAAGGTTTTCTCAATCCCTTGATGCTGGGTCTCAGCTCATTCTAGAGTTTTTCTCAATCCCTTGATGCTGAATCTCAGCTCATTCTGGGATTTCTGTCCCACGCTGCCAGGAAGATCCACACCCCTGGTAGTCATGTCCCACGTAGATGGGGGTGGTGTGGTGTGGTGAGTCTGCTTGTTGTGTTGACTGGAGAGAGAGGCCACATCTGAGCAACAAAAGAGGTTCTCTTGGGGGTGACTCTTAGGCTTAATTTTAAGTAGGGTTGACCTATCCCCTATGGGGTTTAGTTTCATATGAACAAACTCCAAAACTGGGAGCTCAGCCTATAGCTTTGGTTGTCCACACCGCTTGTGAGAATATCAAGAATTTAACTTGGGGAAGTTGAGTTTTCCCCCGTTCTCACCATTCCCCAAATACTTTTCCACTCACTGATCAAATCACTCTGGAATTCATCAGAGCATCATCTGGACAAACCAACAAAATCTCATGTCCTATACAAAGTTCCATGTACTTAAAGTGTTCAATCAACTATCTACATAAGTTATATTAGGAGATGCACTAGTCAAAGTATAGATTTGTACCAAATAAACATTTTTTGCTTTAGTCTCACACATTAGTTGAAATTTTAAAATATTGAGTACCATCTATTTTCAGCACACTACAGTAATGACATTCTTTTGTTCTTCCTCATGCAAAAACATTTTTTAAATTTGTACATTTAGTCACTATCATTATACACTCTAGGCATTCCTAGATTACATCATCTTCAATCTTTATCGTCTGTCTTTCTTTGTGATTTCATTTATGCCCCAGCCCTCCTCCCTCTATCATTCTCATATGCAGCTTCATTCAGTGTTTTAACATAATTGTGTTACAGTTAGGTAATATTGTGCTGTCCATTTCTGAGTTTTTGTATTCATTCCTGCTGCACAATCTGTATCCCTTCAGCTCCAATTACCCAATATCTTACCCTATTTCTATCTCCTGATGGTCTCTGTTACCAAGGAAATTTTCCAAGTTTATTCACTAATGTCAGTTCATATCAGTGAGACCATACAGTATTTGTCCTTTTGTTTCTGGCTAATCACACTCAGCATAATGTCCTTAAGGTCCATTCATGTTGTTACATACTTCATAACTTTATTCTGTCTTACAGCTGCATAATATTCCATCTTATGTAAATGTCACAGTTCATCAAGTGTCTGTTGATGGACATTTTGGCTGTTTCCATCTCTTGGTAATTGTTAATAATGTGGCTATAAACATTGATGTGTAAATGTCCATTTGTGTCCTTGGCCTCGTGTCCTTTGAGTAGAGACAGCATATAGATGGGTCCTGTTTTTTAATCCATTGTGCCAGACTATGTCTTTTGATTGGAGAGTTTAATCCATTAACATTCAGTGTTATCACTGCATGGGTAGTACTTTCTTCTACTATTTTGCTTTCTGGATTTTATATGGCATATCTAATTTTCCTCCTTTTTAACTTTACTCATAGTCCTCCTTTCCACATTTTTCTCCACACCTCTCTCTTCTGTCTCCGTATCTGTCTCTAGTGTTCCCTTTAGTATTTCTTGCAGAGCTGGTCTCTTGGTCACAAATTCTCTCAGTGATTTTTTGTCTGAAAATGTTTTAATTTCTCCCTCATTTTTGAAGGACAGTTTTGCTGGATATAGAATTCTTGGTTGGCAGTTTTTCTCTTTTAATAATTTAAATATGTTATCCCACTGTCTTCTCGCCTCCATGATTTCTGCTGAGAGATCTGCACATAGTCTTACTGGGCTTCCCCTGTATGTGATTGATTGCTTTTCTCTTGCTGCTTTCAAGATCCTCTCTTTCTCTTTGACCTCTAACATTCTGATTATTAAATGTCTTGGAGTATGTCTATTTGAATCTATTCTCTTTGGGGTACGCTGCACTTCTTGTATCTGTAATTTTATGTCTTTCATAAGAGTTGGGAAATTTTCAGTGATAATTTCCTCCATTAGTTTTTCTCCTCCTTTTCCCTTCTCTTCTCCTTCTGGGACACCCACAACATGTATATTCGTGTGCTTCATATTGTCTTTCAATTCCTTGAGTCCCTGCTCATATTTTTCCATTTTTTTCCTATAGTTTCTGTTTCTTGTCGAATTTCAGATGTTCTGTCTCTTGAAATCTACCATTGTAGGTTTCTGTTGTTTTTTTCATCTCTTCTACTGCGTCTTTCATTCCCATAAGTTCTGTGATTTGTTTTTTTCAGACTTTCAGTTTCTTCTTTTTGTTCTTTCCTTGCCTTCTTTATATCCTCCCTCAATTCATTGGTTTGGTTTTTGATGAGGTTTTCCATGTCTGTTCGTACATTCTGAATTAATTGTTTCAGCTCCTGTATGTCATTTGAATTGTTGGTTTGTTCCTTTGACTGGGCCATATCTTCAGTTTTCCTAGTGTGACTTGTTATTTTTCGCTGGCATCTAGTCATTTAATTACCTTGGTTAGTTTATTCTGGAGATTGCTTTCACTTCTTTTTTCTAGGGTTTTCTTGCTGGATGAATTTGTTGTCTGTCTGTTCTTTGAATTCTATTCAGCTTTATCTGGACCTTTAGCTTAAGTTTTGTTTAACAGAGGAGAATTTTTCAGTTCTTGTTTTCTTGTTTCTTGCCCTGCCTGGTGCCTTCCCCCCCACACACTTAGGAGGGTCTACTTAGATATTATAGACCCCAGCCAGATTTTCCCAGACCAAACTGGCCTCCTATCAGGAGGAAAGAGTCACCTGCGTCGGTTTTCCCTGAGGGTGAGACCCAGCAGGTTGAAAGACTTTCCTGTAAAGTCTCTGGACTCTGTTTTTCTTATCTTGCTCAGTATGTGGTGCTTGTCTGCCTGCAGGTCCCACCAGCTTAAGATGATGCCGTACCTTTAACTTTGGCAGACTCTCCCTGCTGGGGGTGTGGTGGAAACAGAGGAGAGGTTGTAGGCTGGTTTTAATGGCTTCAAACTACCAAGCCTTGGTGTCTGAATTCCTTGATGGAGGGATTCCACCTGGGTGGGGCTTCACCCCTCTCCTGGGGAAGGCACAAGCTCCAGATAAGCCCCCAAAAGAGCTCACTTCTGCCTATGCCTGGGGCAGTTGCAGCCTGAAAAGTCCTACCGCTGTATCCAGAGGCAGTCAAGCCTTTGTATAGATACACAGCCACAAAAACCTGTTTCCTTCTGTTTTTTTCCCCCTTTTTCTGTCAGTCCTGCCCCCTTGGCGCTGGGGCAAAAATGAGCAACCTCCGCTTTGATCAGGTTCACCTAACCTGGGGGCCTATTTTTAGTAGTCTGAATTTGTTAATTAGTTCCACAATTGGTATTTGATTGTGCCCAGTCCCTGCTGCTGGTAAAGTCCTTTCCTTTCCCCTCTGGGAAGCGGCCTGTGGGGGAGGGGCGCTGGCCACTGCAGCTTTGAGAGTTCACAATTCTGGGAGGGTGCTCGCAGCTGGTCCAGACTGGGATATGCTGCATTTCCAATCACTATCATGGCTCTAGGAGCTGTTCTGTAATATTTCTGGTTATTTAGTAGTTGTTCTGGAGGACAAACTAAAATGTGCAGGTTGTTAAGCCGCCATCTTGACCGGAAAGTGAAATATATTCCTAAGAGCACTGCTGGATGAAGTGTTACAAATATATATACAAGTGTATTACCAGCAACAGTGTCAAGATGCAGAACATTTCCACCATCTGAGAAGGTTCCTTTTTGCCTATTACTTGTCAATACCGCTCCTTTAACTCCTAGGTATTTGATTATTTTTTTAGTTGTATTTGTAAATGAAATTTTTTCTTACTTCCTAATCAGATTGCTCTTTACTAGTGTATAGAAATAATATTGTTTTATAGATGTGATCTTGTAGCCTGCCATTTTGCTGAAGTTTTTTATAAATTCTGGTATCTTTTTTGTAGGTTTTTCGGGACTTTCCATATATAGGATCCTGTAGTCTGTGCACAGTGAAAAGTTTTGCTTTTTCCTTTCCAATTTGGGTGACTTCTATTTCGTTTTCTTGCCTATTTGCTCTGGTTAGAACTTCCAGTACAATGTTGAATAACAGCGATGACCGTGGGTATATACCTACCAATGGGGTTGCCAGGTCATATGGTAGTTCTATGCGTAGCTTTCTGAAAAACTGCCAGAGTCTTCCACAGAGGCCACACCATTTTACATTGCTCCTCTAAAGTTTTAATTTGTTCCCTCAGATGTGTCGTATCTTCTTATTTCTTAGTATGGTTTATAATTTTTTCTTGTGTCTGGGCATCTGATTATTTTTATGTTCTATCTCTGAAAGTCAGTTTTTCCCTCTTGCATACAGTTTTACTGTAGACCGGCTGTGTGCATTAAAAGCTCTTCATCAATGCTTGGTCCGCCTTATACTGAACCTTTAAAACAGCCTGTGTTAAAAACTGTTTCCATTTTCTTAGGTCTTCTGCACCTGTTTCTTACCCTCCTCATGCGGTACTACATTTAGGATTGTCATTTGATGTGCAGTTGTTCACCTCTAGGAGAAGGGCTCTTTTTCTCTCTTCCTTTCTCCAGGAGTCCTCTTCTGTTCTGTTTTTTTTCCTTCTTTTTTTGGTTTTTCTCCCTAGCTCCTGTGCTCAACTGCTTTCCCTGCTCAGTACCCATTTTCATTATACTTTTCAGTCCTGGGTCCTTTCCTGTCTTACAGCAGTTCAGTTTTCTATGTTTAAATTTTTTTCTGCCTCTGTTAACTTCTACTTTAGGGTATCCTGCCCTAGGGAGTCAGTTGGGGTCAGCGTTTTTTGTTTTTTGTTTTGTTTAGGTACTCCAACAATTAGAGACTGAGTTGGGTGTGTATACCTCTTGCCAATAGTTCTCTTGCAGTTCTGTTTTGTTTCCTGGAGACCTTTTTGTATGCACAGTGTTCACCAGGTGTTTGCACTCTGCCCTGGGTCTATGTGGCCCAGAGTCCCTGTGCCTGGAAATGCATGGGGTTCTAGCTGGCTGCTGTGAGTGGCTCTATGGTGTGTGTCCAGGGCAGGAAGTTCCAGCTCAGGCTGGAGTTCTGCAACTGTGTAACTTTTAAGCTGTGTGGGCTGAGTCAAAGAGAGGGGTCTGGACTGGCAGTTCCTAGTCTCAGATCTCCTACTTTCTTTTTTTGTGACTTTTTCTTTCCTTTTATTCAGCGTTTGTGCAGTCCTTCTCCAGTTTGAAGCAAATGGAATTTGTCCTTTTATTATTTCTGATGGAAGACTTTCTCCAGGGATGACATTACTCTCCAGGACTTTTATTCTTTTTTTTGCATGGGCAGGCACCAGGAAACGAACCTGGGTCTGGCAGGCCAGAACTCTGCCACTGAGCCACCATGGCCCACCCAGGACTTTAATTCTTGATTGAGGATTGCAAAGCTTCTGTGGCAGCTTAGTAATTCTTGTGATAGCAGCAGCAGCCTGTGGAAAGCAATGACAGGAGGATAAGAGGCAGAGGCTTGTAGACTGCAATGCTAGTGGTGGCTTTCTAATGAGACTGTTCCTGGAGTATGACTTTGATGGTTGTTCCTGCTCTGTGATGTGCTTTGATCCTTTGTCTCAGCTTTTCTGTTTTTTTTTCTTTCCACCGTTCCCCTAATTATCATTCTCCAGTTCTCCTATTCATTTTGTGACTTGAAATCTTCAAACACCTTTATCGTTAAATAGCCAGATTTGGTCTCTGTTGCTTACAGCTGCAGCCAAGAGCCCAGATGCCCAGAGTGAGCAAAACCAGGGCAACTCACTGGGCCTTGCAATAATGCAGTGATTATTGTGTGATTGTGGTCTGCCCGGAAGTAAAGCAGCAGACAGACTGGCATGCAACAATCAGGGATAGGGAGGAGAATTTGAGATCAGGGTTCTTGTTTTCTTTGAGACACAGAAACAGAATCTACGAAGAATAATTAGGATGCAGGTTAAATATGGGCCCAGAGTTGAAAGTTACGCATTAGGCCATTAAATCAAACTGATTCCAACATTATTATCACTGCCATATTGGGTGCAAAAGATGAACAGTGTTTGTAGATATGTTAAACAGAATGTTGACATATATTGTCTGAGTCATAAAAGGCAACTCTTGATTAGTGATAAACTTTTGTTCCAGATTTTTACTTCCAGCTAAATCTTCTACATTCTTTGAAGTCATAGTTATATTATATATCTTTCTTCTGTTGCAAATGGGATTTACTTTATAAAAAGTTATTTCTAACCTATAGTAAAGTAGGATTATCCTTTAGATTAAACCACATCTCTTCCCTCCTAAAAATATTGATTTGGTCTTTATTCATATAGAATAAGGAAATATATCTATTTGGCGATCGACTAGTTTTCCATTTTGATATCCCATTCTCCTTTCCTCAAAGAAATGCTTTATGTTCTTGTTACATCTTCAAGCAGTATTATGAAATGCAGTCATTAACATTTTTTCAGCCTTTAAGTGATACAATACTATGTATCACTATTGGATTAGCAAAATATATTGAATGGGTTTGCAGAGCACAGTGGGACCCAGCAAAGTTTTATGGATTTACGCAGCAAAGTTTTATGGGTTTCTGAGAAGCAGCAATCTGGAGAGAACAGCCCCTACAATAGTCAACATTGGGATGCTTTTCTTTTACAAAGGCTTTGGGTTACTAAGGTGAAGAGGCAAGCTGAAGCTAGGTGCTGCAATTTTTTGCTGATGTTTTTGCTAGCTGTTGCACCCTCTCATTTAGGAGTCAAATTTATTAACAATCATAAGCTATGTTTTTTCTTATAGCAAAGTGGCTAGAATATTTTAACTGGTTGATTAATTAATAAATTCTAATTTGTTTCAAGTAACTTCATCAAGTGTGGTAGTTCTGTTATGGATTATTTTTGTATTGTTTTTTTTCAACCAATGTTTCATAATATATGTACCAACTAAAGAGCTGGGTTGGTTATTTTGCTGGATGATTAGCTGTGGCTGATTACCCTACTGGCCTCAATTTCTTCTTTGTAAAAATGTGGAGTTTGTACTAGATGATTTTTTAGAGACTTTATAGTTCTGGAATCCTATGATCATATTGTTAAGATTAAACTGGCAATTTTTAGAGCAAAAACTAATGTAGCCCACTAGAGGGAGCTCTGCTTTTTTTTTTTTTAAACATTCTATATTTTTATTGAGAAATATCTTTTATACAAGAGTGTAAAACCTGTACCTAAAAAATCTAAATAAGAATAATATAGCAGATTTACCTGTTTACCTACAATTTACAATTTCCTCCCTTCAGCTGGCATCAATATCCTGATTTCTTTGTTGTAATTCCCTTGCTTCTCTTTATTGTTTTAGTATGTATACTTGTATCCCTAAACAATATATTTTTGTTTTTGAAATGTTTTCTCTGGTTTTGAATTTTATATAAAATATATCAGAGAGTAAGTATTCTTTCCTAACTTGTTCTTTTGTTTCTTACGATTTTTGAGATGCATCCATGTTGATGTGCATAAATATAGTTCGTTGACTTCTCACAGCAGTATCATATTCTGTTGTATCAATACATCATAATCAATTTATCCATTCTCCTATCAATAGACATTTGAGTTACTTCCAGTTTTTTGCTATGATAAACAATGCTGCCATGAATATTTATGTATATGTCTCCTTTTGCACATGTTGAAGAGTTTCTTTAGGAAAGCCAGATTTACTTAGGAATAGGATTAGTTTAGAGGATATGGGCAAGTCTGACTTTCTGAGGTTTGTTAATCTGTTTACCTTAGTGGGTGTGCTATGGAAATGATATTATTCCAGGAGTAGAAAATATTTCTGTTTTGACTGACTTAAATTTTTTTGGTGTGTGTGAAATGCTGTCTTGTGATGTTATTTTGCATTTCCTTGGTTACTTATGAGATTGAGTATCTGTTTATGTATTTATTCATCATTACTGTTTACACATCTGGAAATGCTCAGTTCAAGACTTTTACCTTTCCCTGTAGGATTTTTTTTTCTTATTGAAAAAACATATCCTGCATATTAACCTTTTGTTGTTTATGTAGATTGCAAAGATCTCTCAATTTTTCACTGTATTTATGATGCTTTAATTAAAAGTAAAGTTCTTAATTGTAATATAATTGAATTCATCATTATTTTTCTTTGTGCTGTATGGTTTTTGTATGTTACTTAAAAAGAGTTCCTTCACTACCCCAAGGTCAGGGAGATATTTTCTTATACCTAGCTATAAGTCTTATGGTTTTGCCCATGATTTTTATATATGGTGTTGAATGAAGGGTTGTTCTGGCTATCTATTGCTGAGAAACAGCCTGCTTCAAAATTTAGTGGCTTAAAACAACCATTTTATTTTGCTTATGGGTTTTGTGATTTCAGTATATGAAGGGTTCAGTTGGGCAGTTTGCCTTTCACCCAGAAGGCGTCTGTTGGTCTAGAAAAACTCATTTCCCAAATTTACTCCCAGGTCTGGTGCCCTTGTGCTTCTTGCTCCCTCTCTCTACATGGAGTCTCATCCTCTAGAGCATATTCATGTGGATTGTGCTTCTCACAGCATGATGGTCTTAGGGTAGTCACCATACTAATATGGTGGCTGGCTTCCAAGAGGTTATATCCCCAGAATGATCATCTTAATAATAAACATTCCAAGAAGCAAGAAGAGGAAACTGTCAGGCCAGTTAAGTCTGTGCCTGGAACCAACATAGTGAAAGTTCTGCCGTATTCTATTTGTTAAAGCAATCACAGGGCCTGCTCACATTCCGAAGAGTAGAGAAATAATCTCCTTCTTATGACCGAGTGTCAAAGTCATATTGTAGAAAAGCCAATAAGATGGGAGATATTGCTGAGGCTAGTTTTGGAAAATACAATGTCATAATTTGCCTCTGGCCATTACATTTGTTTCATTTGCTAACTGTATACCTCCTCCATCAATAGTCCCCAAATTTCATCCTATTATAATGGCATCACATACAGAGTCAGTGGTCCATAGCACTTCTGATAAGCAGTTAGATATATGCCTGCCATTCCTTGATTGGGGCCCAGTTTGCTTCCTGAGAATGATTCTCTGTGGTTCCTCACCCCACCTTTTGGCCTCTTGGCTCGTTTTGAGTCATTCTTTTCTGTAGGAAATTACCCATGCTTATAGTGGAATACCATTCTCAGATGCTTCCTGCTTGTAGAAGTATGAGAGCCCTGGTGGATCTTTTCGTTCTGACCTGTCCCTTTCCTTTTTAGTCCAAGTGGATGGTAATTTTGTTAGTACTATCATCTTAAAACATTTTGGGTTTTCTATGAATCTTACTGTGGTTTACTCAGTAAAGGTCACACAGATACCTTTGAGACAGGCCCTGTTCTGTCTTGGGCTGCTTGTAAGTCTAATGACATAGCACTCTTAAGATTCTCTGAAGTTCTGTTAGTTTAACCGAAATGGGGTACTGCCTTAAATATTTCTGAGATTACAACAAAAGATCTTACAGCCACACTTGTTTAACTATTCTGAGACCAGATTTTGCTGAAAACAACCTGCATTTTATCTTTCCTGTGAGAACATTTTTACTTTGAGAACCTTCTGACAGGAGAGATTGGGGATGAGAAATAGTATTGTTTTGTGAATTATTAATTACTGGCCCCTTTATATTTCTTCTAAATTCTGGTAAAAATGAAAGTGTTAATTCTTTAGTTCCTCTTTTTCTGTCAATACCTTATTCCAACTAAAAGAAACCAGGTGACAGTTTCAACATTCTGCCTGGAAAACTCCTTATCCAGCTCTATCAGTTTATTGTTTCCTTTTCCATTTTCCATGTTACTGTAGGTGACAGTTTTACTTTTTGCTACTACATAACATGGATCTTTTCTCTAGCTTCCAATAAGAACTTCCCCACTCTTCTTCCAGCTCTTACTAACAAGTCTCCCTGAAATTTTGGTCCTCTACTTATTGCCTAGTCCTGATGAAAATGCCACTAATCTCTGTTCCCTGTCTATTGCTGTGTAACAAATCTATGCCAAATTTAGTGGTTTAAAACAACGATTATATATTTTTTGCATAATTTTTTGGGTTGGGGATTTGGGAAGAGCTTAGCAGGACTTCAACGGGGGTGCTGGGGCTTCTGGGCTAGAGAATCTGCCCTCAGAATGACTTCTTCATTCAGAAGTTTAGCTGAGCTTTGGTGCTCCTTGACCTCTCTTTCTTTCTGTGTAGTGTCTTCTCTTTTAGGACTTCTTCCTGTCTCTTGGGCATCTCACAACATGGTAGTTTCAGGGTAGTTGTACTTCTTACATGATGGCTGATTCCCAAGAGGGAGCTTTCAAGGAATGAGGTGTCCAAGAACTAGAGTTCCAAAAGTCAGAAAGAAAAAACTAGGAGGTCAGCAGAGGGCTATCGCCAGAATTGGCACACATTCACACCTTCCATATTCTGTTTATCAAAGCAATTAGAAGTCTTGTCTGGATTCGAAAGGATAAAGAAATATATTCCACATCTTGATATGGCAGTGGAGTAATCACATGTAGAGCATGTAGAGCAGGAAGAACTGCTGTGGGGACCCAGGGCCCAGGTTTTCTCTTCATATTGAGAGCGAGTCATTTCATATGGCCACCTAGATGACTGGAACAGACATTAAAGGTCATCAGACCTCCTCAGGAGGAAAGAATGTGCAAATGGTATGGTAACAAGGCATTGAAACTCTCTTCCCTTGATCACTGTTGATAACAAATCCCTGTGTCACAAGACCCTGCTGAACTCTGCTCTATAAGCCTTTGCACTTTCCCCACCCCCTTTGCAGAGCACTAACCTTCATTTCCTACAGCCAGCCGCCACCAGGGAAGATCCTCTCCTGTTCGTAATCCTAGTTAAAATTCACGTGTAATTCTCTGCCTAGCGTGTTCTTTGGTCTTCGGGCTACCTTGACCAGGCCTTCCAAGAGCTGGGTTGAAACATTATACATCCTTGGAAGTCAGTCTGCCACAGTGATGTGATTTCAGTTTTCCCAAATGGTTAATCCGAATGGTTAATGAATAGACCATACTTTCCTATTGATTTGTAATGCCTGCTCTGTCTTAAATCAGGTAAATAAATGCATGCGCGCGCGCGCGTGTGTGTGTGTGTGTGTGTGTGTGTGTGTGTGTGTGTGTGTGTGTGTTTGATTCTCTTTGCCTGGCTAGTGGTTCTCAACTGGGGACTATTTTACAGAGAATGTGTGGCAATGCCTGGAGTCATTTTTGCTTGTCACAGCTAGCATCTAGTGAGTAGAGGACAGGGGTGCTGCTAAAAATCCTAGAATGCACAAGACAGCCTTCCACAGCAAAGAATTATTTATTTGTATGCTGAGGTCCAGAATATGCTGAGGTTGAGAAACCCTGATCTGTGCCTCCAATACCATAATATCTTATTTATTCTTGATATTCCCATGAATATCCAACAAATCTATTCCCTTGGTTTTTCTTCTTTAAGAGTTTCTTGATAATTTATGGCGCTTTTTATTTCCAAGTAAGTTTTAGAATCAGTTTATCATGTTTCATGAAAAACCCTTTATTTTTATTGGAATTTCATTGTAACTATCTACATGGGAAAAATTGAAATTTTATGGTATTGAATCTTCTTATTCAACAAAATGTTATATCTTTCTATCAATTTAGTTCTTCTGTACTGTCTTTCACTAAAATTTTATAATTTTCTTACTAAAGTACTTGCAAAACTTTTGTGTAAGATGATATGCTCTGTTGGCCATCTAGTCATCAGGCTTTTAATAATTTTTTCCTATTTTGGGCCTTAATTTCCCTAAGTGGAAAATGTGACTTTTGTACTAGATGATCTATCTAACAGGCTTTCCAGCCCCAGATTACATGATTACAAGATTAAATTGATAATTTTAAATGCGCAAAGTGAAAGTACTCCACTAGAGGGAGCCCTTCTGTGTTTATTAGGCCAGGTTGCTATTACTCGCTGTAGATATTATCTACGGCAAAGACCTCATCTCATTGTGGTCTCAGATGAGGTGACTCCTGGAAAATCTCTTGAGTTATAGTTCTGCACATAAGAACGTCTGCTTCAGTCTTTGAAAGATAGTCCTTGTTTTTGTATGGGGGAATACAAGAAATGTGCATTTTTGTAGCTAGGGGAAAATTTATGGATGCTCCATTTGACAAATAAATAAACTATGATTTAGAAAAATGGTTACTTTCCAGAGAACACAGTCAGTTCATGAGAGAGCCAAGGCTGGAACCCAGGTCTAAAAACTTGAACGTTGTAGTGAGGAAAGAGGGTGGGGAGTGGGAGGTGGGTATTGGTGGTGGTGGAAGTGCTGTGTTTAATTTTGAATGGCTGGGAGGGTGGTGGTCTGTAAATTCCCTGAAATTATGTGCAATATTGTGTGTGTATATGTGTATGTATGTGAGTATGGGCCTAAAAGCACATGTATTTGTGTGTGCCTACCTGCTGTACTTTGGATGGGAATAGGACTTTTGTTGTAATTGTTGGTTTCTAAGAACTAGGACAGGACTTCTGTAAGCCAGTCTTTACTTACAAAGTAGGTACCTTTGGCTGGCCTTAGAGATTCATTTAATATGTATTTTGGAGTGTATTGGGATCATCTGCCTTGGTATCTTGCTTATAAAAATACTGAACTATCTTTCAGTTAATTTATCTTTAACTTAATGATTTCCAGACCTCTTTTTTTTCTTACTAGTTAAAAAATGACTTTTCAGTAAAGTGTAATTATTGTATATTTTCAGAGAAGATGAAACTTAACATCCTCGTTCATTATTTCCATTAGTCATCCCTTTCAAGTCTCCTACGATGTTTTTGAAATGTTCTCCATAATACTCTTACAGTTTGTGATTCTCTTGACACCTTGATACAAACTTTCTTTGCAGAGTGTAGACATTTTAAAATTCTTTATTTCTGCATTTGCCTTAAGATAAGCTCTTTATTTGTACTAGTTTTCCTGTAGGTATAATGGACAAGATTTTAAGCCTTTCGACTTTACAACAATGGTAGGCAAAAATAAAAAGTCAGCTATCTATTGACTCCCATGTTAGCATTAAGACTTAGAATTTTTACATTGCTTTTTCATTCTGGTTCCGTCCTTTCCTAACAAGATAACAGAAAGAAATTCTCTGAGAAAAATATGTACTTAATTACTTTATCAGGTATGCCCTAGATTAGTTTAAAGAGAGCTAGAATAGGTTACTATGTATTAGTCCCTGAAGTGATGCTGTTGAGACCTAGGAGAAGTAGGAAGGAGGAGGGAGTATAGAAAGGCTGTATAAGGGGACTGTGCAGCTTTCTAGCTCCTTCCAGGATGAATTTCTAGACTGAAGCTTCAGTTTCAGTGTGAAGTGTTGGATATTCATAGGAATAAGATTATGCTTTTATTTGTTTGTTTTTTATTGTGAAAAACATATTACAAAAAACAATAAATTTGAAAGTACATTGTAACAATTAGTTGTAAAACAGATTTCAGAGTTTGGTATGGGTTACAGTTTCACAATTTTAGGTTTTTATTTCTAGCTGCTCTAAGATATTGGAGACTAAAATTGATATTCCTTTGTTAAATCCTGTCCTCTCCATATAACGCCACTGTCACCTTTCTATCCTGATCTTTCTGTCCCTCTTTAGTAGTATCTGGGCGATGGCCATTCCAAGTTTTTCATTGTTGGAAGGAGCTGTCATTATTAATATGGGGTAGGGAGATGGAACTAGCTGCTTTTCCAGAAAGGCTGGGCCCTCTAGGTTTTAGTACTTACCTGGTCCAGGGTCCCATCTGGAGGTTGTAAGTTTCTGGGAAGTTACTCTAGTGCCTGGAACTTTTGTAGAATCTTATATATTGCCCTAGGTGTTCTTTAGGATTGGCTGGAATGGTTTTGTTTGGGATTTGGCAAGTTATGATAAGTAAAGATGTCTCACTGAAGCTTGCTTAATAGCAACCTCTAGTAGCCTCTCCATTCTATTTGAACTCTCTCTGCCACTGATACCGTATTAGTTACACTTCTTTCCCTCATTTTGGTCAGGATGAAATTGTTGATTCCACAGGGCTGGACTCATCACTGGGAGTCATCTCCCATGCCACCAGGGAGACTTTCACCCCTGGATGTCATGCCCCACATAGGGGAGGGCAATGATTTCACTTGCAGAGTTGAGCTTAGAGAGATTGAGGCCACATCTGAACAACTAAGAAGTCCTCCAGAAGGAACTCTTAGGCATGCCTCTATAGGCAGACTAAGCTTCTCCGCTACCTACATAAGCTTCACAAGAGTAAGCCTCAAGATCAAAGGCTTGGCCTATTGATTTGGGTATCCCTAAAGTTTGACACAGTATCAGGGGATTCCCTGATGGTAAAGTTTAGTAGTTCCATATTCTTTCTCCCATCCTTCCAGGGACATTGCCAATACTTTTTGATTATCTGCTTAATATATTTTAGGATGTAGCTAGGCATTACATTAATCTATACATGATTAAAGCTCTCTTTCTTTTTCTGGGCTCCCTGTGTTTCAGTTGTTCAAATGAGCTATACAGATAGGTTGAGTTAGATTATGTGCTACAGAAAATTTAGGTTCCAGACAAAATAAGCCTTTCTTCCTTTGGTCTTAAAGAATACATGTGGTTCTAAAATATAGACAATGTCTTCATTACCCCTGTGTTCTGAATTACTTTAACCCTCACCTGATTAGCTTTGTTCTTATCTGTAAATACCAGGTTATATATACATACAATCCCGGGTTATATATATACACACACACACACCGATTTATATATAAATAAAACAGCCTCACAAAATCCGGAAATAAGAATTACCACTTTGGAGTAAATGTGTCTGCTATAAGAGTTTATAATCTCGGCTCCTGTTTTCTTTCAGCCACCTGCATTCATTAGGCAAATGCCAAAGTCCACAGTCCATCAGCACTCTCAATTTTAGATAATTCCATTGTTTTGTTCCCAAGAGAAGGATAACCAATAAACATATCCTCACCAAATAGGAAATCTAAACCTCTTAACTCGTTCCTCCCCCCATTATTTACCTCTGCTGTTGCTGTGGTAGTACTGATGTTTTCTGTTAAACAGTGAGTGGATATTTTTTAAAAATCCTATTATTGTTGGGTGGTATTAGTCATCTGCAATGATTTGATTAAGTCTGAGCTCATTTACTACCTGGAATCTGAATTATTTAATAAATTCTCAAGGATAAAAAGCGGGGCTGTTGTTAAAATATCAGCATCTCCTGCTGACTGCAATAATAGAGAATTTTTTTTGATTTTTAGATTTCCTCCTTCTTCACCCCTCAAACCATATCCAAAGAAGCCCCCATACCAAAAGGATGTTATTAAATTTCCAGAGTGGAATGATCCCCCTGCAGGCACTTCACAAGAGAACATCCCAGTGAGGCCAGTTGTGATGGTAAGTGCCATTACTGAAAGTTGGAGGGACTGGAAGCTAGGAGAAATAGCTTGTGAATTGCTAGGCTTTGGTTAGTTCTTCATGATGATTCCTTATGGAATAACAATAGTCTGAAAGTACTTTAAGACAATATCATACCTATTAACAGTTGAGACCAGTATTGAGGAGACGTTGGCTTTGCTTTTTTTTTCTTCCTTATTAACATATTGACTAGATATATCATAGCTGTCTTTTCATATGTCCAAATTGAGCAGGGTTTTGTTACAGTTCCCTTAAAACGCCTTTTACCTTTCTGTTCTATAAATTCCTCTTGTTTCCCTTTGTCGTCTCCTCCTGAACTTTGTCATTACCAGTTGAGAGCAAGAAGGCTGAGGTATGGAATATTGTGGAACGACTACTGACACAACATTTGAGCAAAGGTTTATTCTGTTAGTACTGGAACCAGGAAAAGTTAAGGTCATTATAGAATATATAGAGTACCTCTTTTTTTTGGGCATACATTTTCCTTAAAATATCTCTAGTATAAGTCTACTAAGATTGGGATAATAATAAAAAATAAAACATAGTGAAAAGCTTTTATTAGGTTGTTAAGAATTTTGCTCTACTTGACACCATAGTTTCAAGTTAATCTAGTCTTATAGTATTAGACATAAAAAAAATAGTATTATTTGTAAAGATAGGATGTAACATTTAATTAAAAATATAATCAAAAGAAAATTAAAGAATTTTTTTTTCTCACTGGGTTCTATTATACTTCAGTTTGGAGAGAATAGTTAGGAAGCTTAAACTTTATCAGAGGTGATTCAAGGAAAAGAGTGTCACCAGTGACAGAATTGGGGACTTCATCAGGGCTTGCAGATTTGTCAGGGATGGTGATGAATTTGGTTTCAAATATTTTGGAGGATAAGGTGTGTTATATAGATGTGTCTAATAGGCAGGTGGAGATAATGATCTGGGAACCTAGAGAAGAGGTCAAATTTGGAAATCAATTTATTAGTTCAGCAAAGATTTATTAAGTGTCTACTGCATGCCATGATTTGTGCTAGGCTCTGCAGATAACGATGGTAAGTTACATAGTTTTTGCTCTAAACGGGTTTGAACTCATAGTAGAGAATACAATACATAAATAAAATATTAGAAAACAAAGTGGAAATAGTCTAAAAGAGTGAGTGCAAAGGGTATTTGAGTACTATTTAATTGATTACCTATGAGGAGTATTTAATTCAGGTCTATATTTTTAAAAAATTAAAATATAAGCTCCATGAACTCATGCAGATTCATTTGCATTTAAACACCCAATGTGAACTCTTAAGCGAAGTGGTTTTCCAATAGACATTTCTTCATTATGGGGTCATTTAGTGTTTATGAAAAAGAAAAGAAGTCTCATATTAAATTGATGTGTATTCCTATCATTGATATAATGACTTCCCTTTCTATTCTTTATTTGGTACTGTGAAGTTATAATATGCCAGGTGGCACCATTAGGAAGACCAAGTGCTCATTAGTACTCTTTAATCTGCTGTTCAGGACTGCACCATGACAATGATTCCGGAGTTCTGTCCTCTGTTTTCAGTTTCAACTTTTTAGGAATCCTGAAGTAGTATATCAGTGTCCCAAATTTATCAATCTTTTCTATCCAAACAGTATCATTAAGTTTCTTCCCTGGTCATCTATATCTATATTTCTTTTTGTCTTGCCTTTTCCTGTCCCTCTCCCTTCATGAGATGGTAAAAGTTTGAGCTCCTTGCTTGTTGCAGTTCCACCAAAGTGTGGGTTGCTGTTGCTTGAGGATAGTTCCAAAGCACCAGGAACTATTTCCCAGTTGGGCTTAATGATAAAGTTAATAGTTATCAAATTGCTCATCTTTCTTAACATGAGCTCTGTAATTCATTTCTTCTATGATGCTTTCCCTCTTTCTGTCTGTGCCTTCATCTTGCTTGTTGTTTTCTAGTTTTGCTTTTTGTCCTATCTTCTCTTTTACCTGGGCATTATATAAAGTGAAGCAGAGCAAATAAGATCATTTGTATTTGCTGAGGGGCAGCATAACGTGGACAGTGAGAGTGTGGGCTCTGGGGCCCAGTTGCTAGGTTTGAATCTTAGTTCTCCCTAGCTATTTGAATTTGTTTCTCTGTTTCATCATCTGTATCTGTAAAATTGGGATGCTAATAGTAGCCTCTGAGATAGCATTATTCATACCTGTAAAGTGCTTAGAATAGTACCTGGCCCACAGATACTTAGTAACTGTTAACTACCATTGGTATTGTTAATTTATTAAGTGAAATTGTTTATAGGCAAGGTAAAAAAACAAAATAAATTACCTAGAATATTATCCAGAGAAAATGTCCATTATTGTCATTTTTGGTGTGTATTCTTTTTTCCATCACAAAAATGAGGTCATAATGAACTGTCTTGTAGCCTGTGTTCTTTACTTAAAGAGTATATGTCCGTTTTTTATGTTATCAAACATTTGACATCACTTTGGGTATCTCACTGTGAGTCATATAAAAGTAATATATTTTGTTTATTCAGTCCTTTGTTGTTAGATATGTAGTGGTTCCAATTTTTTAATTTTGTAAACATTGTATTGAGCAAAATGTTTATAGATAAATTTTTCAGTATATCTATGGGTATTTCTTTGGAATAAATTTTAGAAGTAGATTTCCTAGGCAGTGGCAACAATTTATACATTTGCCTTCAAAAACAAAATCTTAATTTAGGTACTTAAAAATTTATCATAAATCTATCCGGTCTTTGAATTTCTTTCTTTTTTTTTTTAATTAGAGAAGTTGTGAGGTTACAAAACTATCATGCATAAAACACAGGATTCCCATACACCAAACCTACTGCCAGCCCCTTGCATTGGAATGGATTGTGTGTTTCTGTTGATAGCACCCTTTCTTGTAATTGTATTGCTATTTTTTAACAGTAGTTACCTTTGTTACAATTGAAAGATTATTAAAATAGTTCTTTGTTGCCCATTATTTACATTAGGCATTTTTTTCCCCATAGACAATTCTGTCATTATCACCTTGTCATACATTTGTTATAATCCATGAAAGAACATTCTTATACTTATACTATTATCTATAGTCCCTTGTCTACAGTAGGGTTCACTGTGCTGTACAGTCTTTTGTTCTATCTTTTAATTTTTATTCTAGTAATATACACATCCTAAGGTATCTTCTTTTAACCACATTCACTTGTGTAGTTTAGTGCTGTTGATTACACTCTTAACTCCCAGTAATGTGCTACCATAACCACTATTTCCAAACCTTTACCATCAATCTAAATAGAATTTCTAGTTTTGTTTCACTGATTTTTTCTTCTGCCTGTTCAGATTTGCCTCTAGCATATTTTTAACGTCTTCTATTGTGCTTTTCATTCCCCAAATTTCTGTTATGTTTCTTCTTATACTTTCAAATTGTTCTTTATGCATACTTAGTGTCTTATTAATATCCTTTCTCTTTTTTTGCCATATTTTCCTTTAACTCCTTAAATTGAATTAGGAGATTTGTTTCAACATCTTGATTTAGTTTGTTCCTTTGACTGAGCCATGTCTTCCTGTTTCTTAGTATGGTTTGTAATTTTTTGCTGATGTATAGGCATCTGATTATCTTGATGAGTTTACTCTGAAGGTCAGTTTTTCTCTCTTGCCTAGCATTTTATTGTTGATTAGATTTGTGTTAAGGCTCTTCTTTGACACTTGGTTTATCTAGGCCTTTAGAATAACCCTTGTTTAGCCAATCAGATTTTTTTCAGCTCTTCTTCATCTGATTCTTGCCTGGTATATGTGATACAATTTTTAATATTGCACTGTTTGTGCAATTGTTTTACCCCCAAGAGAAAGCTTCCTTTCCTCTGTTACTTCTCCTTGGAATCCTTGATCTGCTTTGTTTGTTTTTGTTTTGCCTCTATAGTTTTTTTTTTTTTTTTAAACACTCCTTTCCTGTCTATAACTGCTTTTGCTTGAAGAGCAAATTCTGGGATGAGGGTCACCCCAGAGAGGACTTTCCCAAGTTAGTATCACCCAGCCAAAACAAGCTAGTGACCACCAGGGGGCACAGACCAAGTCCAAAGAGCTCTGGGGAGAGTTTCAGAAAAGATGCCAAAACCTTTTTGATGGCTTCCTGGAGATGTGCTCGTCTACACAGTAAATGGCATTCCTCAGCAAACTTCCCTGTAACCCTAAGAAGACAGACAATGTGTCTTTAAACTACCTCCTCCCCTGTTACGGATGGGTTGAAACAGTAGCTTAGAGCCTGGACCCAATGATCGGACCAGGGTAATGAAAAACTGTGATCAGTATATCCCTTACTCACAGCCCCATTCTGGGGGAAGAGAATTTTTATATCCCTTTCTGAAAGCAGCAACTAGCCAGGGATTGCATCCTGAAGTAGCCCAGTGGGGAGGGGGTAATTGGTACCTGCAGCCACTGTGTGGAGAGAACTAGTCACAGTTCTTTACCACAGTTTATCAGCATCCTCCTGCTCTTCCTTGGTTGCCATACAGTGTTCTTGTTACTTCTAGAGCTCTAAAACAGCTGTTTCAAATAGTTCTTCCCTGTTTTCTAGCTGTTTTGGAGGAAGGAGTGTGTAAATTTGGGTAGGTGTTCCTCTGCTTAATTTTTAATTAATAAAAATTTTATTTCACTGTTACTTCATTATTAGTTACAAATCCCACAGGAAAAACTACCTATTTACTGTCATGTGTATTTGCTATAGCTCTTTTGTAATTATGACTATTTATTTAAAATATGACTGGATCTGTAAGAGTCAGACTTTGCTTTTCTGATATCCATGCAAATTTGGTTTATATTCCTAGTTATAATGTCAAATAAAATTAGAAATAGTTGTATCAAATTTCTAATAAAATGACAGTACTTTATATTGAAATATTATAATGTCTCCCATTTACTTAGAATTCTGAGATGTGGTACAAGCGTCATAGTATTGCCATTGGAGAGGTGCCAGCTTGCCGACTTGTCCATCGCAGACAGCTGACAGAAGCCAACATAGAAGAGATATGGAAGTCTATGACATTATCTTAGTATGTGCATTGGTTTCTACTTTTGGTATTGATATTGATGTGAACTTTTAGTGATTGCATTTTCTATTTTGTTTCCCCATTACTCTCTGCATAGTTAATTTCCTGAAATTATGTATAAAAAAACTCAATTTTTGATTGTATATTTGCAGCTGTGCTGCCTAGGAAAAACAGCTTAACTGAATTGTGGGAATTTTCTGTTGTCATTTATATAATAGAGGAGAAAAGGAATTTAAAAATTCTTAAACTTTGTAGTAATACAGAAATATTAAGCTTAGTGAAACTCATGGAAAATCTGATCTAGACAGTTGATGTTTTCTAGGTAATGTTAGTAGTGTTATGGTCAATTTTTTCTCATAAGGATGTAACTAGTAACATTTTCTCACCATTGAATAAGCCATTTTTTTAATGATGTTTTTACTTATAAAATAATATCCTTGGCTCTTGGGGTGTTATTAAATTAGTGAAACAGTGTGTTAAATGGCTAAAAGATATCTTTTAAGTGTGTTTTTATCATACTCACTTTCTGATCTTTTTGTTGTACAGAGACATTTGCTAATATATGAAAATCATGCATTTTATTATCTTTTACAGTGTCAGGTTTTTGGATAAGTAATTATTTTTAAAAAGTAACTAGTTAATTTGAATATCTTTTTAGTTTACAGAAAATCCTTGGCCTGGATTCCTTAGAAGAAGTTTTAGATACCAAACTTGTCAACTCCAAGTTCATCATCCATAATGTATATAGTGTTAGCAAGCAGGGAGTTGTTATCCTTGATGACAAGTCAAGTAAGTGTATAAAAAGCATTTTGTTCTAGATTAGCTAGATATGTTGGCTGTATGGCGTTATCAGTTTTTATTTGACTTTCCCCAAACTCTGATTTTTATTTTCTTAAAATAAAATTTTATTTTCTTAAAATAAAAATCACCCCCTCTTTGCATAGATCTTTCTTTCACTTCCTTTTTTGGCATGGGCAGGCACTGGGAAACGAGCAATTCCTAATACTTTATAACTAACTGGATTAAGGAAATGTCTTGGAAAGATGAATGTTTATGAACCAGAGCAGAATTCATCAAGAGGCTAGGTCATTGTTAGTTTCGTTTTGTTTTGTCTTTTCTTTTATGGGGCATTAGGATTCCCTATTATTTTCAAGAAGATCCCTGAAAAATGAATAAGTTTGAGACCTGATTGGAAGCTCAGATCAGTTTACAGATGGGTCCTGGAGTCTGGATTAATTTTGGGTTCTCATTTACCTTTTCATTATGGTATCACTGTGTCACACTTTCTGGGATAGTCTAAATTTATGTCATTTTTTTTTTTTTTTTTAGTAATTTTTAATTTTGTTCTTTTTAGTAAAGGTTGCTCTTTAAATGTTAAAGCCTCCTTAATTTTTTATACTTTTTCATCCAAGCCAGTTTACAAATCAGGGGGATTTGTACGTAGCCCCCATCCCAGTTTTTTGATTTGGAAAAAATGTGGTCATGGTACCTATGATGGGCCAGAATGCCCAGGCTGATTTGAAAAATTCTAGTGCATTAGATGGTGTTTTAGCTTCTTTGTTGGTAAAGCAAATATCACACAATAGATTGGCTTTAACAATGGAAATTTACTGGCTCGTGATTTTGAGACTAGGAGAAGTCCAAATCAAGGCATCATCAGGGTAATTCTTTCTTCCTGAAGAGTGCCATTCTGGGGCTGGCTGCTACTGATCCTTGGTCCTTGGCTCTGCTGTCATATGGTGACATATGACACTTTTTTTTTTTTTTTTTACCTTCCTTATAAGGCCTTCAGTAATAGGATTAAGATCCATCCTCACTCAGGTGGGCTATACTTTAACTGAAATAACTTCATCAAAAGGTCCCATTTATAAAAGTTGATGCCCACAGGAATGGACTAAGTTTAAGAATCTGTTTTTCTGGGATACATAGCTCCAAACCACCACAGAGAGGCCCTTTTATTGGTTCTTCCTTTAGTATAAACCTTGATGCTGGAAATTGGCCAGAACTAGAATGACCTTTGGATGTGAGAAGATGGTTATCATATTTTTTGGTTTTATAAAATAATTAGACTTAGAACTGGAGGCTCTTGGGCTACAGACAAAGCTGTACGAAAGGGAGCCTGAGCAGTTGGTAAAGATGGGGTGGGGGAAGGGGCAGATTTTTCTAGGCTGTTTCCTGACAGGCAGAATATCTCTTTGGAATCTGAGACATTTCCCCTTTTATAGCCCCTATGTCAGAATGGAGCACACTGGGAGACAGAAATGAACAAACTTATGACTTCATTAATTGCCAGTATATGTCAACATATACTATTAAGTTACATAAAAATCTGATATCTGTATGGGGGTGTATTAGATCTCAGTATTCATTTTGTATTAGTTTTGCAGTAGTCCTGAAAGTTTGAAATGATTCCAAAATAAAAAGTTTTTAAAACCTAAAGTTACATAATGTGGGAGCAGTGTTGCCTTTTAAGTACAGCTATATATCTTCCATATTATCTGAGTGGAGCATATATTAATGCTTTTAGATTCCAGTTAGATGACCATTCATATCTCATTTTATTAGGTTCATTTTTCAGAAAGGAGAGACCATTCCACAAGACCCAGGTTCATTAGATCTAATACATTTAAACAGTTATCTTTATAATTTTACAGAAAGTGAAGAAGATGAGGAAATGGAAGCATAAGAGCTGGTGCTTCTCCTCAAAGATCTGTGACAGGACCAGGAGGGAAGGGTCTCAGGAACAAATGGTTCAGCTGGGAGTTTTTGTAGTTTTGTCATTGATGTCATATTTTAAGGCTTTCCTAACTTAAGCAAACTTTCATATGTCAGTGGAACTTTCTTGGCAAACCTTTTAATAATTGAAACTTGTAAAATGACACTTATCTGGAACATATAGGATTTATCTTTTTATGGGTGTTTGGTGAAATGGTTTCACAAATCCATTTGATGATTAATACTACTTTATCTGTTTTTATTTTCCTTCTATAATTCTCCAAATAATTGATTTCTCTGTTGGTTTGTTTCTTTGGAGCAAAGCCTCAAATACCTTCTCTTCATTAAAGTCTTAAAAGGTACATCTTGTCCCTAGAGTTATTTTTAAGCATGATTTATACAATCCCATCCTGTAAGGAAAGAGTTCTCTTTTTTAAATGTTCTAATAGGGAAGTAGGTGAGATATATTTGTGATTATATTTCATATTTTCCTGGGGCAAGTAATGAATTCCTTGGTACCAAGTATAATTCCTTGAGGTATATGGAATTAAATACAATTTTTAAAATTTTTTCATTTTTTTGCAGAAGAACTTCCTCATTGGGCACTGTCAGCTATGAAGTGTTTGGCAAATTGTAAGTAATAATTACCAATTTTATGAAATTAACAGATAGTAGTATCTTTAGTTGGAAAATATTTCTGTCCAGTCGCCTAAACATTGCATTGAAAGCTGTGAGATTGATAGTTAATTGGTTTGGGTCGTCTGTGCTTTTTTTGTTAAATTTGTTTGTGATTTAGTGTAAGGATTGAGCTATAGGATTTTAGTGCTTTTAAAGGAATTTAGTGCTTCTATATCATAGTGAATATACTAACACTACTTTCTCTGAATGTGTCATCACAGGAAAGAAAGACATAAGTAATACTGCATGTAATATTGTAACAGATAGCTTCCTGTTAACAGTGTACAGGTTTTTGTTCACTAAATATTCACATGTATTCCTAAATATCTCCTGTATTTACACCATCAGTTTGATCAGCAGAGCCTATCTACTTTTAAAGGCTTTTCATGGGGCAATATATTAAGTGTGAAAGAAATATTTTAGAAGACGGATCTATCTGATATACAGATTGGCTCAGAAGGAGGAGAACCTGCATTTAGAGAAACAAGAAAGACTATTTCAGTAATTTGGTTATAAGAGGAGGAGCCTCTGAGGATTTTCAGGATAGTTGGCTATCATGGGTGCTGGGAAGGAATGAGTTCATGTAGTATCTTGCTAACAGTTCCATTTTCCTGGTGACTTCCAGAAGACTTAACCTAAAGAAAGTCTTCTCATCAGAAGAGATCCATTTATTTTGCAGACTGGATATGGTGGTATTTGCTCTAGAAAGCCTTTGGAGCCTCACAAATCACCACAGAGAAGTAGTTTCTTTCTTTTCTTTTTGGTAGTACTAGCATGTAGACGTCTAGACTTTTGAATTACTGGATATAGGTTTATTGATTTAATTGGAGTTAGTTTTGTTTGATTATTCAGCTTAATGTGGGAAATCTTTGTGGAATGATATGGAAAATAATTGTACTATCATTCTGAATTTGAATAGCAATATTAATTTGTGTGAAGCCCCAAGTCCTCTAGGTTTAACAATTAAAATTTTTATTGGTTTTTTATTAGAATTTTTGAAACTCTGAGATACTGGGTACTATGATTTTAGTTTGGGGAATGCTTTTTATTTTTTCTGCTCACCAATTTGAAGTAAATTACATGTGAATCAGACCTTTGGCCAAGGTTGGGAATGAGATAGAATATATAAATGGAAAGTTAAATGACTCATGTCTGAATTCTTGGCAAACCAGGAATTTAGAAGTTTATCAGATGGGAATGAAGAGGAAGCCAATATAACAAATCTAGGTTATAATATGTTGTAAGGGGTAGATAAAGGTGAGTTTGTGATGGTTCATTTTCATTGGTGACTGAAATGGAATGAAGAGTTTAATTTTACCTCAAGTCAAATGTATATATAAAGGTATGAAACTTCTACAGAAGTACTAGAGTAACTGGAATTAAATGAAGTGGAAAGATGTGAACAGTGGGTAGTAATGACCTTTATGTGTATGAGGTAGTATTATTTTAGGTGGAAAATCTAGGGAATGGGGAACATGTCTCACATGTATCAAGTACAGTGCTTTATGAATGGCCAGCACTCGTAAGATGTTTATTCATCTGTTTCCTAAGGGCAAGGACAGCCTTTTTTTTTTTTCCTGCATGGGCAGGCACTGGATATCAAGCCCGGGCCTCCGGCATGAGCAAGCAAAAACTCTGCCTGCTGAGCCACTGTGGCCTGCCCAAGGACAGCCTTTTGAATAGCTTTATAAAAGCATCAATTTACTAAAATTCTGTTTGATCCTCAAATTTACTTTGGGTCCATCCAAGTCATGAGCTGTTTCTTGTCGTTTTTACCTTTCTTTAATAAATCCAGATTTCCATCATAGTCATCTAAAAGAAATAGAAAGGATTAGGCAGATTGTATATTTTGAAGACCTGTTGTCTCCTTTTCTGTAACACTGCTCACCAATTTCCTTTAGGCCCATTTGCATATATCACAGGCTATGTGCACATAGGCTGCTGTGCTTTCCTTGTTGGCCAGTCTCGTGGTTGCCCCTGAATGAGGGACTGATGCTAAATGACTATATATTTAAAAAATTTTTTCAAAAGCAAGTTAACTGTATCTTTCTTCACTGTGCACATTGGTCATGAGAATTCATTTAAAAATGGATACAAATTGTGCATTTCTTTTCAAGAATCTGTCAGGAATAATATTTATATGTCTAGTTTCTTTTCCCTGTGCATTCTAAGTTTCAAGATGATTAAGAAACAAAATGTTTTAAAAATGTGGCATTCTCTCATAGTGCTCACAATACTTTGGCATTTTTAAGGTAACCTTTTTTGTTTTGTTTTTGTGTGTTTCCAACAAGGATGATGAAATGTTCACAAGTGAACACAACTGCTTTTAATGAGCTACATATTTATCCTGGTAGGGAGTAATTCTGAGCAATATGAATTGTTTGTTGAGATATAGCAAACTAATCATTTCATTTGACTAAGCTTGGGATATTTCAAAGAATGAAGCAAGCAAAAGTGGTGGCAACATTTGCTGCTAGGGTTATTTGATACCACATGTATAAATCTTTCATAATATTCAATATTTTTGCCAAATTAAGTTATTTTGTGAGAAACACACAGAAGAATAAAAGTTAAGAGTTTTCAAGGAGAGCAATGGAAAGCCATTTTCACAATATCACAGTGAACGTTAAATATGAAGGCCCAGGATGTTTTACTCTCCTTTTTAGCTTGAGCCCTCATTAGTTATAGTAATTCTGTAGGAATAATTTCCTTTATATTTTTCTTGGCTTTTCTTTATTCTTCTGGAGGTAGAGATCTATTTGGATACATTTATTTAGGCTTGTATTCATGGCTTAGGCTGATGCAGTTGCGTTTCTTTCTTCTGTGCTGTAATGGAAATAGAGAAGGCTGGCTAAACTGTTCCTCATGGGACCACTTGCCATTTCCTCAAGGCACTGGCAATTCTAGCTACTCCCTCAACTTCGCAATATAAGTCTCTGTTCTGTATATGAATTGTTGGGGCCATTTGCTGCAAGCTCTGTTGAGAATTTGGCATTTCTTATTATTCTTTGGTCCCAGATGTAAGTGGGTCTTTGCCTTGCTGCTGGCATAGAATGTGGCTGAGACTGGGCCTGCTCCCTAGTTCCTTTAGTTGTTCCAATTTGGTGGTATGGCTTTGCTTGATAAACTATCTTTCATGCTGGTGGGGGATCATATAGAAAATTTTAAAGTCAGAATGAGTTAGTAAGACAAAAATGTAAAGCATCTTAAAAACAAAGGATAAATTCTTGTTATTCTGAAATAGTTTAGTTAGAAGCAAAAACTGATTGCTTCATCCTACTTTATGACTTCAAGATTTTATAACATTGCTGTGATGAAATAATGAAATGCTTCATTAAAAATTGTTTTGTAACTAGTTTGTTACATTTATGAGCTATCATTTATCTTGGTCAGCTGTATCAAGACTAGGAAAATATTGAATATTTCAAAGCAAATAATTATTGTTTACATTTAATAAAAATACCTTGCAGAAGGACATAAAAGAAACAGGAAGTTTCTTTTAAAATGGAAGTAAATTGGTGATTTTCCTCATAGTTTTATAAATAGATTTCAATTTAGACATTTGTGTATGTTCTTTACATAATGTCCACTTTTCCCCTGAAAGCGTTTCTGAGCTTCAATATCTGTACACACCATACACAAGCATAGAGACCAATACTTATTATTCCCCTATTGATGTTTTTCTTTCTCTCTGTTTTTTTAATAGGGCCTAATTGTTCAGATTTGAAGCAACCTATGTACTTAGGATTTGAAAAAGATGTCTTTAAAACTATAGCAGATTACTATGGTCACTTGAAAGAGCCTCTGCTTACATTTCACCTTTTTGATGCTTTTGTCAGTGTATTAGGTAAGTTGTAATGTAATGAACATATATCTGCATTATTGATATTGAATCATATCACTTTTCATTATTATAGAGTTCTGTTAACCAAACTCTTTAGCATTTTTGAAGTGAAAACTGATGGGATTTCTAGTATTGCTGGAGTTCTGCTTGATGAAAGTGGAAGAAGCTCAAAGCAAAATCACTGGCTTTTATTAAGGAAATAATAGATCATATGTCATTTTAGAACAAGATGAAGAGATTAGACTGATTATTGGATTTTAAGATCACTGGGGGGCCACGGTGGCTCAGAAGGCAAGAATGCTTGTCTGCCATGCCAGAGGGTCTGGATTCATTTCCCGGTGCCTTCCCATGTGAAAAAAAAAAAAAGAGATCACTGGGACTTCTTGGTATTTTGTTTACAACTAGGGAGGTTGAGGCCTAACCCACTTGTGAATATTATGCCTAATGGTGAATACTTGCTATTGTTTAATATGCTTATTATAGGGATCATTCTAGCCATTTTGCCACTGGTAAAAGAAGAGTTCTAAAGACTGGATAAAAAATCACTCAGGGAGCGGGCCGCAGTGGCTCAGGAGACAGAGTTCTTGCCTCCATGCCAGAGACCCAGTTTCAATTCCCAGTGCCTCCCCATGAGAAAAACAAACAAACAAAACCACTCAGGGGTGCGCGGGTGGATCAGTGGTAAAATGCTTGCCTGCTATGTGAGAGACCCGGGTTCTATTCCTAGCCCATGTACCCTGACCCCCCCCCCCCCCCGCCCCAATTGCTCAGGTTTTTTTTCTCAGTTTCAATTTTTATAATGTTCTATAGCAAGGTGATCTGATTTGGAAATGAAAAAGACTTGGAAGTTTTTTTAAAAATACTAATTCCAATTTGAATCAGTATACTTATGGTGTCACTGGTCTGTGCAATTGTTCATTTGATCCCAACTGGCTGTTTTGAAACTATTATCAGTTAGCCACCTTCTAAAATCTCATCTTTAGAGCATTTGGGGTGGAGAGGATTGGGTAGATTAGAGGTTTTATTGCCCTTAGGTATCAGCCAGACCAGACTAAAGCATTTGATGGTCATAATATACTAACTTTGCTTCTTCTAGTCCTTAAGTGAATATATTTGAGACTCCCTGCATGGAAAATCTTTTGTGTGCATGTGTAATCCTTCTGTAGTGAAGGATGAAACTTTCCTTTATACAATGAAAAATAGACCATAATTTGTTTAAATGGTTAGCAGTGATTATCTAAAACAGAAATTCTCTTAGATTCTGTGGGGAAAAGTAAATTTCTAGATATAGATAGGTGAATCTTAGGAAGGTTGATTCATTCCTTAAATCTTTTGACTTACTTTGTTTGGAATAGGATATCTTTAGATAAAGTACTTTAAAGTAGGAAAGCAGTTTGCTTTGTGTAAAAACTAAAAATTTGATAGCATTTTAAATGTGAGTTTCATTTTAGTTAATGAACTTCTTCTGAGGTTTATTCCTCTGTTTAGAACATGGTTAGTCTTGATGCCAAAGCTATGACCCTGAGAGCTATGACCCTGATACATGAGACAGGGTATTTAAAAGTTCTTAAGAGGAAAAGAAAAAAAAAAGAATGAAAATATGTGATTTTTTGGAAATGAAAGACTTATTCTTTACTTATAATTAAAAAAAAATAATTGTTTAATTTGGCTCAGCCACTTGTCCTAACAACATAACTGTTTATAGTAATTGATCTTCCTTTCAAAATGGTGGTTCCTTCTATTAAGATAAGATTTCAGCTGGCATTTGAATGGGTAACATCCTTTACTCACACTCCACAGCTATCCTAGAATCCATTAAGTGAATAACATACAGTAATTTGGCATATTGAGGAAAAGGAAGAGGCAAATAGGAAGTAAAAAGGGCAAGGGAGCAGGAAAGAATGTTTTGGAAAATTGGGTTACTTACAGATTTTATAATCTAAGATCCCATACTGGTGGCCTGTGGGCTAAATCTGGTTCATAAATGTATCTATTTTGACCTATGGGCTTTAAAAAGAACATTTAATTAGTCACCAAACTTTAAGCAATAGGAAATTAATATAAGAATTCTTATTGTAAGAGCTGGCCATTCTGGGCTTGAATATTTGATGACACGAACTCCTGCCCTATGTAGTGAGTGCTTTGATAGGCAGAGTGTGATGGTTAGGTTCTGGTGTGATGATGCCCTGTTGTGTTGCCAGGCAAGCACGGGCTTGACCGTTGCTGTAGGATATTTCATGGCTGGTTGATAAACTGTAAGGCTGGTGTATTAAATCATCAGTCAGTTGATTATATTTGTGGCTGATTACATCAGCAGTCAACTAAGGTGTACCTCCCACTGATGAGATAATCCAATTCATTGAAGACTTTTAAGGCAGAAGAGAAATTTTTCCACTGCTTCTTCAGTCAGTGAGTCTCTCCTGTGGAGTTCCTCCAAATACTTTGTTGGAGCTGCCAGCTTCACAGCCTCCCCTACAGATTTTAGATTCTTCCATTCCCACAGTAGCATGAGACACCTTTATAAATCTCATATTTACAGATATTTCCTGTTGGTTCTGTTTCTCTAGAGAACTGTGACTAATACAGCTTGGTACCAGGAGTGGTTCTTGAGAAACAGAATCTTAAAAATGGGTTTTTACTTTGACTAGACTCAGAGGCACTAATGACTGTGTTTCCAGTAATCAACACAGCACTGACAATCCTTGAGGTGAGTTGGCAAGAGAGATATGTAAAATAACACCATTAGATTCTGCCAATTGTACGCTTATCGAGGCAAGACTCTGGGTGAGAGGGTTTTTGACAACTTTACGGAGTTTTGTGGATTTAAGAGGTATAATGATGCTGGCTGGTTGTTGTTAAATATGTTGGATAAAGTGATGAAGGAAAGGGATGAGCTGAAGGCTTCAAATTTGCAGCTTAAGCACTATATGAACAATGTAAAAGTTTCCGTGTGTGCCCAAAAGAAAATCTTATTTCCTGTGGTCGCAGACTTGAGATCTCTGAAAACCAGATGCAGACCCTCAGTGTGCGAGTAGCAAATTTACAACATAAACTAAAATCTCAACTTTGCAGAGTGTCTACTGTTAAAGTAAGGGCTTTGATTGGAAAAGAATGGGATCCTGAAATGTGGGGTGGGGATATATAGCTTGATAATGATGGCAGTGGGGATACGGAATCCCTGGAATCCGCTGAGCCTTTGCTGAATAGACCTGTGTATTAGTTTGTGTGCTGGTCTGAATCTGTGGTGGACCCCAGGAAAGCCATGCCCTTTAATCCTCATTCAGTATTGCTGGGTGGGAGCATTTTGATTGTTTCCATGAAGATGTGACCCACCCAATTGTGGGTGGTAACTTTTGATTAGATAATTTCCATGGAGGTGTGTCTCCACCCACTGAAGGTGGAGTTGCTTGCTGTAATCCTTTAAAAGAGGAAACATTTTGGAGAGAGTCCCCTTTGGTAGAGCCACGTGAAAGCCAGCAGACGCCACCATGTTCGCCATGTGCCCTTCTAGCTGAGAGAGAAACGTTGAACGTCATCGGCCATCTTGAACCAAGGTATCTTTCCCCACATGCCTTAAATTGGACATTTCTATAGACTTGTTTTAATTGGGACATTTTCTCGGCCTTAGAACATAAACTACCAACTTATTAAATTCCCCTTGTTAAAAGCCATTCCGTTTCTGGTATATTGCATTCCGGCAGCTTGCAAACTAGAGCAGTTAGGATTCTCTAGAGAAACAGAATCAACAGGGAACACTCACAAATATCAAATATATAAAAGTGTCTCATGTGACCATGGGAACGCAGAGTCCAAAATCTGTAGGGCAGGCTGTGAAGCCGATGATTCTGATGGAGGGTCTGAATGAACTCCACAGGAGAGGCTCACCAGCCGAAGCAGGAAGAGAGCCTGTTTCTTCTGAATCCTCCTTAAAAGGCTTCCAGTGATTAGATTGAGCATCACTCATTACAGAAGATACTCCCCTTGGCTGATTACAAATGTAATCAGCTGTGGATGCAGCCATGTGCTCATGATTTAATTCTCTGAAACGTCCTCATTGCAACAGACAGGCCAGCACTTGCCCAACTAGACAAACAGGTACCACCACTTGGCCAGGTTGACACATGAACCTGACCATGACAACCTGTAATGGACTGCCTTGAGGAAAACAGCTTTCTGGCCTCCAGTCTGCCCAGAAGTATCTGCCATCCAACCTCCACCTAATGAGATTAAGCATTCAATGCCTGCTAATCCTGTAACCACCTCCCCTGACGGAGCAGCTTTTGCTACTCTGTCTGGAGCACCTCATCCTGTTTCATCAGATGAAGCTACAGTGGAATGCCCTGAGGTAATTGGCTTGAAAGACACTTCTGTTTCTTTTCATGACCCACCCCCCCATCCCTCTTTTCTTTAAGACCTATAACTAAAGTCCCAACAGTGAGGTACAAAGTGTGACCCATGAGGAGTTATGCTACACTCCAAAAGAGCTGCGTGAATTTTCCAATCAATGTAGACAGAAATCAGCTGAATATGTGTGGGAATGGATATTAAGGGTTTGGGATAGTGGTGAAAGGAATATAGAGTTGTATCAAACTGAATTTGTTGATATGGACCTATTTAGCAGAAATTCTTCATTCAGTGTTGTAACTCGAGGTATCATAAAGGGCATTAACAGTTTGTGTGGAAGATTGGCTGAAACATGGATCAAAAGGTGGCTGACATTACCTGAGGTTAAAATGTCAGAACTGCCCTGGAATAACGTAGGTAAGGAGATTCAGAGGCTTTGAGAGATTGGAATGTTAGAGTGGATTTATCATGGAAGATCTGGAATGTCCAGAAGCTCCGTCATCTGTGAAGAGCTCTGTAGTTACCCTTCTCTGTAGGTCAGATATTATTGTGGGAACTGCTGTCACTGAACTGAATCCTTAAACAGAATAGGAATCATCAGATCCTGAGCCTATGGAGGTGAGGTTATTGATGAAGTTTTAGCTCAGGTCCATCTCACAGTGGGTTCAGTGGGTCCCCAAACCAATTCTGTTGTCCTTTCCTCAGTTCCAGAATGCATAATTAGAATTGACCTACTCAGCAACTGACCAAATCCGCACATTGGTTCTCTGACTTGTGGAGTGAGGGCTGTTATGGTGGGAAAAGCCAAGTGGAAGCCACTAGAATTGCCCTTACTTAGCAAAAGAGTGACTCAGAAGCAATACTGTATTCCTGGAGGGATTGCAGAGATTAGTACCACTCTTAAGGATTTGAAGCATTCAGGAATGGTGATTCCCACCATATCCCCACTCAACTCTCCTGTTTGGCCTGTGCAGAAAACAGGTAGGTCTGGGAGGATGATAGTGGATTATCATAAACTTAACCAGGTGGTGATTCCAACTGCAGGTATCATTGCTTGAGCAAATCAGCATATTGCCTGGTACCTGGTATGCAGCTATTGGTCTAGCAAATGCTTTTTTCTCAATAGCTGTCAATAAGGACCACTGGAAGCAGTTTGCATTGTGCTGGCAAGGCCAGCAGTATACCTTCACTGTCCTGCCTGAGGGATATAACAGTTCTCCAGCCCTTTGTCATAGTCTTGTCTGCGAGAACCTTGACAAGACAGCACACTTGTCCATTATAATGATGGTATCATGTTGATTGGACTTAGTGAGCCAGAAGTAGAAACTACTTTAGACTTATTAGTAGGCATTTGTGTGTCAGGGGATGAGAGATAAAAATCTAGCAAATATATGGGAGTCATCTACCTCTGTGAAATTTATAGTATCCAGTGGTATGGGGAATGATGAGATATCCCTTCTAAGGTAAAGTATGAGCTGTTGCATCTGTCCCCTCTTATAACCAAAAAAGAGGCACAATGCCTAGTTGGTCTCTTTGGATTTTGGAGACAACATATTCCTCATTTGGGTGTGCTGCTCTGGTCCATTTGCCAAGTGACCAGACAAGTTTCTAGTTTTGAGTGGGGACCAGAACGAGAGGGTCTTTTTGAGATGTCTAGGCTTCTGTGCAAGCTGCTCTGCCACTTGGGCCATATGATCCAGCAGGTGTAATGGTGCTGGAAGTGTCAGTGACAAATAGGGATCCTTTCTGGAGCCTTTGGCAGGCCCCTATAGGATAATCACAACACAGACCCTTATGATTTGTAGCAAAGCCTTACCATTCACTGCAGATAACTACTCTTCTTTTGAGAAACAGCTTTTAGACTGCTACTGAGCCTTAATAGAGACTGAATGTTTAACCATGGCCTACCAAGTTACCATGAAACCTGAGTTGCATATAATGAGCTGGGTATTGTCTGACCCACCAAGCCATAAAGTTGGGCATACACAGCAGTACTCCTTCATAAAATGGAAATGGTATATTAGAGATAGGATTTGAGCAAGTCCAGAAGTCACAATTAAGTTACGTGAGGAAGTGGCCCACGTGCCCATGGCCCACTCTTGTCACATTACCTTCTCTTTCCCAGACCAGAGCTGTGGCCTCTTGGGGAGTTCTTTACAGTCAGTTGACTGAGAAAGAGAATACTTGGGCTTGGTTTATAGATGGTTCTGCACAATATGCAGGGACTACCTGGAAATGGACAACTGCAGCACTACAACCCCTTTGTGGGATGTCTTTAAAGGACAGTGGTGAGGGGAAATCCTCCCAGTAGGTATAATTTCAAGCAGTGCACTTGGTTGTTCATTTTGCTTGCAAACAGGATTGGCTAGAGTTGTGTTTGTATACTAACTCATAGGCTGTTGCTAATGTTTGGCTGGATGGATGGTCAGGGACTTGGAAGAAGCATGATTGGAAAATTGATGACCAAGAGGTCTGAGGAAGAGGTTTGTGGGTAGACCTTTCTGAGTGGGCAAAGAGCATGAAGATATTTGTGTCCCATGTGAATGCTCACCAGAGGGTGACTTCGGCGGAGGGAGGTTTTAATAATCAAGTGGATGAGATGACACATCCTATGGAAACAAGTCATTCTCTTTTCTCAGCCACTCCTGCCGTTGCCTCAGTGGGATCAAGAACAAAGTGGGCATGGTGGTAGAGATGGAGGTTTTGCATGGGCTCAGGAACATGAACTACCAGTTACCAAGGGCTACCTGGTTACAGTCACTGCTGAGTGCCCAGTCTGCCAGCAGCAGAGACCCATACTCGGTCCCTGATGTGGCACCATTCCCTGAGGTGATCAGCCTGCTACCTGATGGTAGGTTGATTACATTGGACCACTTCCATCATGGAAGACATGGAAGGGGCAGAGATTTGTTCTAACTGAAATAGACACCTACTCAGGATATGGGTTTTCCCTCCCTGCATGCAGTGCTTCTGCAGAAACTACAATCCATGGACTTATAGAATGCCTTATCCACTGTCATGGTATTCCATACAGCATTGCTTCTGCTCAAGGAACCCACTTCACAGCAGATGAAGTGTGGGAATGGGCACGTGCTCATTGAATTCTCTGGTCTTGCCATGTTCCCCATCATCCAGAGTCAGCTGGATTGATAGAATAGTGGGATGGCCTTTTGAGGACCAAATTACAGTGCCAACTAGGTGGTAATACCTTGCAGGACTGGAGCAATGTTCTACAGGAGGTTTTTAACCAGTGTCCACTCTATGGTGCTATTTCTCTCATAGCCAGGATTCACGGGTCCAGGAATGAAGGGGTGGAAATGGGAGTGGCACTGCTCACAATTATTTCTAGTGATCCACTAGGAAAATTTTTGCTTCCTGTCCCTGGAACCTTAAGCTCTGCTGGTCTGCAGGTCTTAGTTCCAAAAGGGAAAGTGTTCTACCAGGAAATAAAACAATGATTCCGTTGAGCTGGAAGTTAAGACTGCCACCTGGCCACTTTGGGCTTTTCATACCCCTGAATCAACATGCACAAAAGGGGATTACTGTTCTGTCTGGGGTGATTGATCCCGACTATCAAGAGGAAATAGGACTGCATCTACACAGTGCAGGTAAAAAAGAGTTTTCTTGGAATATAGGAGGTCCCCTAGGGGTATCTCTTAATACTTCCATGCCCTGTGATTAAAGTCAGTAGAAAACTGCAATAACCCAATCCTTGCAGGACTACAATGGCCCAGAAACTTCAGGAATGAAGGTTTGGGCCACCCTACCTGGCAAAGAACCATTGCCAGCTGAAGTGCTTGCTGAAGGTAAAGGGAGCATGGATTGGGTAGTAGAAGAAAGTAGTTATAAATATGACCTATGATCACATGACAAGTTACAAAAATGAAGATTGATTGTGTAAATATTTCCTCCCTGTTTTGTTATGAGTATGTTTTTTCACTTGTACATAAGCAAATATCTTGTTTTCCTCTTATCATATGACGTAAGTTGTATTGTTCATGTTATAGTATTTAAATCATAGGCTATGAAGTTTAAAAGTGCATGTTACCTAAGGACTTGAGAACCGTTTTCTGGAGAGATATAGTGCGTTTCCATTTGTATGCAGGACAGTTGAGGATTGTTTGGTGAAACATGTCTGTTATTGTGTAGTATTTGAAAATTAAGTGTGTTTCAAGGTGATGTGTATATCTGCCAAAATGACAGCAGTTGGACTGTGATGGTTAGGCTCAGGTGTCAGCCTAGCCAAGTGATGATGCCCAGTTGTGTGTGTGGTCAGGCAACTTGACCTGACCATTGCTGCAAGGATATTTAATGGTTGATAAACCAGAAGGCTGGTATATTAAATCATCAGTCATTTGATTACATCTGTGGCTGATTACATCTGCGATTAACTAAGGCATGTCTCCTACAATCATGTGAAGACTTTTAAGACAGAAGAGAAACTTTTTCACTATTTCTTCAGCCAGCAAGCCTCTCCTGTGGAATTTCATCCAAAAGCTGACAGCTTCACAACCTGCCCGACAGATTTTGGGCTTTTCCATTTTCACAGGTGTGTGAGACACTTTTATAAATCTCATATTTATAGATATCTCCTGTTGGTTCTGATTCTCTAGAGAGCCCCGACTAATACACAGAGCAAGCATATTTCAGGTACATGATTCTAATTTACCAATTTTCCAGTGCTCTTCATTGCTTCACAGACACTGAAGCCAAATTCCCTTGACCCTCTTCATCATTTATTCCCCTTATCTCCTCCTGTAGGCAATTAAGCTTGCTACTGCTGGTTTATATGCTAATAGACTTGAAGATTGAGTTAATAACTTTGCTGTTCCCTTCTTCCTAAATGTCAAGGCTGGAAAAATGCCACTGTAACTTACTAGGTTGATTATGCAGTAGATGATGTCAGTCAATAGGCTAATATCTTCTCTTGTATTTTTTTATCTGGAAATACTGATAAGATTAGGTTTTCCTTTCATTGGCTCTTTTGTCCAATGACTTTTAGGAAACCTCTAGAGCTGTGTACCAACTTTGCCCTGTTACTTTCTCTTTCCTCATGTTCTTCAAGTTTTTTCGAGGTTTTCATCCTATGGTAATTCTTAAGGGAAAACAGTTCTTTTCTTCAGATTGTGCCTGGTCGGTGTGCTTGACCAGAGAGAAGGTCTGTGTTAGTCCAGAGTTCTTGCCGGTGGTGTTACCTGCTGTCAAGGCCCAGGGCTTAGGGCCGTTGTTGAATCACTCTCAAATATAATGACTGCTGTTCTGCCAAGATAGTTAGAATAAAGTGGAGTTAGGTATTCCCTTAAGACAAATTTGGGGAAATGCCTAGGTATTCCCTGGCTATTGTGAAATACACAAGTTCTTTAAATATACCAATGATTTATATATACCAGTGATAAGTAGGATAATTGACAAAACTTTCAGGGAAAAGCTTAAGTCATTTTTTATACCAGTCAGCAAGGTAAATTCCAACTGAATTAGAGAATAAAATGTAAAAGTTTCATACCTAAAATATAGGGTGGTAAAGATCTTCTTAAGCATAAAAGCAACAGAAGTCATAAAATGCCATAGCAATTTGGAACTATTCGTCCTGGAAAGGTCTTCGTCTTGTGAATGAGTGAATCTTTATTTTCAAACTATCCCCAAAGGTGAGCTGTTTGGCTTTGCTTAAAAATCTCCACAGAAATGATACTTCTTGCTGTGTCTTTCCTTGGGAAAGGAAGTTCTAGCCAATTGTTATCTTGTCTGAATCTTTTCTGTCAGTATAAACCTTTCTTTTTTATACTTGTAATCAGTGAAAATGAAACCATGACATTTTTGTTTTATTCTTTTGGTTAGTTGAAAGCTACCATTAAGTCTTCTTTAGTCTCTTCTTCTCTGATTGATTAGATATGGTCCCACTGGTCTCTCCAGGAACTCTAGGTCCTCTCAAAAGTCTCCATGTTTTACTTCATTTTGAGCCACTGTAAGGGATATCTTGTTACTAACATTGCTTATGCTAGTGGGATGATCAGGTTTACTTTGCAAAAATGAGAAATTTGTTTTTCTAGAAATTTGAAAATAGAAAATGTGACGTTACTGTTGTGGAAGGGAAAAAAGGGTAGCAAATGTGTCAGAAAAAAGTTGAAAATTCTGAATCTCTCATGTGATCATCATGACCCAAGTGTCACCTAACCTCTAATAATATAGAGCATTATAAATTTTCATTTTATTCCTATCTATTACAAGAAAGAGTTGGGTTTTCTTGAGTATTAAATTATTTCATTATTTATCCTACCTCAGTCCAACTATAAATTGAAGTATTTCCCTGATTTGAAAAAAAAATCTTGCAGATGGACTGTATAATTTATTTGGTTGGCTTGTTATCTTTTTATAATTTTATTCTTATTTCAGCTATGGAAACATTACTGAGTTCAGGTAATTTGATTTGTTGACCTGTTTGACTCACTTTTGAAGTATATGACCTTAGGTAAATACTCTGCCTTTCTAGGCCCCAGTTTTCTCATTGGCTGAATAGTGATAAAGGGAAATGCTTATTTTTCTCTCAAGTATCCTTTTAAAAATTATTTTTGAAAAGTACAAAAAATCCTTTAACAGTGGATAAATTAAATTGTGGTAGTCATATATTGCTATCCAGCTATTCTCTTAAGTAATAGCAAGACTTTTATGTAAAACTACTTAAGATAGATCCTTGGTCTAGTTTGCTAGCTGCCAGAATGCAGCACACCAGAGATGAATTGGCTTTTAATAAAAATGGATTTATTTTGTTAGTTCTTCAGAGGAAAGGCAGCTAACTTTCCACTGAGGTTCTTTCTTACGTGGGAAGGCACAGGATGGTCTCTGCTGGCCTTCTCTCCAGGCCTCTAGGTTTCAACATCTTTCCCCAGGGTGATTCCTTTCTGCATCTCCAAAGGCCTGGGCTTAGCTGCCAGTGCTGAGATGAGGAATGCTGAGCTACTTGGGCTGTGCTACCTTGGGCTCTCTCATTTAAGCACCAGCCAATTAAGTCAAACGTCATTCATTGCAGCAGGCAGTCTCCTAGTAATCAGCAACTGATGAGGTTCACGTACCATTGGCTCATGTCCACAGCAACAGAACTAGGTGCCTTCACCAGGCCAAGTTGACAACTGAATCTAACTACCACAATCCTTGTAAAGATCTTTATAATCTCTTAGTAAGATAACAGTATTATGTAGATCTAAAATGCAAGAAAATGTTAACTTTGAGGCTGCAGAAGGCCTTTGTCATTTTCTCAAGAAAAGGAAGATTCAGTGATGTTTATGAAAGTGTTGAGATTGGAAATGAAGGAACTATGAGAAAGATGTTCTTGTAACTTTTGTTTAGCTAAATGAAATTAATCCAAAGATTAAAATAATTACAACTTGAAATTCTTCAGTCAAAAAATGAGGATACAATGTTAATATCCTTTAGGAGTTTTTTTTAGCTAGAACCTAAAACAAAACAAAACAAAACAAAAACAATGAAGAAGCTTTTTAAAAATTGGGAATAGTTTATGATCTTGGAGTATTCAAAAGTACTTGATCAACTGCAGACTTTATTGTATATTTTATTTTATTGTGCTCCATTGTGAGGGGTGAACTCACAACCTCTTGAATATTTTAAAGCCAAGTTTTCTTGCGATCATTTTTTTCTGAGTCCCGTAGTGCCATTTGTTAATAAACTTTTATTGAATGGAAAAAAAGATTGGACAATGGTCAGCAATGGGAAGGAAGTTAGGGAAAAGGAACAGGGAGCTCAGATTAAACTGTTTTTGAGAGTTTAAGTATTTTGACTTATATGAACTAAGGATAGAAATATATAATGCTAAGACTTAAAGGCAGAAGTAAAAGTGACTCCTGGTTTAACATTTGAATGGATTGAAAAATAATTAACATCCTTGGGACTGGATATCAAGAAGGACTTTACAAATGTTATATAGGTCCACCTAACACAGCCTTTTCTCTATACAGCGTCACTTTGATCATATCTGTACCACTTCAGGTATCACCAGTATGCCGAGGACTTTTGATTGTGTATCTTCAGCCCAGATCTATCTCCTGAGTTCAAGACCAGAATGTCTTGTCTGACTTCTGGCTATGTATATAGGAATGTCAGTTCAAACTCAGTAGTCCCTAAACAAGTGTTTATTAAACTGTGTTTTGGTTGTGAAATCTGTGAAGCAGATCAGAAAAAAAAAAAAAGAATAAAAGAAATGTGTTGAAAATAAAATATCAGTGTATTGTATGCAGTAAGAGTAGATATTTTCATAAACTTTTTTGGTTAACTACATGTATGTATGTGTGCATGTATGTTTATACAGTGATAAAATATATCAATTTTGCAGTTAAAAAGTTTGGAAAATACCCCTCTGAATTTTCATCTTTGCCTACCTATATAGTACGAATTGTGAAGAGTTAATGAATATGAAAGCCTCTAAAATAGTATAACATTCCTAAATATTATTACTAATAATAATTGTGAAAGATACGTATATACACGTTATGCCATTCATGCTTAGATAAAAATATCTCATATAACCTTTGCCTAAAATTTTTATAGTTAACATTCTCAGCTTTTCATTCTAATGTCTTAAAAATCAGCATTGTAAAGAGATTTGAGAATTTCTTCAGGGATAAACTATATTCTAGTTTTACTCTTATGTGAGGAATACTAGCAGTGGTCATCACCTGACTTTGATTTTGAACTCTCAAGATAAGAAAATGGTTTTGTGTCCTTTCAGGGAGGGAATAGTATTCTGTCTACCACCCTGGTATTGCAAGGGAAAAATGCACACCAATTAAAGGTCTAGTTGGAATCCCCGTGTATCAGTTAAGATACTTGAAATACATTCCTGTAACAATTTAAGCCCAATTTAACCTGGCTTAGGCAACAAGAACATTTATTATTTCAGAACTTGAAATCCACAGGGTAAGGGTAGGCTTCAGTGTTAACTTAATTCTGTAATTACCACACTGTCTCATTTGTGTTTCTTGGTTCCATACTCTCTCTTAAACCATCATTATCCATCGAATGCCTGGTGCAACTTTGTGCATTGTATTTGATACCATTATGACCAAAGGGCAAATTCTTTTGTTCCATTATTTCAAGCAAGAATCCTAAGATTCACCCTGATTAATCCCCTTAGTTCTCATGGATAAGCCTGAACAATGGCTGTATCTGGGGACACAGATTTGCTTATTGGCTCAAGCCAACAAGAACCTCCACCTGGAACAGGGAGTACAGTCCGGTTTATCTGACATACATGAATACCTCAAAGAAAACAGATTTTCTTGTGGAAAGGAGTAAATAGATCTTGGGTTAATCAAAAACAAGTACCATTCCATTAACAATACAGTGAGTATATCTCATCACAAGGTATTTTGCTTTTTTTTTTTTTCCATAGGTAGACACTGGGAATCAAACCTGGGTCTCTGGCATGGCAAATGAGAATTCTGCCACTGAGCCACCTTTGCACCACCCAGTATTCGACTTTTTTAAAACCCAAATTAGTCTTTATCAATAACGCAATTATATTCTTTTTTATAAAGAAACCTTCAAAGTTAAAATTGAAGCAAAATATTCTACTATTAGAAATAAAGTCTATATTAATTTGTTATTGCTGCCAGAAATAATACAAGAAATGGAATGGCTTTTATAAAGGGAATTTATTAGATTACAAGTTTATAATTCTGAGGCCACAAAAATGCCCAAACTGAGGCATCCAGAGAAAGATACCTTGACTCAAGAAAGCCCAAAGTCTGTCACATGGGAAGGCATGTGTCTGGGGTCTGCTGTCCTTGTTCCCAGTTCTGTTGCATCCAGCTCTGATGACAGTGGTTTCCTTTCTCAGCATCTGTGTGCCTTCACTTAGCTCCTCCAGGATGCAACTGTGGGTTCTAACTTGCTTAGTATCTCATGGGAAGGCACATGGTAACATCTGTTTTCTCTGTCAGCACTCCAAGCATCTAAGCTTCCTCCAAAATTTTTCCCTATTTAAAAGGACTCCAGTAAACTAATCAAGGCCTACCTTGAATTGGTGGACTCACATCTCCATCTAATCAAAAGGTCACACCCACAATTGCGTAGATCATACCCACATGGAAGCAATTATCAAAGGGCTCCACCCTAAACGATACTGAATGAGGATTAAGAGAACATGGCTTTTCTAGGGTACATAGCAGTCTCAAACTAGCACAAATACCAACATAAATTTTGTGAATTTCAAGTAAATGTTAAATTCTTCTTTTCAGAATTTGAAATTAGCAAAATCATAGATAAGATTCGAAACTTAAACTATCCTGCTTAAATGCAGAATAGTTAAAAATTTTCCCTAGAAGTCTTCCTTGAATAGTTTAAATTCACTTTCATTTGGAGAAATAATGTTGTGTACCTAAGATATAATGTTAGAAAATATAAAAATAAGATTAATAAGGAATATATTTGTATCTTATTTTGTGAATAAACTGTAAGAAAATTGGTACATAGTTTTTAAAAATTTATTTTAAAAGTGATTTTACATAATGTAGTAATTATATGCCACATATGTATTTTTTAGTAAGAACATTTATTATTCACTTAAGAAGAAGACTGACAGTAAAAGGCTCAAAATTGGTTGACTCACAAATGTTATTATGGAAATAGACAAAGCTGTCCTCAGCTTTTTGTCTGAGGTTTGTACCCTGTTGATTACAAGATGTTTGCTATAGCTGTAAAGCATCATGTCCTCACTCTATAGCAGGGGTCAGTAGGCCTATCTGGCCCAGTGTAGGCCAAGTATGGCCACAGCATTCAACCTGTATTGTCTATGGCAGAGTTGAATAGTTGTGACAGAGACCATATGGCTCACAAAGCTGAGTATAGTATCTGGTTTTTTATAGAAAAGGTTTGCTGACTGCTGCTCTACAATATACAAAGTAGGAAGGGAAGAAGGAGGCAAAAAGGCTTTCTCACTACATAGTTTGCTTTTCAGAGACTTAAGTGATATTTCCAATAGATCAGTTCTCTGAGATAGTACTTAAATCTCTTCTGTATGCAAATGTGGTAGTTAGGTTCAGGTGTCAACTTGCCCAGGTGAAGGTGCCTAGTTCTCTTGCTGTGGACATGAGCCAATGGCATGTAAAGCTCATCTGTCACTGATTACCTCTGCACAGTCGGCTAGGAGGTGTGCCTGCTGCAATGAGTGATGTTTGATTTAATTGGATGGTGCCTAAATGAAAGAGCTCAACGTCCCACAGCCCACGCAATTCAGCATTCCTCATCTCAGCGCTGGCAGTTCAGCTCAGGCCTTTGGAGATACAGAAAGGAATCACCTGGGGGAAAGTTGTTGGAACTCAGAGGCTTAGAGAGAAGGCCAGCAGTGATCGCCCTGTGCCTTCCCATGTAAGAAAGAACCTCAGTTGAAAGTTAGCTGCCTTTCCTCTGAAGAACTATACATTTTTAACTGAATAAATCCCCTTTTATTAAAAGCCAATCTATCTCTGGTGTGTTGCATTCCGGCAGCTAGCAAACTAGAGCAGTAAGCTTTATTTTAGATGTTTGGGATATGGCAGATGACAGGACAGATAAATGTTTATAGTTATGAAGCCTATTTTCTAATAGGAGAGAAACTGTTAACTAATTTACTAGATTAATTATTTAATTTATTGTTTTTGTATTGCCTGTATTTTTCTCAGCTTAAAACTCTTTTTTTAAAAAAAAGTATAAGGGGAGAAGATGGCGGCTTAGTAAGACGCGCGGGTCTTAGTTCCTCCTCCAGAAAAGCAACTAAAGAAACAGAAACAATACAAAACAGCTCCCGGAGTCACGACAGAGACCAAAAAAGACAGCGTACCCCATTCTGGAACGGCTGAACGGGTAGGGAGAATCCACTGCTGTGAGATACCCGAGGGGTGCACGTTTTCCCGGCTGGGGTGGCTGGCGTCTGGGGTCCCCTCCACGCACGTGGCTCCCCGGTCTGACTGGGAACATTGGATAGCGGGGCCCTCCCGTCACGCTTGGCGTCTCGGGCCAGCTGGGCAATTTGGACCGGCACTCCCCCAAGCCACGGCCAGCGACCCCCGCCTCCACGCGCGGTTTCCCGGGCCGACTGCCCCGCAGACAAACGACCGCCACGAGCGCCACCTACTGGGCAGGAAAAGAAAAACAGAGCCCAGAGATTCCACAGAAAAACCTTTCAACCAGCTGGGTCCCACACCCAGGGAGATCTGATCAAATGCCCAGACACCAGCAGAAAATAATGGATGACGCTCGGAAAATTGAAGATATGGCCCAATCAAAGGAACAAACCAATAGTTCAAATGAGATACAGGAGCTGAGACAACTAATGCTGAATATACGAACAGAAATGGAAAAACTCTTCAAAAACCAAATCAATAAATTGAGGGAGGACATGAAGAAGATATGGGCTGAACAAAAAGAAGAAATAGAAAATCTGAAAAAACAAATCACAGAACTTGTGGGAGTGAAGGACAAAGAAGAAAAAATGGAAAAAACAGTGGATACCTACAATGGTAGATCTAAAGAGACAGAAGCTACAATTAGTGAACTGGAGGATGGAACAACTGAATTCCAAAAAGAAACAGAAACTATAGGGAAAAGAATGGAAAAACTTGAGCAGGGAATCAGGGAACTGAATGACAATATGAAGCGCACAAATATACGTGTTGTGGGTGTCCCAGAAGGAGAAGAGAAGGGAAAAGGAGGAGAAAAACTAATGGAAAAAATTATCACTGAAAATTTCCCAACTCTTATCAAAGACCTAAATATACAGATCCAAGAAGTGCAGCGCACCCCAAAGAGAATAGACCCAAATAGGCGTTCTCCAAGACATTTACTAGTTAGAATGTCAGAGGTCAAAGAGAAAGAGAGGATCTTGAAAGCAGCAAGAGAAAAACAATCTGTCACATACAAGGGAAACCCAATAAGACTATGTGTAGATTTCTCAGCAGAAACCATGGAAGCTAGAAGACAGTGGGATGATATATTTAAATCACTAAAAGAGAAAAACTGCCAACCAAGACTCCTATATCCAGCAAAATTGTCCTTCAAAAATGAAGGAGAAATTAAAACATTTATAGACAAAAAGTCACTGAGAGAATTTGTGACCAAGAGACCAGCTCTGCAAGAAATACTAAAGGGAGCACTAGAGTCAGATACGAAAAGACAGAAGAGAGAGGTATGGAGTAAAGTGTAGAAAGAAGGAAAATCAGATATGATATATATAATACAAAAGCCAAAATGGTAGAGGAAAATATTATCCAAACAGTAATAACACTAAAAGTTAATGGACTGAATTTCCCAATCAAAAGACATAGAATGGCAGAATGGATTCAGCTTTAAGACAAGATAAACTTATGAACCATGTAATAACATGGATGGACCTAGAGAATATTATGCTGAGTGAATCCAGCCAAAAACTAAAGGACAAATACTGTATGGTCCCACTGATGTGAACGGACATTCGAGAATAAACTTGAAATATGTCATTGGTAACAGAGTTCAGCAGGAGTTAGAAACAGGGTAAGACAATGGGTAATTGAAGCTGAAGGGATACAGACTGTGCAACAGGACTAGATACAAAAACTCAAAAATGGACAGCACAATAATACCTAATTGTAAAGTAATCATGTTAAAACACTGAATGAAGCTGCATCTGAGCTATAGGTTTTTGTTTTGTTTTGTTTTGTTTTGTTTTGATTTTACTATTATTACTTTTATTTTTTTCTCTATATTAACATTCTTTATCTTTTTCGGTTACGTTGCTAGTTCTTCTAAACCAATGCAAAGGTACTAAGAAATGATGATCATGCATCTATGTGATGATGTTAAGAATTAATGATTGCATGTGTAGAATGGTATGATCTCTAAATGTTGGGCTAATTTCTTTTTTTCCGTTAATTAAAAAAAAAAAAAAAAAGAGAAGGGATAATTGGAGATGAAGGGATACAGACTGTACAACGGGACTGGATATAAAAACTCAGAAATGGACAGCACAATACTACCCAATTGTAATGCAATTATATTAAAACACTGAATGAAGCTGCATGTGAGGTATAGGTTTTTTGTTTTTGTTTTTTTTTCTTTCTATTATTGTTTTAATTCTTATTCTGTTGTCTTTTTATTTCTTTTTCTAAATTGATGCAAATGTACTAAGAAATGATGAATATGCAACTATGTGATGTTATTAAGAATTACTGATTGTACATGTAGATCGGAATGATTTCTAATTGTTTTGTTAATTCTTTTTTTAATTAATAAAAAAATATATATATATATAAAAAAAAAAAAAAAGTATAAGTATGACTCCATCTGGATCAAGATGGCAGTGTGAGGCACTAGATGGGTCCAACCCCACTCAGAAGTTTTGAACAATCAACAAGTACTGGCAGGAATGTCCTTCTCAGGGTTCCAGAAAACAGTTAAAGGACTACAGTTACAGGGTGAGTGCGAGTCAAGAGAAAAGCTACTTAAAAGTGATAGGATATCATGGTGTCCTGGCTGGCCTCTCCCGCACCTCTCACCAGCTCCTCTTGGAGCTGGCCTGCGTTCCCAGTGCAAATCCCTAGTTCCAGTTCTTGTGAGAGCAGAGTAAGCCTTATGCAAATACTAGCATCATGTATGTCTGGCCTAGTTTGTCTGGTGATAGCCTGAGAATTTGCCCTGTGTGTAGAGGGCAGCTCTGAGAGCTCTCCTACAGAACACTGTGGGAGAGCAGACAAGTTATGCTTGCCTGGAACAAGGGATTGGTAGCTGTAAAACATACAGTAAAGTGTTCCTTCCTAGAGAAGAGGGAATATTTGGATGTGTGTAAATAAAGGGATTCCCAAGGCCATTCTTACATGCTCCTGGCAAGGTCTATGTGCAGAAAGGGTCAGGGAGGCCCTTATGCTTTGACCTGGAGCTATGCTCTAAACTCTTTGTATCGATAGACCTGAAAGGCAGCATGTACACAGGTCAATCTGCAAAGACTAGGAAAGGTGGTTTTATTTTTTTTTCCCTTTTCTTATTTTTCAATAAGCCAGGAGCTTATTGAAAGCTCCTGGCATTCAAGGAAAGCTCTATCATAATACTAGCTAGATAAAAGCTTAAGGACAAATGACAGTCTAAATGTAGTGATAACACATTAAAATATCAAAATGTCCAGGGTTCTATGAAAGGTTACAAAACATACTAAGAAACAGGAATTGATGGCCTAGGCAAAGGAGAAGATTAAAGCATTAGAAACTATCAATGAGGGAACTCAACAGACTTAAAAAAAAAAAAAAACAAGGGTCCTAAAAATGCTCAAGAGCTTAAGGAAACATAAGCAAAGAACTAAAGGAAATCAGGAAAACAATAGATGAACACAAAGAGAATATTGATAGAAAGATGGAAACTGTGAAAAGGAACCAAACCCAGAGGTGCAGACCATAGTGACAGAAATAAAAAATTCCCTAGAGGTGTTCAATAGCAGATTGAGGCTGGCAGGTGAAAGAATCAGTGAACTTGAAGATAAGACAATGGAGATCATTCAGTCTGAGGAGCAGAGGAAGGAAAAAAAAAGTGAACAGAGCTTGAAGAACCTGGAAGATGCACTTACCAATAAATGCATTATAGGAGTTCTAGAAGGAGAAGAAAAAGAGAAAGAAACAGAGAGTGTGTTCAAGGAAATGGTGGCTGAAAACTTTCCAAGTTTAGTGAGGGATGTGAGTGTGTACATCCAGGGCACTAAGTGTCTCTGGACAGGATGGACCCAGGTGAACCCAGGGCATTATTATGGTCTGATTGTCCAGTTCCAGGGATGATGACATGGCCACATCTTGTGTGCAGGGGAGCCTCAGATTGAGTGCCAGTTTCTTCTTGGAGGATTGTGGAGATGGGAGAACAATGGGATGATATGTTTAAAGTGATGTGGAGGGAGGTGGGGGGTGAGGATGGAGGGGGAAGGTTGTGGGCCAGGAATTCTATACCCTGCAGGGCTGTTTTCAGGATGTGGGAGGGATTGTGGCATTCCTGGATGAAGAGGGGTTGGGGGTTTTCATCACTGTTGGACCAGCCTTGCTGGAGAAGCTGGTAAGAGTTCTGTAGGTTAGGGAAAGGGAACAGTATATAGTGGATCAAGGCCATGTGAAGAGGTGAAGGACACTACCCTCTGGTGAGGATAGTGGCTGGGTAAATATATATAGGTATCAGGGCTGTGGCATACTTGGTTGTGACCACACTTTTTGCTTCCTGCTGGGTCTAGAGGGCAGATGGGTAGAGTGTGGTCAGTGATTTTGGACTCACAATATGTGGACATGCAGTTTGTGACAGAAACTACATGGAGGTGGGGGTTAGTGGGGTGTGGGTGAATAGTTTGTGTGTGCTGTTGAAGTTGGATTTATATTGGGGTGAAGAAGATTGTTGTATATTTGGTAAGTTTAGTTGAAACCCTATGGTGGTTGTAAGGAGAGTGTCAGGGCATGTGTGGGCTCCTGAAGACAGATTTGGAGTATAGGTTGCCAGGAGTGAGAGTGGGAATTGATGTGTGGTAGAAGTGGGGTTTCTGTTTGGGGAGGTGGGGAGGTTTTGGTGGTGAGAGGTGGTGGGGTGCTGCAGTATTCTGAATGTTGTTCCCATTGGGTGGTGTGCTTAGGAGTAGTTGAGATGGAAAATTTATAATGTGGGTATGTCCCCACAATTAGAAAAAGGGATAGGGAGGGAGCGCCTGGAGAGAGGATGGCAGTTGAGTGCAGCACATGGGCCTGGATGGGATCTGGGGGTGGAGGGCTGGGCTTGGAGGGACATTGTTGGGACATGTGGAGGAGAGATTGGAATACGGGCAGTGGGCTTTGTATCAGTGTTGGATTGCTTAGACTTGTTGATTGAACTTGGGGTGGTTGCATGGGTGGGTGTTTTGTTCTTGGCAGGTGTGCTTGTGTTCATTTGGGTGTTCAGGGAGTGTAATGTGGATGACCTGTATTCAAGTGTTCAGAGAATGGATTAGTGGGTGAATGGATGAATGGATGGAAAAGTGGATGAATAGAGTGGTGCAGTGAGGCTTGGGGTTGTTGGATCTGGTGTCTGGGGAGTGGGGTCTGTTGGAGTTCTCTGAATCGAGTATATTATTTTTGTAGGTGTCTTGTAGGTTCAAACATATTTCAAAATAAAAAATTAAGAAAAAATAGGCTAAAAACGTATAGATATGATATGTTGCAAATATAAAAAAAAAAGAATAACATGACACCCTTGTGCCCAACACCCTGAATTAACACATATTTTGCAATGTTGCAATAACATCCATTTGTTTCTCTGTATCTAGAAGCAGAATTGCTGGCTTGTTTGGTTTTCACATATTTACTAGTTATATCAAATAGTTCCAAAGTACTTGTATTAATTTCCTACCCATTAGCAATATTTTCCTATTTGATCATTTCCTTACCAAAACTTAATTTTATCAGAATTTTCCATTTTTCTAATCTGTTGTGTGTGAAAAGGAATCTTATTGCTGTTTATTGGTCATTTGCATTTCCCCTTGGGTGAATAACTTTTTCTATCCTTTACTCATTTTGTTTTTCTTTTTTGATTGACTTGTTCTAAAAATGTATTATGGATAGTAATCCTTTGTATCTTATGTCTTGCAAATACCATTTCCTATTTTGTGGCTTGCCTTAATTTTAATCAAAAGTAAAGAACTATTACCTTTTATTATTGTCAAATTAATTTTTGCATCTTGTTTAAGAAATCTGTTTATATCTTTTGGTACAAAAAACAGATTTTGTACCTTAATACTTTTTTTTTATGTTTATGTTTCAAATTTCTCTTATAGTCATTTAGTTTATTTTTAAAGTTAACTTTATTGAGTTATACCTAGAATTAAATTTGTTACTTTTAAGTACAACTTAGTGAGTTTTGACAAATATATGCTCATGTAATTACTACCATAAGTAAGATGTAGACATTTCCATCAACCCTCAAGATTCTCTTGTGTTCTCAGTCATTCCTGAACCCCATCATGGCATCAGGTGACCACTAATCTGCTTTATATCACTATAGTTTAGATTTTCTTTCCTAGAGTTTCATATTAGTGAAATTCTACAGTATAAACTTTGTATTTGGCGTCTTTTAGATAATGTAATGTTTTGAGATTTATTCATATTGTTGCATGTACTAGTGGTTTGTTACATTTTATTGCTCAGCATTCTATTTGCATGATATACCACAATTTGTTTATCCATTCGCATGTTGGTGGACATGAGGATTATTTATAGTTTTGGCTAGTATGAGTAAAACTACTGTGAATATCTATATACAAATTTTTATATGGACAATTTGTCTTTTCTTGGGCAAATGGCTAGGAGTGGAATTGCTGGGTTATATGGTAAATATATGTTTAAATTTATATGGAAGTGACAAGCTATTTTCCAAAGTAATTGTGCCAGTTTATATTCCCACCAGCAACCTATGAGCATTCCAGTAGCTTTATATCCTTGTAAATGTTTGCCATTGTCAGTCTTACAAATTTTAGCCACTCTACTAGCTGACTCCAGTTCCAGAAAGGATGGGTCATTCTTCTCAAAATAATCAGTTGTGGTTCCTTTATGCTTGAGTTTAATTCTCAGCTTATCCCTTTCCTCTAGCATCTTATTATATGCTGTAAGGTGAAACCAGGCTGCACTTTACACATTTACTTAGGAAAGCTCCTCAGCTAAATGTCCACGTTCATTGCTCTCATGTGCCACTTTCAGTCCAACACCAGAATACAATTTTGCCAAATTCTCTGTCACTTTATAACAAAGATCACCTTTATTCTAGTTTCCAATAACCCAGTCATCATTTCCTTCTAAGGCTTCTTTGGAAATACCTTTAATATCCACATTTCTACCAAGTCTCTTCAATACAATCTAGGCTCTTTCTATCAAGCACCTTACAATTCTTCCAGCCATTAACCAATTCCAAAGCTATTTCCACATTTTTAGTACTTGTCATAGCAGCACCCCACCTTCCAGTACTGAAAATTGTTATGATTTCCTGGCTTCTAAAACAAATATAATACAGTGAACTTGAAAATTCTCAGCCTGACTGATAGTGTACTCTGAGATTATGGCCAGAGGTGGCTCTATCAGGTCTACCTAAGCATTTGGGAAGTGTGTTCCCAGAGAACCGGGCTCCATGTGAGGGTTTAGCTGAACAACCCTTTGCTAATGAGGGTTTGACTGAACATGGGTCCAGTTAAACATTTCAGAGGAAGTCAGGATTGGAAATGTAATTATCGAGGAAGGATCTGTGGAAAGTTCTGTTGTTTGGTGATTTGGACCCATGTGAACTGCACACGAAACTGACAAGGATTTTGTACAATTTTTATGATTGGAACCACTGCCAGCCTGGACTGAAAGGGACAGAGAAAGGACAAATTGAAGAAAAAGGTCTTCAGGGCAATATTCTGGAAGCAAAGGTCTGGAACAAAATGATCTCCTTGGGCGAAGAGAATGGGCCCATGCACATGTGTGGACAGAGCAGGCCTATTGTTGTATTGGAAAAGGCAAAAACCCTCAAAGATTGCCAGGCAACCAGAAGATATCAACTCTGGGAGAAAACAAGCCTGTGATAGTTAGTCAGGTATCAGCTTGGCCAGATGATGGTGCCTCATTCTGTTGCTGTGAACTTGAATCATTAATATGTGAAATTTATCTGTGGCTGATTACATCTGCAGTTGGCTAAGGGGAGTGCCTTTCCCAATGAGTGAAGTTTAATTTAATTAGCTGGAGGCTTAAAAGAGAGGGCAGAAGAGAGTTCAACACAGCACTAAGAAGCTCAGCATACCTCATCTCAGCACATGCCGCTTAGCCCAGATGTTTGGGGATACAAAAAGGAATTGCCCTGGGGAAAGCCGTTGGAACTCAGAAGCCAGGAGAGAAGGCCAGCAGTGTGCCTTCCCATGTAACAGAATCTCAAATGAGAGTTAGCTGCCTTTCCTCTGAAGAAATTTAAGTTTTTAACTAAATAAATCCCCTTATTAAGAGCCGATCTATCTCTGGTGTGTTGCATTCTGGCAGCTTTAGCAAACTAAAACAAAGCCTTCTAGCTCTTGAAACTGAGCCAATAAATTTCTGTTGTTATGCCAACCCATTTTATGGTATTTGTTTTATCAGCCAGGGAACTTAATACAAGAGGTGATAATGCATAATTAGAAAAAAAAATAGAGTAGGTAATGCTAATTGGAAGTACCAATTTTTGTAACTTTTGAGAGGAATAAAAGACGTTACTCTTTCAATTTTATTTAGTAAATTATATAGCAATCTATTGGTGGTTTCTGTTCTAAATCTTACAAAGCAGATTGCTTTGAACCCATAATGTTCTGTTCCTCTTCTCCATCTCCAGTATACCAAAAGACAATGTTATAAAGGATGGCTAAGTTGCAAGATCAGCTTACAAAACCTTACTTAAATCATTTTATAATTTATAGTGGTATGATTTTACCTAACCAATCCTTTCAGTGGTTTTTTTCCCCCCCTCTGATAAGATGCATTCCAGGCTGCAGCTGGGGGGTGTCAGGAACTTCATTCTTTCATGCTACTCTTTTGTTGTTGTTGTTAGTGAAATTGTAGGTTTACAGAAAAATCATGCATAAAATACAGATCATGCCGCTCTTTTATCTTTGGAAGTAAAGCAGTTCCCTCTCCTTCCTCATTATCCAGGATTTTACAGCAGGGACTTCTTTCCAGTCAAGCCACAGATGGTGGTTGTTCCTGGTTTTACAGAAAAGCAAGTGAGACAATGATGGCCTTTACTTACTCTCCCAGCATGTAGGTTTGTATAGATAACTTCCTGAGGTGGATTTTCCTGTGCCTTTTCACTTAGTTTTTGTAAGTCATGACCAACTCTAAGTTTGGCATTTTCTGGCTCAACAATGGGAAATTTAGAATTCTTTTTTCAGCTCTATTAGATGTAATTTATATTTATGTAACAGTATTATAATATAGTTTTAAAATAATATATGTGCTGTTCCACGTTGCCAGAGAGATTTACACCCCTGGGATAATATCCCACTTAGCAAGGGAGGGGAGTTCACCTGCTGAGCTGGCTTAGAGAGATAGGCCACATCTGAGCAACAAAAGAGGTTTTCTTAGGATGACTCTTAGGCCTAATTTTATTTGGCTTAGCCTGTCCTTTGTAGAAATAAGTTTCATAGGGATGAACCCCAAGATCAAGGGCTCAGTCTATTGATTTTGTAGTCTGTACTGCTTTCAGGAATATTGGAAATTCTCCAGATGGGGAAGTTGAATATTTCTTTCTGTCTTGCAAATACTTTATTCACTGCCCAAATTAATCTGGGGGTATATTGGGATATCACAGTAACCTGGACAGACCATCAAGATCTCTACCCTATTCAAGATTCCATGTACTCATGTTGTTCAACTAAACTGACCATACAAGTTAAATTAGGTAATGCACTATCCATAATATAAATTTTGTACCAACTAAACATCTCTCTTTATGGTCTCACACAGAAATTGGAGTTTTAAAATATGGACAACATCATCCTTTACCCTGTATTCTGATTTGCCTTAGTCCTATCCAGATCAGCTTCCTTCATACCTCTAGTCGAAGTCTGAACCCTTTTTCAACTTTAAACAGTTCCTATGTGGGGTAATGCTGACTGTCATAGCTTCAGAGCTCTAACTCTGAGTCTCAGGTGTCACATAAATACCTAAAGTTTCTGAGAACGACCAGGTTGTATACAAACAACTCAGTATCTCAGAATTTAGAAATAATAGTTACATCTCCTGAATATATGTGACTCCTGTAAGAGCTTACAATCTAGGACCCTTTACGATAGGCCCAAACCTGATAACCTATGCTCTCAATTTCAGTTCACGAAAGTTTTTATATTGTAGTCAGTCCATCTGAGTGAGGCATGATAATATTTGTCTTTTTGTTTCTGACATTTCATTCAACATACAATTCTTAAGGTTCATCCAACTAGTTGCATACCTTACAACTTCATTCCATCTTGCAGCTGCTCAGTAGTCTATGTATACACTACAGTTGTCCCTTCTATTCCTCAGTCATTGTACCCTTAGGCCATTTCCATCTATTCTGAATCACTGACACTGCCACCAGAAACATCAGTGTGCAAATGTCCATTTGTGTCCCCACACTCGGTTCCTCCAAGTATAGACTGAGCAACAGGTTTCAGGAGCATTTGGCAACCCCACCCCTAGCCTCCTGTGGAACCACCACACTGCCCTCCTAGGGGCTGCACCTTTCCCTACTGACAGTGGAATAGGTGCATCTCTTTCTCATTTTCTCTAGCACTTGTTTCTTTTTGTTGATTTTTAAACAGTTTTATTCGCACATCATACAGTCCAACCTAGGTGATAGAGATGCCTTCAACACCATAATCTATATGAAGACTTTTTTTTTCTTTCCTTCCACAAGGAATGCATACCCTTCCCCATGCCCCTCCCCGCCCACTTGTTGACATTTAGTTTTGGCATAATGCCTTTGTTACATTCAATGGAAGTATATTACAATGTTACTGATGACTATAGACCCTAGCTTGCATTGATTGTATTTTCTCCTGTATACCATCCATTTTTAGCACCTTGCAATATTGATGTTCGTTTGTTCTCCTTCATGCAAAAACCGTTTTTTGTTTGTACATTTCATCACCATCATTATCTACTCTAGGCATTCCTAAGTTGTACCATCTCAGTCTTTATCCACTGTCTTTCCTTCTTGTTTCGTATGTTTCCATCCCTTCTCTCTCAATCATACTCACATTTAGCTTCATCCAATGTACATATATCATTGTTTTTACAGTCAGGTAGTATTGTGCTATCCATTTCTGAAGTTTTACAATTAGTCCTGTTGCACAATCTGTATTCCTTCAGCACCAAATGCCCAGTCTCTACCCTATTTCTTTCTCCTGATAACCTGTCTTTTTTTTGTTCCCCCTATTATTTATTTATTTTTAATCCATATTTTTTACTCATCTGCCCATACTGTAAATAAAAGGAGCATTAGTCACAAGGTTTTCACAATAACACAGGCACATTGCGAAAGTTATATCATTATACATTCATCTTCAAGAAACATGGCTACTGGAACACAGCTCTACAGTTTCAGGCACTTCCCTCTAGCCTCTCAAATACACCATACACTAAAAAGGAAATACTATGTAATGCATAAGAATAACCTCCAGGATAACCTCTCAACTCTATTTGAAATCTCTCAGCAACTGACACTTCATTCTTGTCTCATTTCTCTCTTCTCCTTTTTGGTCAAGAAGGTTTTCTCAATCCCTTGATGTTGAGTCTCACCTCATTCTAAGATTTCTGTCACATATTGCCAGGAACTTCCACACCCCTGGGAGTCATGCCCCACGTAGAGAGGGGGAGGGCAGTGAGTTTGCTTGCTGTGCTGTGTTGGCTGAGAGAGAGATAGGCCACATCTGAGCAACAAAAGAGGTTCTCTGGGGTGACTCTTAGGCCTAATTTTAAGTAGGCTTACCCTATTCTTTGCATGGATAAGTTTCATATGAACAAACCCCAAGATTGAAGGCTTGGCCTGTTAATTTGGTTGTCCCCACTGCTTGCGAGAATATCAGGAATTCTCCAAATGGGGAAGTTGAATTTTCCCCCCTTCTTGCCATACTTCCAAGGGGGCTATGCAAATACTTCTTTATTCTCTGTTCAGATCACTCTGGGATTTATTGGGGCATCACACTGGACAAACCTACAAAATCTCATGCCCTATTCTAGGTTCCATGTAGTCATGGTGCTGAGTTAACCTGTCCATATAAGTTATATTAGGAAATGCAATAGTCAAAATATAAATTTTGCCCCAAATAAACATTTTTTGCTTTAGTCTCACACGTAAGGTAAAATTTTAAAATATGAATGACCATCTGTTTTAAACACCCTGCAGTATTGATGTTCCTTTGTTCCTCCTCATGCAAAAGCATTTTTTAATTTGTACATTTAGTTACTATCGTTGTGCACTCTAGGCATTCCTAGATTATACCATCTCAGTCTTTATCGTCTATCTTTCCTTCTGGTTTCATATGTGCCCCAGCCCTCCTCTCTCTATCATTCTCACATTCAGCTTCATTCAGTGTAATTACCTTACTGTGCTACAATCAGGTTGTATTGTGCTAACTATTTCTGAATTTTTATAATCAGTCCTGTTGCACAATCTGTATCCCTTCAGCTCCAGTTACCCAATATCTACCCCATTTCTATCTCCTGATGACCTCTGTTCTTAATTGAAATTCTCCAAATTCATTCATTAATGTTAGTTCATATCAGTGAGACCATACAGGATTTGTCATTTTGTTTCTAGCTAATCTCTCAGCATAATGTCCTCAAGGTCCATCCCTATTGTCACATGCTTCATGACTTTATTTTGTCTCATAGCTGCATAATATTCCATCATATGTATATACCACAGCTTGTTTAGCCACTCGTCTGTTGCTGGACATTTGGGCTGTTTCTATCTCTTGGCAGTTGTAAATAATGCTGCTATAAACACTAGTGTGCAAATGTCTGTTTGTGTCCTTGCCCTTATTCATCTGAATAGATACCTAGCAATGATAACCTGTATTCTGAATGTCAATTCTCAAAGTTCGCTCATTAATGTGAGATTGTATTAGTGAGACCATAGAGTAGTTGCCCTTTTATTTCCATCTGATTTCACTCAGCCTAATGTCCTCAAGGTTCATCCATGTTGTTACATGCTTCATGACTTTATTCTGTCTTACAGCTGCATAATATTCCATCATACATATATTCCATTGCTTGTTTAGCTACTTGTGCATTGACTGACACTGGGCTGTTTCCATCTCTTGGCAATCATAAATAATGCTGCTATAAACATCGGTGTGCAAATGTACATTGGGTTCTTGCCTTCAGTTTTTCTGAATATATATACCCAGTAATGAAATTGCTGGATCATATGGCAATTTTATACTTAGCTTCCTGAGGAACTGTCAAACTGCCTTCCAGAGTGGTTATACTATTTTGCATTCCCAAAAAATATACCTCTTTCTCCATGTCCTCTCCAGAATTGTCGTTTTCTGCTTTTTTGAGAATGGCCATTCTAGTGTGTGTCAGATGATATCTCATTGTAATTTTGATTTGCATTTCCCTAATTGCCAGTGAAGTTGAGCATCTTTTCACATGTATGTATTCCTTTTAACACCTGCTTTTTTTTTGTTTTGCAAAGTTTTTGTAATCAGTGTACTTAACATTAATCGTGATTTTCTTTTGAATATTATATCACAAATGTTGGTGCATTGCCTTAAAATGATGACTTTTAATAGACGTGTAATATGCTATTGATGAACTGTATTTGAATGTTTATTCTGTAAACCTAATACTGTGTTGGGATATGCGGTTTGCCAAAGGAAATGCATTGTACTTTCAAATAGCTTGCAGTCCCCTTCACAAAACAATTCATACACAAAACTATTAATATCAGGTAAAGTCTGACTTTTCAAAGATGTTTTAGTAATTTGGAAAAGGAAAGGTTTTGTCGGGTAATGTGATTGAAAACTTCATGGAAAAAGTAGGGGGCTTTGTGGAGAAATAGTTCTAGAATCTTAATTTTTCTTGTTCTAAGTGTTGCATCTTCATCCAGACTATCACCTTGTTTTGCCTAGGCTTTTTATTGGGAAAGAATGCTATGAGAATTTAACTATATTTGTCAAGGCTGTGAGGTGGGGAATGAGTTTATTTGTTCTCTCTGTTTATCTCCCTGGTTTATATTTTCAGACTGATTTTTAAGTGACAGTGGGTCTATAGCAATTGGCCCAATATAGTTGAATATATGCAAGCTATTTTATTTATAGTTTGCATATATTCAGCTATATATATGAAATTATATATTATATATATAATATATATTTCTTATAAATGTGAACATAACACAGTCAAGTACACTATAGCTTTTAAAAGATACAAACTTTTTTCTAAATCAGGTTTGTTACAGAAAGAGAAAATGGCTATTGAAGCATTTCAGATTTGCTGCCTCCTCCTACCACCTGAAAATAGAAGAAAGCTACAGCTGTTGATGAGGATGATGGCAAGGATCTGTTTAAACAAGGAGATGCCACCACTGTGTGATGGTGTTGGCACCCGAACACTGGTAGGTTGATTTCTAACCTCTAACGTGACTTGAGTTTTTGGGATGAAATTTAACTGAGGAAAGTTTATTAGCAACCAGAGAAAGGTACAAGGCAAGCTTACTTAAAGAGCCACAACTTGGAATTCACCCAAATGGTATTGTGCTTTTGGTCTAAATGACTTAAACAATATAGTAGAAAGTAAAGAGTGAGTTGGGGATGGCCTGTGAGTTAGAAATATTTGTTAAATCTTGTTTGAGCACTTCTTTTTTTTTTTTTAATTTTTTATTAATCAAGAAAAAGAAAAGAAATTAATGCAACATTTAGAAATCATTCCATTCTACACATGCACTCAGTAATTCTTAGTATCATCACATAGATGTATGATCACTATTTCTTAGTACATTTGCATCGATTTAGGAAAAGAACTAGCAAAACAGCAGAAAAAGATATAGAATGTTAATATAGAGAAGAGAATTAATAATACTAATAAAAAATATATATATATATATAAAAAGGAAAAAGAAAAAAAACAAAAACAAAAAATACAAACAAACAAACAAACAAACAAAAAACTTTATTTCAGGTGCAGCTTCATTCAGTGTTCCAACATAGTTACATTACACTTAGGTATTATTGTGCTGTCCATTTTTGAGTTTTTGTATCTAGTCCTGTTGCACAGTCTGTATCCCTTCAGCTCCAATTACCCATTATCTTACCCTGTTTCTAACTCCTGCTGGTCTCTGTTACCAATGATATATTCCAAGCTGATTCTCGAATGTCGGTTCACATCAGTGGGACCATACAGTATTTGTCCTTTAGTTTTTGGCTAGACTCAGCATAATGTTCTCTAGGTCCATCCATGTTATTACATGCTTCGTAAGTTTAGTCTGTCTTAAAGCTGCATAATATTCCATCGTAGGTATACGCCACAGTTTGTTTAGCCACTCATCTGTTGATGGACAGTTTGGCTGTTTCCATCTCTTTGCAATTGTAGATAATGCTGCTATAAACACTGGTGTGCAAATGTCTGTCTGTGTCTTTGCCCTTAAGTCCTTTGAGTAGATACCTAGCAGTGGTATTGCTGGGTCGTAATCCATTCTGCCAGTCTATGTCTTTTTTTTTTTTTTTTATTTTTTTTTTATTTTTAAGAGAGAGGGAGGAAGGGAAGGAAAGACAGAGAGAAGGAAGGAAGGATGGAAGGAAGGAAGGGAGGAAGAAAGGGAAACATCTTTAAACATTTTCTTGTTTTATTGTATTTTGTTTGTTTGTTTGTTTTTTACATGGGCTGGGGCCGGGAATCGAACCGAGGTCCTCCGGCATGGCAGGCAAGCACTTTGCCCGCTGAGCCACCGCGGCCCGCCCCAGTCTATGTCTTTTGATTGGGAAATTCAGTCCATTAACTTTTAGTGTTATTACTGTTTGGATAATATTTTCCTCTACCATTTTGGCTTTTGTATTATATATATCATATCTGATTTTCCTTCTTTCTACACTTTACTCCATACCTCTCTCTTCTGTCTTTTCGTATCTGACTCTAGTGCTCCCTTTAGTATTTCTTGCAGAGCTGGTCTCTTGGTCACAAATTCTCTCAGTGACTTTTTGTCTATAAATGTTTTAATTTCTCCTTCATTTTTTTTTTTTTTTTTAGAGAGAGGGAGGAAAGGAAGGAAAGACAGAGAAGGAAGGAAGGGAGGAAGAAAGGGAAACATTTTTAAACATTTTCTTGTTTTATTATATTTTGTTTGTTTGTTTGTTTTTTACATGGGCTGGGGCCGGGAATCGAACCGGGGTCCTCCGGCACGGCAGGCAAGCACTCTTGCCCGCTGAGCCACCGCGGCCCGCCCTCTCCTTCATTTTTGAAGGACAATTTTGCTGGATATAGAAGTCTTGGTTGGCAGTTTTTCTCTTTTAGTAATTTAAATATATCATCCCACTGTCTTCTAGCTTCCATGGTTTCTGCTGAGAAATCTACACATAGTCTTAGTGGGTTTCCCTTGTATGTGACAGATTGTTTTTCTCTTGCTGCTTTCAAGATCCTCTCTTTCTCTTTGACCTCTGACATTCTAACTAGTAAGTGTCTTGGAGAACGCCTATTTGGGTCTATTCTCTTTGGGGTGCGCTGCACTTCTTGGATCTGTAAATTTAGGTCTTTCATAAGAGTTGGGAAATTTTCAGTGATAATTTCTTCCATTAGTTTTTCTCCTCCTTTTCCCTTCTCTTCTCCTTCTGGGACACCCACAACACGTATATTTGTGCGCTTCATATTGTCATTCAGTTCCCTGATCCCCTGCTCAAGTTTTTCCATTCTTTTCCCTATAGTTTCTGTTTCTTTTTGGAATTCAGATGTTCCATCCTCCAGTTCACTAATTGTAGCTTCTGTCTTTTTAGATCTACCATTGTAGGTATCCATTGTTTTTTCCATTTTTTCTTCTTTGTCCTTCACTCCCATAAGTTCTGTGATTTGTTTTTTCAGATTTTCTATTTCTTCTTTTTGTTCAGCCCATGTCTTCTTCATGTCCTCCCTCAATTTATTGATTTGGTTTTTGAAGAGTTTTTCCATTTCTGTTCATATATTCAGCATTAGTTGTCTCAGCTCCTGTATCTCATTTGAACTATTGGTTTGTTCCTTTGACTGGGCCATATCTTCAATTTTCCGAGCGTCATCCATTATTTTCTGCTGGTGTCTGGGTATTTGATCAGATTTCCCTGGGTGTGGGACCCGGCTGGTTGAAAGGTTTTTCTGTGAAATCTCTGGGCTCTGTTTTTCTTTTCCTGCCCAGTAGGTGGTGCTCGTGGCGCTCGTCTGTCTGTGGGTCCCACCAGTAAAAGATGCTGTGGCTCCTTTAACTTGCCAATCCGAATCTCGCAGTCGGCCGGGGAAACCGCGCGTGGAGGGGGGGTCGCCGGCCGCCGTGGCTTGGGGGAGTGCCGGTCCAAATTGCCCAGCTGGCCCGAGACGCCAAGCGTGGCGGGAGGGCCCCGCTATCCAACGTTCCCAGTCAGACCGGGGAGCCACGTGCGTGGAGGGGACCCCAGTCGCCAGCCGCCCCGGCTGGGAAAACACGCGCCCCTCGGGTATGTCACCGCAGCGGATTCTCCCTGCCTGTTCAGCCGTTCCAGAATTGGGTACGCTGTCTTTTTGGTCTCTGTCGTGGCTCCGGGAGCTGTTTCGTATTGTTTCTGTTTCTTTAGTTGCTGTTCTGGAGGAGGAACTAAGACCCGCGCGTCTTACTAAGCCGCCATCTTCTCCGGAAGTCTTGTTTAAGCACTTCTTTAGGCTATACCTATTGTCAACACAAAGAGAGCAAAGAGAGGACAGAAAGGAAAGAAAACAACATTATCTCCAACTCTAGGACAGTAAGAGTCTTAAGGCCATGATTATTATAACTTGTTTTAGTTTGCTAGCTGCCAGAATGCAACACATTAGAGATGAATTGGCTTTCAATAAAAGGGGATTTATTTAGTTAACATATAGTTCTTAAGAGGAAAGACAGCTAACTTTCAACTGAGGTTCTTTCTTATGTGGGAAGGCACAGGGTGATCTCTGCTTGCCTTCTCTCCAAGCCTCTGGGTTCCAATGACTTTCCCCGGGGTGATTCCTTTCTGCATCTCCAAGGGCTTGGGCTGAGCTGCAAGTGCTGAGATGAGGTATGCTGACCTGCTTGGGCTGTGCTAGATTGAGCTCTCTCATTTAAGCACCAGCCAATTAAATCAAACATCATTCATTGCAGCAGGCTAGGGCCAACTGCAGATGTAATCAGTGACAGATGAGCTTCACATGCCATTGGCTCATATCCATAGGAATAGAACTAGGCACCTTCACCTAGCCAAGTTGACACCTGAATCTAACTACCACATGTCCACCCCTTGTCAACTTGGCAACTACACACATCACCTTAAACAATATTAAAGTGCAAAAATTTTCTTCTGGCTGTGGATCTGTGAATCTCAAAACAAGTTATCTGGTGCCAATATGCAAAGGAGGTACAGTCACAGGATCCATAGGGAGAAATTGGAAGGAAAACCTGCAGGGCAAACACCATTGGATTTCGAAGTCTGAAAGCCATTTATCCTTCAGTTTTCGAAAGTGGCAGTCCCACCCTTTCCAAGGGCCTATGCAGTGGCCCACCTCTTTCCAAATCAACCCTGGGGGACATTGAGGAGACCGCCTTTTTCTCAGCTCCACCCTCTCAAGGCATCGGGGCCACATCTGGGCTCTCTGCCATTTCCAGGGCACATGCTCAACCCCTCCATGTGGTGGCAGCCAGGCTCTCCCCAGTCTGCAGGGAGTGTACTGTACCTTTTCTAAGGCCTGAGGCGGCACAGCTCTTCCACTGCAATGAGGTGGGAGACTCACCCTCTCCATGTATATGGGTGGGTCCACTCTCCTGGCTGAGGTTTCTTGGTTTCAGACCTGAGCTTCCATGGTTCTCACTTTGCAAACTCCAATTTATCCCTTTTGTGTCCCCCTTTGTTCAGATTGTCAGTGATTCCGTTTACACCGACAGTCTCTTCAAACACTCTAAGACTTCACCATCATTCTCTTCTCAGTTCCTCCAAAATCTTTCCCTTAGCCATCCAAAAAGCTGATCCAACATGTCTGGTGTTTGCAAACAGCAGCAGTACCCCACTTCTCTGGTACCAAATCTGTTCTAGTTTGCTAGCTGCTGGAATGTAACACACCAGAGATGGATTGGCTTTGAATAAAAGTGGATTTATTTAGTTAACTTATAGTTCTTCAGAGGAAAGGCAGCTGACTTTCAACTGAGCCAGTTAAATCAAACATCATTCATTGCAGCAGGCATGCTTCCTAGCCCACTACCGATGTATTCAGTGACAGATGAGCTTCACATGCTGTTGGCTCATAGCCACAGCAATAGAACTAGGCACCTTCACCTAGCCAAGTTGACACCTGAATCTAACTACCATATAACTAAAAGGAGAGATATAACATATATAATGGATTAAAGAGAAAGAGGTAAAATTTAGAGTTGGAGACAACTTGGGAGGAGGTAGAGAACATGATCCCTGGAGATACAGTCTGTGGGTCCGTACGTGAAAATATTTCTTAAAATATTTTTAATTTTGTTTAAGAACAGATGCTAATTCTGAATTATACTTTGCAATATGTTGGTGTGTGTTTTAAAATAGGGTTTTATTTAGAATTAGTTTATTAGTGAACTTTAATTTCCCTCAAAAAAAGTCTTCAAGCAGAATTGGTGCTTCCATAGGATGTGTACTTTTGGTATGTCCTGGGAAACCATTGTGTGCTCCTGGGGTCCCCTGGGTCCAGTTTAGATATATGGACCTATGATCAGAAAGGCACTCAGTTCCTGGTAGAGTGACTCTTGACCTCTTTTTGAGTGGGTGGATGGCTTTGAGTGAGGTGAGGGCTAATGGGAACCCTTTAAAAAGCTGATGAAAACTTTGTACCTACTCCCCAGAAAAATGCACAAAATTTTATATACAGTTTCGAGGGGTTTCAGAGATTTTGTATGGTCCATGGTCTCCAGGTAAAGAAATTTCTGCCTGTGTTTCTTTCTGTGCATAGAAATGTGAGCGAAGATAAAGTGTCAGCTCAATATGTTAATGAAATGAGGTATTATTAAACAATTGCATGATGCCATATTTATTCCTACTTATCTTGCCTTCCCATTAAAGAGTTCCCCCAGGTTTTCTGTTCCCTAGGAACTACTAAGACCCTGTCCATATTAAACAAAGGATTGTAGAAAAGAGACGGTGAATACTTTTTTTTTTTTACCTTTTCCAAGATGGGAACTTGTGTGAACTGGTCTTAATTATCAAACCTCTTTTTGGTTATGGTACACTTCTAATACTTTTTCCTTTTGGGGTTAGGGTTAACCATAGCCGTAAGGATGAAAGAGAGAAGAGATATCTTTTATTTTGCCTTAGAAAGTTCCATTACTTGATTTCCACCTCTCTTTGTGCTATGTACTCTACTCTTGTATCTTTCCTAATAGGATTCTTGCATCCTCACTAATAGGATTCCTAGTATGCTGTGACTTTTTTGTTTTTGCTTTCACCTTGATACTCTCAGATACAAATATGACATGTGGCTTTAGTGGCTAGTTGTAATCCATAGAAAGCAATACAAACTTTAGTATTCTACAAATTGAGGCACTAATCTCAAATTTGCCACTTAGTAACCTTTGGTCTTCTGTGTCAGGGCTAAATGAATGGAATCATCAGCAGTCCCAGCAGCCACACTTTTCTGTTTATATGAGATCATAAGGTTTTTGTACCCAGACAGACTAGTCTGTCTCCACATTATTTAGAAATTTGATATGCCTGTGTAATTCTGAATAAATGAGGATTAAAAAAACAAGATTTTATTTTCAACCAGTTCTCTACCCAGATTTGTGGGACTCTAAAGCCTGTTTTGTTATTTTTCTTTTTCTTTATACATTTTGCTATTTGATGGAATTATAGCCAAACAATAAAGAATAGGCCTAAAAGCCACCAGGAGTCTTAGAGTTATGAGAGAGTTTTGGAAGTTATATGGGAGTTCTTTGGGTGATAATGCAAACACAGACAGCCAGCTGAGAATGCATGAAATGACAGCTTTGCTAGACCAAAGGGCCTGGAAGGGGAGAGGGGGAGAATGAGGGCTCTAGAGAGGCCTTGGGTTTACTTAGCCTAGGCTCCCATAAGGGTCAGTAGAGAAGGAGGGAAAGGAAAAAGTGCGTGTCCCTGGCTCTTGTCTTTATTATGTCCCAGAGGGGAAGAATAGGGCTTCCCAGCATCTGGGAATTGGCAGCTTTAAACTATATGGTATAAAACAGAAGTGGTAAGAGCCATTTGAGAAAGCTGGAGGTGGCTTTTATGATGTGATGGTGTATGCCTTACTAGTTGCTGTTGTGCTCAGGGCAGGGCTAACTAGGGTGGTTACTCAAAAGAGGAACTTAAGACTAGACGAGGCAAGATGACGAGGCATTAAGTATAATTTATTTTGTGCCATTATAGTCTGCTCTTGGTGCACCATTTTTTTTAGAAGACTATCACCTGAAGTAGTCAAGATATTTAGAGATATATTTAAACTGTTCTCTATAGTTCAAATGATCAGCCTGAAAAAGGGTACCATAATCATAATTAGAACTAGTTCTGTGACTCATAACTGGAAGACCTGGGAGAACCAGTCTCTGCAGATAGTGGGGTTTAGCTATGAGTAAAGGTCCTGGATGGGCTTAAAAATAATGAGGGTTTTGGAGAAATTATACATTTTAACAGTGGTGTTAGATATATGATTAATAATGTGTGTCTCTTGTTGCATTGTTTGTTAATTATATTGAACTTGCTCTTGAGTTGTTGATGGCCTGCAACACACCATGCTGGTCAGTGCGTAGACCCCTCTCTCCTTGGCCAGCCAATAAGTTGACAGTTGAGGCGGGAGTACCTTACAGCTTTACAGGGTTTAAGGAACTAACTGCACAGGCCACTGGGCAAGCAGTTGACAATCTGTTATTCCAAGTCTGAGTCCCAGGGCCTCAAGCAGCACTGTAAGTCCTATATTCGAACTCCAGTGAGATATCATGGCCTAGAGTGATGTTGTATGAGGTGAGTTCATCTTCAGGGATGTGGACTCAGGCCTTGTCTTATGAGGTGATTGCTGGGGATTGACTGGGGATTGATATCCCTCCCAAGTAGAAATCCATGAAGAACGGGGAATTTTGTCATGGGCTTTTAAGTAACATCGGACAGTTCTAGTCATGATATTTGTAGATGTTTTGTAAAATGGTTGTTGTCTCAGAGCTCTATGACTTTTAGGGGGTCATCTAGGGTGCACCTAACAAAGGCTTTGATTGCGTGGGAACTTCCCTCCATAGGAAGAATTTGTTCTTCTTGTAATTTTTAATTAAAATAGTTTTTAAATTAGTTTGAAGTTGTAGATTAAAAAAAAAAATCATGTAGAAAATACATTACCATATACTCCCTCACTTTGCATTGGTGTGGTACCTTTGTTACAGTTGATGAAAGAATTTTATAATTGTATTATTAACTATATTCCATAGTTTACATTAGGATTTTTTTTCTTTCCCCATATACTACCCTATTAACACCTTGTATTTGTGTGGTACATTTGAAACTATTTTTATAATTGTCTTGTTAACTATAGTATATTGCTTACAGTGGAGTTCACTGTGTTGTATGGTTCTGTTTTTTCTTTTAATTTTTATTCTAGTAACATGAATAAGACTGAAAATTGTTCCTTTTCATGACATTCACATATGTAATTCAGTGTTGGTAGTTGTACTTAGAATGTTGTTCTATCATCACAACCATCCATTTTTGAAACTTTATAATCAACCTAAATAAAAATCTTGTACAATTTAAGCATTAGCTCCCCATTCCCTACCCCAGCCTAGCCCCTGGTAATCTGTATTCTAAATTCTGACTTTACGTATTTACTTATTCTAATTAGTTCATATCAGTGAGGTCATACAATTTTTGTCTTTTTGTGTCTGGTTCATTTCTTTCAGCATAATGTTTTCAAAAGTTTATCCATGTTGTTGCATGAATCAGAACTTCATTCCTTTCCAATGCTGAATAATGTTTCTTATATGTATATGCTACGTTTTGTTTATCCATTCATCAGTTGATGGACACTTGGGTTGCTTCCATCTTTTGGCAATTGTGAATAATGCCGCTATGAGCATTGTAGTACAAATACCTGTTTGAGTCTTGGCTTTCAATTCTTTTGGCTATATACCTCATAGAGGGTATATTAGTCAGGGTTCTCTAGGGTAAAAGAACCTACAGAAGACATCTATAAATGTTATATGAAACTTTATAAAATTGCCTCCTGCAACTGTGGAGATGCATGAGTCCAGATTCCATAGGGCAGGCTACAAGCTGGGAGCTCCAGTGAAGATTTTTGACACATTCCCCTGGAGAAGCTGGCCAGCTGAAGTAGAGATGAATGTTCTCTCTTCTGACTGCTGCATCACTTCTCCTTTTAAAGCCTTCAACTGATTGGATGAAACATTACTCATTGCAGATGACACTCTCCTTAATTGATTATAGATGTAATCAGCCATAAATGCAATCAACTTACTGATGATTTAAGTCTACAAAATGTCCTTGCAGTAAAAGTTAGGCCAGTGCTTGCTTGACCAGACTACTGGGCACCATTACCTGACCAAGTTGACACATGAACCTAACCATCACAGAGGGATTGTCAGCTCATATGGTAGTTCAGTACTTAGCTTTCTGAGGAATTGCTAAACTATCTTCCTCAGTGGCTGTGCCCTTTTATATTCCTACCAGCAATGATAAGTATTGCTGTTTTTCTACATCCTCTCCAATACTTGTAATTTTTCTTTTTAATGTTAGCCATTATGACTGGTGTGAAATGGTAACTCAATGTGGTTTTGATTTGCATTTCCCTAATAGCTAATGATGTTGAACATCTTTTCATGTGCTTATTTTTTTTAGCCGTTTGTATATATCCTTTTTGGAGAAATGTCTAGTCAAGTCTTTCACCCATTTTTAAATTGAGTTGTTTTTCTTTTTGTTCTTGACTTGAAGGAATTCTTTATATGTTCTGGATGTTAAAACTTTATTGGATATAAAGTTTTTTTTTCTCCTATTATATACGCTGTTGTTTGACTTTCATGATAAGGTTCTTTGAGGCATAAAAGTTTTTAATTTTGATGAGGTTCCATTTGTTTATTTTTTCTTTTGTTGTGTGTGGTTTGGTGGTAAAGTCCAAGAAACCATTGCCTGACACAATGGTTAGCTTTCTGAGAATTCATGAAATGGGCACTTGGGTTGCTTCTATCTTTTGGGAATTGTGAACAATGCCACACAAGGTCCTGAAGATGCTTTACTACTTTTTATTCTAGGAGTTTGATAGTTCTAGCTCTTAGGTCTTTGATCCATTTTGAGTTGATTTTTTTTGCATGGTGTGTGGTGGGAGGGGGAGGCTTCTTTTGTTTTGCAAATGGAGATTCAGTCTTCACAGCACCATTTGTTGAAGAAACTGTTCTTTCCCAATTCAGTGATCTTTACCCCGGTGTCAAAAATCAGTTGGTCATAAAAGTGAGGATTGATTTCTGAGCTCTCAGTTCTCTTACATTGGTCTATATGTCTGTCCTTGTGTCAGTACTATGCTGGGTTTTTTTGGCCCTGAGAATCGAGCCTGGGTCTCCGGCATGGCAGGCGAGAACTCTGCCTGCTGAGCCACTGTGGCCCGCCCTGTACCATGCTGTTTTGAATGGTGATAAGTTTAAGATTGGGAAGTACAAATCTTGCAGCTTCATTCTTCTTTTTAAAGTTGGCTTCAGCTGTTTGGGGTCCCCTACTCTTCCATATGAATTTGACTACTGGCTTTTCTATTTCTGCAAAGAAGGCTGTTGAAATTTTGATTGTGATTGACACATTCAATATTTAGTCTTCCCATCCATGAACACAGAAGGTCCTTCCATTAATTGAGGTCTTCTTTGATTTCTTTTAGTGACATTTAGTAGTTTTCTGTGTATAAGTCCTTTATTTCCTTGGTTAGATCTATTCCTAATTTGATTCACTTAGTTGATATTGTAAATGGAACTTTTTTCTGAATTTCTTCTTTTGATTGCTCATTGCCTGTGTATAGAAACACTACTGATCTGGGGGTATTGATCTTGTACTCTGCTACTTTGCTGAATTCATTTATTAGCTCTAAAAGCTTTGTTGTGAATGTTTCAGGATTTTCTGTATATAGGATCATGTCATCTGCAAATAGGGGATGGTTTGCTTTTTCCTTTCCAACTTGGATGCATTTTACTTCTCTTTCTTGCCTTATTGCTCTGGCAAGATCTTCTAGTACAATGTAATGTTGAATAATAGTGGTGCCCATGGGCATCCTTGTCTCATTCATGATTTAGAGGGAAAGCTTGCAGTCTGTCACCATTACGTATGATGCTAGCTCTGGGCTTTTCCTGTATGCCCTTTATCATACTGAGCAAGTTTCCTTCTATTCCTAGTATTCTAAGTGTTTTTATTAGTAAGTGGGAATGGACTTTGTCATATGAGGTTTCTGCAACAATTGAGATGGTCATATGTACCTGCGCCCCTTCTGTGAATGTGGTATATTATATTAATTGGTTTTCTTATGTTGAAACAACCTTGAATACCTGGAATAAATTCAAGTTGATCGTGTTGTATAATTCTTTTTAAGTATTCTTGAATTAGGTTTGTTAACATTGAGGATTTTTACGTCTATATTCATTAGAGATATTGTCTGTAATTTTTTTCTTGTAGTATCTTGTTCGGGCTTTGGTATGATGGTGGTGATATTGGCCTCATAGAATGAATGAGTCAGTTTTATCCTCATCATTTTTTTGGGAGGGTTTGCACAGGATTGATGTTAAATTTTCTTGGAATGTTTGGTAACGTTCACCTGTGAAGCCATTTGGTCCTGGACTTTTCTTTTTGGGTAGTTTTTGATTACTGATTCAATTCAATCTCTTTAGTTGTTATTGGTTTGTTGATATTTTCTGTTTCTTTCTGAGTCTGTATAGAAGTTTCTGTGTTTCCAGGAATTTGTCTGTTTCATTTGGGCTATATAATTTGTCAGCAGGTTGTTATTCCTTGTGTCTTCTCATCGTCTTAAATATTATAAAGGCCAGTTTTTTTTTTATAGCCCTCTCTGGCACTAGTAAGCTACGCCAGGGACTGGACCCCACTGCTGCCTGCCATAAGAATGGGTGATGGGCTACAGCAGGCACTGTGTGGAGAGAGTAATTCACTGATATTTACTGAATTTACCAGCCTCTCCCTCCTGTTCTTCCCTGAATGCTGTGCAATGTTTTACCAAACTCCAGAGTTCCAAAATATTTGATCTAGACATTTCCTGCCTGTTTCATAATTGTTCTATTGGAGTAGTTGCTTCCTGGAGTTTTGTACTCCACTTTCTTCCCACAATGCAAGATTTCTTTGGGTACTTTTTAATGAATGAGATATAATATTTTGTGAGCTATGTTGATGTATCCTTCTAAGAGGCAGTCTTGTGTGTTGAATTTAGATGATTAACCCAATAGAAAAGAAACATATCTAACTTATATATGTTTTCTAAGGGCCTGTTGATATCGGGACCCCAGGTTTTCCAGACATGTCCTCTGCAATTTTTGTCGCTGTCTTCAATTATCGTTAAACTGGGTCATCTTTGAATATATGTTTATCAGTATCCGAAGCTTAATTGAGAGTCCTTCCTCTAATCAGTAACACCTCCACTATATGTCAGCAATACAATTAGTAAGAAAAAGGAAAAAAACAAAAAGAAAGCTGGAAGGATAGTATTAAGAATGTAGTTGTTAATACGAATTTTGTGGATGCAGTCATTATATTTCATGTTTAGCCTGCTGCAAAGAGAATCTCATCACTGAATATACTTCTTGCAGATTTCCATGGTTATGTTAAAAGGTGATTGTCAAAATGTACATCCAAAATCCTAGAGAAAGTAACAGTTTACTAGGAAAAAAATGAAATTATTCAGGCACCAAAAACTTTGCCAGAACTTTTAAAAAAAGATTAATAATAGTGAAATTAGGATATTATTTGACTAAATGGCTATTTTAAAGTACTTTGAATTTAACAAAGTTCCATATGATTCAAGTCATGGAGGTGATAATAAAAATTTGCATAGATTTCAAAACTTTTTGAAAATGGAGATACCTCTAAGAACTGCTCAGACAAGTACCCCGTTAAGTTTCTTTAAGGTACGTGAAATGCTGATTTTGTTCGTGTTGGTTCATGAGAAGATCTGAGGTGGCTGTATATGTGTAAGGTAGTCTGTGCACCTTGCACTTTATGCTATTCCTCATAAACTATTCAAGTTTGCTTTTTGCAAATTAGATTACGCTCAGTTCCTAGTAGAAAAGGAAACTCATCTGTGTTTATTTCTAAATATTTCTTTTTTTTAGTTGGTTCAGACGTTTTCCCATTGCATCTTGTGTTCCAAAGATGAAGTGGACTTGGATGAGTTGTTAGCTGCTAGATTGGTGACGTTTTTGATGGACAATTACCAGGAGATTCTGAAAGTTCCTTTGGCCTTGCAGACTTCTATAGAGGACCGTGTGGCTCATCTACGAAGAGTCCAGGTAAAGGAGAGTATATTGTCAATCTCATAAAATTGGCAGTGGAAATTCATGTAAGTTTGCTAGGCTTCTTGGGATTTTTTTTTCTTATGAGAATTAAGTTAATACATGCAAAGTGTTTACAATAGGTCCTGGCACATAGTAAGCACTACATATGTGTTTGCTATTACCATTAAAAAGTTTATGGGGTTGCATACTTGGTTTTGTTTATGTCAATTAATGCTGCATACTTTTTAAAATTTTTTTTTTTAGAATTTTACTGTAGTAACAATGCTGCATACATTTTTTTTTTCTGGGCATGGTCTAGGAATTGAGCCCAAGTCTCACTCATGGAAGGCGATCATTCTACCACTGAAACACCCATCTACCCCAATGCCGTATACTTTTGATTGCAGATTCCTTAAATAAGTTTGTTCATGATCTAGCATATACTTATTGATGGAAATGATTTATATGTAATAAATATCTTTGATTCACAATATCACAATAGCCCTGTGTAGCTTTGTAGCCTTGCCCCTATTAATATTCCCATTTTTCAGATGAGGAAACTGAGGCACAGAGAGCTTAAGTAACTTGTCCAAGGTCATGTAGCCAGGATTTAAACTGGCACAATCAGTCTCAGAATTAGTGCTCTTAGCTACTGCCATATTGCTTTAAAAATACATGTGGTGCTATAGAGGAACATAGACTTTAGAGCCATGCCATTGTGGACACTCTTCCTAGCTCTACTCCTTCCATGTTGGGTGGCTCTGGCCAAGCCCTTAACCTGTCTGGATTTTAGTTTCCTAAAGTGTTAAAATGGGCCATATTTACTTTATAAAGTTGTTGCTTAGGTTAGAATGCTATAATGTAAAACCCCTAGCACAAATTTCTGACTTATGGCAGGTACTCTTGGAAAAGTGACTATTATTGTTATTGTTATATTAATACAATGCATCATGTGTATAGTATATTGCTGTTAATGTGGACCCAAGAACAGGATTTGTATGTATGTTAAACACTTTGTAAGATTCTGCAATTAGAGACCAGCAATCTGCTACCTCCTATAAGATATTATTAAAGTAATTAGCTCTTCAGTTATTGTTTCAGTATGTAATTTAAAAGTTAAAATGAAAGTTTTTTCATTTTTTTCTAATTATAAACTAATACATTGAAGAAAATTTTGAAAATATAGAAAAATTCTCACAAGCACAAAAACAGGCCAAAATGTTCATTAGTCATTTTTATGACCTTTCAGATGTTTTAGCACGTGCGTTTTTCTTTTTGTAATTTACTTTCTCTTACTAAACAGTACAATGAGAAAAATACTCCACATCATTAAATATTCTTAATTGACGTTGGAGTGGGCAGGAGTACAAACTCTGGAGCTAAGTGGTTTATTTCCCAACCTGCCCTTTATTAGTTGTGTGGGTTTGGGCAAGCTATATTAATTCTTTCTACCTCAGGCCCTCCTTGCTTCAAAATCTGCCTCAACATCTCCCTTCCCTTATCTGTAAAATCAGAATGATAATATAATCTACCTTATAGGGCTGTTTTGAGGATTAAATGACTTAATATATGTAATATACTTAGAAAAATGCATGTCATATTTCAAGCCCTCATTTATTAGCTGCCAGTGTTGTTATTTAGTGGGTGATAAGTATATATATATATTTTTCCCACCCTTTTCTCTCCATATTATTATGGACCAAACTTAAAAAGAGTAAAAAAGAAAGGAAGGAGGTAAGGCAGGCAGGCTTCACTGGATTTTTGAAAGGAAAAGTTATAACAATAGCTGTTACTTTGTATTCTTGCTAAAGGTTTTGTGTATTCACAAGGCACAAGCATGTCTCCAACTAACAGCCCTGTAAATGGTTTGTTGTCAAGTGAAGATCAGAAGGTTGAGCTAGTGATGGTTAATTTAGCTGCGGATATACATGATCCTGTGAAGATGCACCATGATGTACATCGTATGAAATGAGTTAACCACTTGATTGTCCAATTATATTTTCTCTTTTAGTAGTACTTAGTAGAAGTGGCAAACAGTTATTTGTATATTCAGAGCCTACAGATATCTATCTGCTTTCTTACATAGGCTACTGAGCTGCTGTGTCATATCATATTTAGGGCAGTGCTTCTCTGGAAATGACAGTGTTATTTGAACTGTTCCTGTGAATTGCTCAGGGCAGTTTCAGGGCTGTTCCTGGGCTAAATTGGGAGGTAGGCAAAGTTTTTTGGCACCTATCTTTTATGGACCTTGTCTGCATCCTCTTCTTTCTCTTGTGGCCTGAAATCCTAGATATGTAATGTTTTTCTCATGCCTTAGGCCTCTGGCTGTCCCTTTCTACCTGGACCCATCCTTTCTTCTGGCCCTTTTCTGCTTTTTCTTGCTCCAAAAAAAAAAAAGTGTCCTGTGAGTGCCCCTTTCCATAATGGTTCTACTCTCTCTCTGTGATCTTTTAAAATGATGTTTGAGGCATGGAAAGTCCTTAATGCAATAACTCTTTTAGACAGCATATTTATTTTTAGCTGGGACTTCTGGAAAAAAAAGTCTTAAACCAGAGCAATGAATCTAATAGTGAAGATTTTATCCATTTCAGCAGTACAGTTGGTATTATATTTTCGAGTTGTATTTTGATGCATCTCTTGGACTCTGAAATTAAATTTTTTCATGGATGCTTATTTATTTCCCTATTGCTTTGTGCAGTGTTTGCATACTTGATTATCAATGTAAATCTACTCAGAGGTGATTGAAGTATCTCTCTCTACATAATTTTAATTAATATGTTTAATTTATGCTTAAATGTTAGATGTTACTTAAAATGGTACAATTTTTAAAATTTCTTAAAATTGGTTTTGACTGTGGGTCAATGAGAGGGAGGGGTAAGGGGTAAAGGATGTATGAGTTTCCTTTTCTTTCTTTTTATTTCTTTTTGTGGAGTGATGCAAATGTTCCAAAATTGATCATAGTTAAGAATACACAAATATTTGATGATACTGTGAGTCACTGATTATATATGGTTGTACTGCACGTGTATGGATATTTCTCAATAAAAATATTTTTAAAATGATATTTTGCAGCCAAGCAGATCACTTAATTGGACATCTAATTTAACTGAAGCCTTTTTTCTTCCCCATGTTTATTTGATGATTTTCCCTCTTGTTTTTGCCAAATTGATGCCAGGCACTGCTTTGAAAAATGATTTGTCTTGTTTATTTTTTCCTATTCTAAAAGTAATACATGTTTTTATTGAAGAAAAAGAAAAAAATACCAAAATGTAGAAGAAATAAAAAAAAAACTATTGCACCTAGATTCATTGTCCAGTAAAAAACTATCAATATTTTAAAGAACTTTCTTTCCATTTTTTTTCCTATAATAGACTATTTTGCATAGTAAAAAAAAATATTAAAAAATGAGTTGAGTTTAAAAGGTAAAAATTTCATAAGTAAAACTGTAGCTTTAAATGATATTATTTTGAAGTATGGGACACTTTTACTTTTCACCATAGAGGTTTTCCTAATCAATGGAGGAATGGCATGGCATTCTTACTGAGAGCTATGCAAGTACTTGATCTGAACTAATTTTTGTAATTTATTTGAAGTACACCTTTTCCTTTCACTACTAATCCTTTACTTCAGATAAAATACCCAGGAGCTGATATGGATATCACTCTATCTGCCCCATCATTTTGCCGTCAAATTAGTCCAGAGGAATTTGAGTATCAAAGGGCATATGGTTCTCAGGAACCTCTGGCAGCTTTGTTGGAGGAAGTTATAACAGACAACAAACTCTCTAGCAAAGAAAAGAAGAAAAAACTGAAGCAGGTAAAAAAGATGTTTCTTATATGTAATTTCTTTTCTTCTCCACTGTTCTTATGTTGTTTTTCCTATCTTTTAAAAATTATTTTATTTGTTTTCTATTTTAATAGATTTCATATGAATTTTGTCTTTTGAGACATACTGGTTTTGAAAGTATATATATTTCAGAAGTCACATTGATTTACACAGAAAGTATATATATTTCAGAAGTCACATTGATTTACACAGTTGTGGTCAGTTTCCTAGAACTTTACTGTTCATCATTTATTATTATTGAACTCTTCACTTATGACGTGTTCTTAAGATTTGTCCTTTTCATCTCTGGCAGGATGTGAGTTAGTGGAGCAATTACTTTCAACTCAGAGAGGCTGTGATATGAGGACAGATTTCTTTTGATTTGTTTTTTTGAAAGGCAAATTGGACTGCACATTTACAAACGTAAAATATTTAGAGTTTAAGAGCCATTGATTTTAGATAGCCATTATCAAATTGGTTTCTTGCCTCAGATATCACTCCTTTTTAAAAGTTATGTTAGGCAACACAGCTTAGGGTTTTAGAGAATAGTTTTCAATATAGAATAGGTTTGCTTTGACCATTCTAATGAAAGTATTGATCCAAAAACAGGTGGATAGTTTTTGTTTTTAAAGTCTCAGTCTTAAATAGCTGGATTCCTGATCATACCATATATATAGGATTACACAGAGAACACCAGAATTCTGGACTCCCAATCATATTTTTCTTAGTAATTTTGGAGAAGAGCTCATTAGTGAGGATCAAAGGAAAAACATACTGCCTCTGTTTAATCTTTTCATAAGTTAATATATTATAAAATATTCTGTCTTCCATCTGGGCAGATATGGTGGGGTTGAGTTGGAGAAACAGGGAGATAGTGAAATTATAGTTGGGCCAATTTTAATTTTTTTTCTTCTATTTCCTTTTTTTTTTTAATTACATTAACTCTAAGAATTGGTTTGAAGAAAAAAGCTGCGTCTTAAGGTATAACTTACGTTAAATGGGTCAGGGATTGTGGTGATATATTTTCCACAAGAGAATGACTATAGAGCAGATACAGAATCAGGCATCATTACCTGTATGCACAGGGACTAATTAACTTTTTATTTAAAGAATAAATCTCTAAACTAGTCAGTAGCTTGCTGAATTGATAGACCATTTTCTACTTTTTAAGACTAGATAGACAAAATCTCTCAAGAGAGATTTTAAAACTCAAAAAGTCATTTCATGCTGTCTGGTTATTTTTCCCAGATACAGTTATTCCTTTACATACTCCATTTTTTCCCACGCTTTTATCCTAGTCTATTTCTAACACACCCACATTGTTGTTCCTTTTTTTTTAGTTTTTATTAATTAAAAAAATTTAAATATGACAACAAAGAAACACAAACATTCTTAACGTATGATCATTTCATTCTACATAATTAGTAATTCACAATATCATCACATAGCATCATCATGATCAATTCTTAGAACATTTGCATCAATTCAGAAAAAGAAATAAAAGACAACAGAAAAAGATTCATACGTACCATATGCCTTATCCCTCCCTTTCTTTTTTTAATTAATTTTTTATTTATGATACATAACCACATACAAACACAAATGTTCTTGTCAAATATCATTCTGTTTTTTTTATGTAATCCATAACTCACACTGTCATCATGTAGTTGTATATTCATCATCATGATCATTTCCTAGAACATCTGCATCAATTCAGAAAAAGCAATAAAAAGAAGACAGAAAAAAACTCATACATACCATACCCCAATTTTAATTTAACTGTATAGAATATAATTATTTTCAAGTCAGAGTAACCTAGGGACATTTTCTAAGTGAAATCTATTTGTAGTGGGCAGTGTGTGTGTGGGGGAATCTTAAGAAATAAGATTAAAAGGAAAACTCTAAGGATTGGATCAAATTAAAGATGAATTGGGTCTATAGAAAGAATAAATGATTAATGAAAAGAAGCAGATTTGTATTGAAGTGAATTTGCAATCTTTCTTCTTATGTGTACTCTTTTGTAGTGTAAAGCAATAAACATTAAAATAAAATAGAAACAGTGAAGTTTGAGAAGGGCGTAAACTCTTATTTTAGAGTTTGATTGCCCAGTTTTATTGGCTCTCATTTGTCTTTTTCACTCTTCTTGGGCCTTTTTTTTTTTTTTTAAGTTTCAGAAATCCTATCCTGAAGTCTACCAAGAACGATTTCCTACACCGGAAAGTGAAGCCCTTCTTTTTCCTGTAAAACCCAAACCACAGCTGCTGATGTGGGCACTAAGAAGGCCTTTCCAGCCGTTTCAAAGAACTAGAAGTTTTCGGATGTGATTCTTCATTTGGAGACCTCTTGCTGTTTTTCAGTGAATGAAAAACATTTTTTAATCACTGGGGTGATTAAGGAAAAAAGTACTTAAAATATAGACTACTGGAATATAGACAAAGATTTTCTGACTTTTAAAAAAATGTTGAGCCATTATCAGTGTTTTAATAAAACTCAGTGCTATTTTTTAAGTGTAAAAGTCATTTAAAAATTATGCATCACATATATAGTGGTAATGTTAACATGTTTGTAATTGTTACAGAATTTCAGAATGAAGTATTTTTATCTGTTCTTTTTCATGGTGTTTATTAAAATAATTGCATGTATGTCCTAATTATTAATGGCTTTGCTGTAACCAAGTCTTAAAAATAGTGTATATACTTGAATAAGAAAGGTACTGGGTTCTGTGATGGTATTAACTTATAGTCAATTGTGATTTCCCTCGTGTAAATTCTGTTTTTCATTGTTGCACAAAATTCTTAATATTTTCTATTTAGATGGCTGCATCTTTTATTACAGATACGTTGAATACTGTGACAGATTTTGCTAAAGTTGATTCTTTCATAACATACGTATTAATTGGTATAAATGCTATAAGCAGAATCAGTTTTCATCTGCCTACATTGGTATAGTGTCTTGGCTGAAGATGGAAAGATGAACTGGGTAAATTCTTTGGGTCCTCTTAGGACCTATGATTCTGTGTCAAATCTTTATTATTTTTGTGAAAAGTACAAGAAGGTTAAATAAACTGAGACTACTTCCCTTTACAAATGCTTTTTCCCCAACTTCCTCCTCCTTTTGAAAGTAAATGGAATGTAAATACATACTGTTTTTTTTTTTTTAAATACCGTTCCTAGGGTTTTTTTGTTGTTGTTGTTTTGTTTTTTTAGCATTTGTTTAGGTCAATCAGAGGGCATCCTCAAATGCCAACCATCATTGGCTTGCCTGACATCAGTTATTATTTATTTGTATAATGAAATAAATGGGATTTGGGCTTTTGTTCTGGGCTTTAGGAGAGCACTTTATTCATTTCTTTTACTTTGCCTTGCCATTTTGCAAAATAGTGTTACCTTGGATTGTGGAGTTAGTTCTGAGAGCAATTATTCAAAAATCTAAGAGCAGCACTCACTAATTGGCTTATTGTACTTTGGGCTGATTTTTCCTTGCACTTGCAATCTGCCTCTGGTCTTTTGTAGCTGCATGCCTCCTACAACTGACTCAGATTTTGCTTATTTAAAAATGGAAACAAATATTCCTGTTGGTGTTACTTGCCCAATATATATGTGTGAATGCATGAAATGTAATAAGAGACTTTTGCTGTTTCAGTCTTTACTCACAGACCTTGGCATTCTGTTCAGAACAAAAAATAATTCTGCTCTCTGCTTTATTTGCCTTCTAAGTTTACTTTTCAGAGTTTACTTTCCCATTGCTTTTCTGTGGAAGTATATGTGATTGCTTTCTTTTTTTTGTCCTCAAGATTACTTATTTTTTGCTTGTGAAATATAAATACGTATAGAAAAGTCATAGAACATAACTACCACCTAAGTGAAATTGTTGAGTAGTTAATGCAAAACAGTTTTCCAAAGTGGTTGTACCAATCAACATTTCGATCAGCCATATATGAGAGTTACCTTTGCTTAACATCCTCACTAAAACTTGCTATTATTGGTGTTCAAACTTTTGTCCTTTTGTGGGTGTATAGTGGTATATCATGGCTTTATTTCATGTTTCCCAAATAACATCAACTTGTCAACACACATGTGTGTGCACCCACACAAACACAAATCCTTTTGAGCTTTCTTATTTGGATTTTATTTTTATTTGTATTGTACTGATTTTATAAATCAATTTTTGGAGAATTAATATCTTTTACAATATTAAGTCTTCTAGTCTGTGAATATGAATTATCCCTCCCTCCATTTATTTAGAATAAATGAGAAAAATACTTTAAACATTTTGCAAAGGTTTGCAGATCTTTTGTTAGATTTATTCCTAGAAGTTTGATAGTTTTAAAAAGCATTAGAATCAAAATTTTTAAACATATACAGAAGTAAAGAGAATGGTACCAATTTCTTAGCATCAGCAGTTACTATTCAACTGATAAAATGCATTGATATTTGATCCTGTTGACACGGTGTCATTTAAAAGTTTATTTTTTGTTTGTTGCTTGTATATAGTATAAAATTAACACTTGTGCACTGATTTTTTTGTATCCAACAATCTTGCTGTACTTTCTTACTAATTCTAAATGTTTAGTGTGATTCTTTTGGATTTTCTGTATTCTCTAGATAATCTCCAAACTGATAGTTTGGTTCTTCTTTTCTGTGTCAGACAGTAAATCCTGCCTTCCTGGTATTTATGCCCTTGTGTATTCCCCTCTCTTTAAGTGTGGGTTATTCCTAGTGAGACACTTGTAACAAATATAATATGGCAAAAGTGATGGGATAGAGTACTTTTATGATTAGTTTACAAAAAGACTCGCTTCTGTCTTGCTTTCCCTCTCATTTGCTCTCAGGGAAGCTTGCTGCCTTTTTGTGGAGAGGCTCATGTGCAAAGAGCTGATATCTCTGCTAAATGCCAGTGAGAACCTCTTGGCCTGCCACCAGCGATGTGAGTGATCTTGGAAGCGGAGCCTCCCCAGGCTGAGCCTTCAGGTGACTGCAGACATAATTGACCCCTTGATTACACCTTTGTAAGAAGCCAGAGTACTCAGCAATGTTGTGTTTGGATTCTTAGCCCAATGAAAACTGTGAGATTATACACGTTTGGTGTTTTAAGCCACCAAATTCTGGGGTAATTGTTACGAACTGATAGATAATATACTTTCTAATCCTTACACCATTTATTTCTTTTACTTACTGCCTTGGGGGCCTCCAGAATATTGCTGAATAGAAGTGGGGATATTGGCTATATTATTTTGTTCTTGATTTCAAAGGTAAAACTTTAAACAGTAGGGTATTTGTAGATATCTTTTATTATATTTAGAGAAGTTATCTATTTATAGATTGTGCTGAGCATTTTTGTTTGTTTGCTTGTCTCAACCATAAGTTGATTTTGAATTTTAATCAAATGCCTTTTTAGTATTTGTGGAAGATTATATTGGTTCCATCCTTTAATTTGCCAATGGGAGTAAATTACATTAATTGATTTTCTAATAGTAAAGAAAACTTGTGTTCCTGGGGGTAAATCTAAGTCATAATGTACTGTCATTTTAATATTAGTACTGAAAAGTCTGTTGTTAATACTTAATTTGTAGTTTTTCCTTCTATGTTCATGAGTAAAATTGACCTGAAAATTTCCTCTCTCTTACGATCCTTATTGGTTTTCTGATCAATGTTATAAATTGAGCTGGAGATTATTTCTGTTTCTTCTGTCTCAAAGATTTTGTATAAGGTTGTATTTTGGTTTGTTAAAACTGCCTGAATGCAGCATACCAAAAATGAAATGGCTTTTAAAAAGGGAATTTATTATATTACAAGTTTACAGTTCTCAGGCCATAAATATGTCCAAACTAAGACATCCAGGGAAAGATACCTTGACTCAAGAAAGGCCAGTGGGTCCAGAACACCTCTGTCACCTGGGAAGGCACATGGCAGGTGTCTGCTGGTCTTTTGGCTTCTGGTTTTAAGCAACTTCCCTGGGGGATGTTTTCTCATTGCAACTCCAAATGTCTGGGACTCTTGCTGGCTTTGTTGCTTCTTTTCAAAATGGTTCCCTCTTCGAGGACTCTAGTAAGCAACCCCACCTTGAATGGGTAGAGACACATTTCCATGGAAACCACTTAATCGAAAGGTCCCACCCACAGTTGGGTAGGTCACATCTCCACAGAAACAACTTAATAAAAAAATATCCCACACAGCAATATTGAATGAGGATTAAAGAAGACAACTTTTCTGGGGTACACAACAGTTTCAAACCAGAACAGGTTGGAGTTATTTCTTTTAAATGTCTTGGGTAGATCACCGGGGAATTTCCATATGGAAATTTTCTAGCTACAATGTTGTCATTGGTTTATAATGTAATTACAGTGAAGTCAGAAAAATGGTCTGTATAATTTCAGTTTTTGAAATTTGATGAGACTTGCTGCATTCCCTAGTATATGGTCAATTTTGTTGACAGTCTGTGCACATGAAAAGAATCAGAATTCTACAATTGTTGGAATTTTTTTCTTTCTCCATATAATCTTGTTCAAATTGTTTATATTTTTGCTGATTTTATGTTGTCTACTTTAATATAATTTACTGAACTATATTTAATTATATACACATTTATCATAAATTTTTATATCATCATAGACTGATCTTTTTATCATTATGAAATGTTATTTTCTCTTTCTCATGGTGGTTTTCTTTGTAATGTTTCTGTATTATATTTTAGATGCATCCCTTATGTAGATCATACAGTTGGAATATGTAAGAAACCAGTTGGACAGTCTTTTTTAAAACTATAACATTTAGACACTTCGTATTTAGTATAATTACTCTATATACTAGTATATAGTATATCTATATACTATATATGATGCTTTGTAATTCTTTTTCTCCACTTTTTTTTATTTGTTTGGATTTTTAAAATAAATGCATGTTTGAGCCTACTAACTTGAAATGAATGCACTCTACTTTTCTTATTTCTCTAGAAACACTAGATGTACACTCGCACACTACGTTGTCAAGGTTTATAGTAGTCAATCCTTTATCCTTCTCTGAGACTATATAAGGACCTGAGGATGCTAAGAACACCTTATTTTTGTTGTAATGTATTTTAATTTTATTACTTTTTAAACTTCATAATATATTGCTACTATTTTGTGTAGTTCTTGTTTATTAAACTTGTCCGTGTATTTTGCCACATTTTTCCTTCTTTTTTAAGTGCATTCTTTAGAATTTATGAGAGTTTACTGGGTTTTGCTTGTCTGAAAATACTTTTATGTTGTCCTCATTCTTTCTTTTTACTGGGTATAAAATTCTAGGTTGATAGTTATCTTATTTCAGTACATTCTAGTTATTTCTTTGTTATTTGGCTTCCACTGTTGCTACTAAGAAATTAACTGCCAGCCTAATTATCAATCCTTTGTTCAGGCTGCTTTTAAGATTATTTGGGTGTCTTTTTTGTTCTGCAGTTGTTAATGGTGTGTGTTATTATATACTGTTTTGCTTGGTATTTTCTGTGCTTCTTGAATCAGAGAATTGAGGTCTTTCATCAATTTAAATATTGTCTTCATCACAATCTCTCCTCTACTTTTCACTTTCTAATTAAACGTCTGTATCCTCTGTCTCTTGATCTCTCATATAGCTTCCATCTTTGTCTTTTTATGCTGTATTCTGGAGAATTTCTTCAGACCTTTCTGACACTTTACCACTTTTCAGGTGTGTCTAGTCTCTTGTTACATTCATAAATTGGATTTAAAAAATTCACACCATCTAGACATTCTCTTTGGCTCTTTTCAAGTCTGCTTAGTCGGTTTTTATTTTTTCCTTTTGGGGGTTCATGTCTTACAGTATGCCTGTTATTTCTTAGTCTTGGTAAATATGGTTTAATAATTAATATCAAATATTTCCAATATCTGAAGTCTTTCTAAGTCTATTTCTGTTGTCTGTTGCTTTTTGCTCATGTTGGTTCAGTTCTTATGTGCTTGTTTATCTTTAATTGGGTGTTGCTCGTGTCATTGAAAAGCATTTTTAGGAATAATTTGAACTACGGATTTTAAAAAAGATAACACATTAATGAAGTTATGTTTCCCATAGGATGTCTTCCTCATCTACTTCCTCTTATTCCCTTTTTGTTTTGTGCATATAGCTGAGGAAGTTTCTTACTACTAGAACCGAATTACAAGCCTTGCTATAGGAAGGTTTTCAGACTGAAAGGAAAGGACAAAAGACAGTGGTCCAAAGCAGCATAAAGAAATAAAGTCATCTGATAAAGGTAACCATGTGGGAAATTGTATATGCCAGTGCTGTGGTATTTCATGTTTTAGTATGTAACTCCACTTCTTACTTCCTTCATGTACTAAAATGCAAATGCATAAAAATTAACGAAAAACCTATGGTTTTGGACCTAAATGTACAAAAATAAAATTTGTAACAAGGACTAAATAAGGTTTGTGTATGTGTGTGTGGGGGGGATAATGTATGTGAATGCTATTAAAGTCAAGTTGGTATTAAATCATGTATGATTGCTATGTAGTTAGGATGTTAAATTTTAACCCCATGGTAACCACAAGGAAAATAGAATGAAAAATGAGAAGATATTCAATATGGAACACACAAGAAAACAAATAAATATAAAAGTAAGCTTTAAAGGAAACGAGGGGTGAAAAAAGGTATGAGACTTACAGAATGCAAAATGGCAGAAGAAAGTCCTATATTATCAGTAGTGACTTTAAATGTAAATGGATTAAACTATCCAGTCAAAAGGCAGAGATTGGCAGAATGGATAAAAAAGCATGATCCAAGTGTATGCAGTCTGTAAGAGACTCACCTTAAAGTCAAAGATACAAATAGATTGAAGTAAAAGAATGGAAAAAATACACCCATGCAAGTAGTAATTAAAAGAGAGCTGGGGTGGCTATACTTATATCAGATAAAATAGACTTTAAGTCATGAGCAGTAATGAGGAACAAAGATGGTCATTATAAACTGATAAAGGGGACAATTCAACAGGAAAATGTAGCAATTATAAATATATGTGCACCTAACAGTAGAGCTTCAAAATAAATGAAGCAAAGACTGACAGATTTGAAGGAAGAACTAGTGCTACTTTAATCATATGAAACTTTACTCTACCACTTTCAAAAATGGAGATCAGTAAGGAAATAGAAGACCTGAATGGTATTCTAAACCAACTAGATAGAACAGAAATCAGAAGTGAAATTAGGAAATATCTTAAGGTGAACACAAATGAAAATACAACATACCAAAATTTATGGGATGCAGCAATAGGCAGGTGCTGAGAGAAAAATTTGTGGCTGTAATGTGTACATTAAAAAAGAAGCAAGGGCGGGCCATGGTGGCTCAGCAACGCAGACTTCTTGCCTGTCATGCTGGAGACCTGGATTTGATTCCCACTGCCTGCCCATGCAAAAAAATAAAAGAAGCAATAGCAAGACTTCCAGTCAAACTTAACCTCAAAACTGGAAGAATTAGAAAAAAAAGAGCAAACTAACCCAAAGTGACCAGAAGGATGGAAATAAAGGTCAGAATAGAGATAAATGAAATAGAAAACAAAAAACCAATAGAATCCACAAAACCAAAAGTTGGTTCTTTGAAGAGATCAATAAAATAGACGAAATTTTAGCTAGACTGACAAAAAAAGGGAGAGGATGTGAATAATGAAAATAAAAAATGAGAAGGGGGACATTACAACAAATCCTGCTGAAAAAAAAAGACTATAACAGGATACTATGAAGAACTATATGCCAATAAATACATAACCTAGATGAAATGGAAAATTTCTTAGAGATACACAAACTGCCTATATTGACTCAAGAAGAAAAGGAAAATCTCAACAAATGAATTAATAGTAAAGCTACTGTATCAGTAAACAAAAATCTCCCAACAACAAGAAAAAAGGTCCAGACCAGATATCTCCATAGGAGAGTTCCACCAAGCATTCCAAAAAATTTAACTCCAATTCTGCTCAGTCTTCCAGAAAATTGAAGAGGAAGAAACACTCCTTTACTCATTATATGAGGTTAACATCACCCTCATTCCAAAGCTAGATAAAAATACCACAAGAAAATAAAACTATAGTATCACTTATGAATATAGGTGCAAAAATCCTCAACAAAGTATAAGCAAACGGTATCCCACAGCATATTAAAAGAATTATACAACATGATCAAATGGAATTTATTCCCTGGTATGAAAGGTTGGTTCAACACAAGAAAATCAGAGTCCTACACCCCATTGATGGAATGTAGGAAAAAAACCCACATGGTCATCTCAATTGATGCCAAAAAGGTAATTGACAAAATCCAGCACCCTTTCTTGATAAAAGCACTTAGAACAGTAGAAATAGAAGGAAGCTTCCTCAACATGATAAAGGGCATATATGAAAAACCCACAGCTAATAGCTTCCCAAATTGTGAAAGACTGGAAGTTTTTTTTTTTTTTTTAAGACTGGAAGTTTTCACTCTGAAGTCAGGAACAAGACAGGGATGCACTTGCAACTACTGTTATTCAACATTGTACTGGAAGTTCTTGCCAGAGCAATTAGCAAGCAAAAGAAAAGACATCCAAGTTGGAAAGGAAAAACTAGAACTCTCTCTATTTGCAGTTGACATGATCCTATATACAGAAAAAATCCTGAAACATCTACAACAAAGTTCCCAGAGTGAATAAATGAGTTCAGCAAAGTGGTAGAGAATAAGATCGACAACCAAAAGTCAGTAGATCGAAACCAAAAGTTTCAATACACAAGCAATAAACAATAAGAAGGGAAAACAAGACCAAAGTTCCATTCACAATATCAACTAAAAGAACGAAGTATCTAGGAATAAGTCTGAGGAAGTAAAGGTCTTGTATACAGAAAACTATAGAACATTGCTGAAAGAAATCCAAGGAGACATAAATAAATGGAAGGATATTCTGTGTTTCTGGACTGGAAGACTAAACATTGTCAAGATATCAGTACTATCTAAGCAATTTATCAATACAACACAGTCCCAAATTTCCAACTATCGTCTTTGTAGAACTGGAAAAGCCAATCATCAAATTTATATGGAAGGGTAGAGGACCCCAAATAGCTGAAGCTACCTTGAAAAAGAAAAATGAAGTTGGAGTCCTCATGCTTCCTGATCTTAAAACTTATTACAAGGCCACAGTAATCAAAACAGCATGCTACAGACACAAGGACAGACATATAGACCAATGGAATAGAATTTAGAGCTCATAAATCAATGTTCACATGTATGGCCAACATTTTTTGACAAGTTAGCAAAGACCACTCAATTGAGAAAGAATAGTCTCTTCAACAAATGGTGCTGGGAAAACTGGATCTCCATTCACAAATACATAATTAGAAAGAAGGGTACCTACATCATACCATACATAAAATCGACTCAAAATGGATCAAAGATATAAATATAAGAGCTAGAACCATCAAACTATCAAACTCCTAGAAGGGGACTGGAGAAGCATCTTCAGGACCTTGTGTTAGGCAATGGTTCCTTAGACTTTACACCCAAAACACAAGCAAGAACAACAACATCAAAAATAGATACGTGAGACCTCATCAAAATGAAAAGTTTTTGTGCTTCACTGGAATTCATCATGAAAGTAAAATGACAGTTTACGGAGTGGGAGAAAATATTTGGAAACCCCCTATACGATAAAGATTAACATACAGAATATATGCAGTAGTCCTTCAATTTAACAGCAAAAAGCAAAGCAACAAAAAAAGACAATCCGATTAAAAAATGGGCAAATGACTTGAAGATAGAACTAGACAAAAAGCATGTGAAAAGACGTTCAACATCATTAGCCATCAGGGAAATGCAAATTAAACCACAATAAGATACCGTTTCATACCTATTAGAATTGCTGCTATTAAAAATATGGAAAATGGGGCGGCCGCGGTGGCTCAGCGGGCAAAGTGCTTGCCTGCTATGCCGGAGGACCTCGGTTCGATTCCCGGCCCCAGCCCATGTAACAAAAACGGAGAAACAGAATACAATAAAACAAGAAAATGTTTAAAAATGTTTCCCTTTCTTCCTTCCTTCCTTCCTTCTATCCTTCCTTCCTTCTCTCTGTCTTTCCTTTAAAAAAAAAAAAAAAAAAAAAAAAAAAAATATGGAAAATGGCAATTGTTGAGTAAGATGCGGGGAAATAACATTCATTGCTGATGGCAATGTAAAATGACATAGCTACTGTGGATGACAGTTTGGCAGTTCCTAAGAAAGCTGAGTATAGAAATACCATATGACCTGGCAATCTCACTACCAAGTATATATCCCAAATGAAAACAGTGATTCAAACATATCTGCACACCCATGCTCATTGTGGCATTATTCACAGTTGCCAAAAGATGGAAGAGACCAAAGTGCCAATCAACTGATGAATGGAAAAATAAAATGTGGTGGAATATTATTACCATAAAAGGGAATAAAGTCCTATTACATTGACAACACGGATGAACCTTGAAGACATCATGTTGAGTGAAACAAAAGAACAAATATTTTATGATCTCACTGATTTGAAACAGTTAAAATAAGCAAACTCATAGAGTCAGAAATTGAAATATAGGTTACCAGGGGATGGAGTGGGGATAGGGGATGGGGTGGGGATAGGGAATGGAGATTAAAGCTTAAAATAAACAGGGTTCTTATTTGAAATGATGGAACGTTTTGGTAATGGATGATGGTGTTGGTAGCATATTGGGAATGCAATTAACAGCACTGAAATATGTATCTGCATATGATTAAAAGAGGAAATATTATATTGTATATGGTAACACAATAAAAAAATTTAAATCCATGGAGCTAGAGTACATAAAAAGTGAGCCCTAAATTAAACCATGGTCTTTGATAGTACAATTATAAAAATTTGCTATCATCAATTATAACTTGTTACACACTAGTCAATATAAAGTGGTTTATGGGAATCCTCTATTTTGTTCATTATTGCTGTGTAAACCCACAACTTCTCTAATAAAGAAAAAAAATTGAAGTGCTTTTATTTTATCATTGTGGGCTAATCCTACATGGGAATGAAGAAGTCTTTTGCTCACTGTTTCCACTAAAAACTTGTGACTTTTGAAGTGTTCTGGCAACAGACATTTCACTATTGATATATGAAGATAGCAGAACTGTTTGCTGCTACAAATAGTGATGTCAGGATAAATGTAGTATCTCTTTTTCTGAACGCCCACAAAAGTTTATCTCTAGCTACTGATCTATCTGTGTTTCTGTATTTTTTGATTGGGTGTGTTTTAAACTCAGAAGTTATTAAAAAACAAAACAAAACCATGGAGGATATGTTTGGAAGGTTAGAATTATGTAGCTGAAAGATACTTCACGTTAGATCTTAAAGCTGACCAGAATAAGAGGCACAAAGGAAGTATAACACATGAAATCAGCCTTTTTGTCTTTATAATCTTTTATTAAACTTCGGTTTTTGTCCATATGCCAGTTGGTCCTAAAAATTCCAATTTTTAAAAAGCTTTTTTGATGCTTAGAAATAATTTATAATACCTTTCTAAAGAGAATGTACGTGAAGGTTAAATCTTGTTAGATGATACTATTTCAGGATTCTAAGTCTTAATCATATGAAGCAATAATTAACATTTAAAACATACACTGACATCATTTGTACATTTTTTAATATTTTTTACTGATTTAAATGACATACTTAGATATAATTATTGGTTAACAATGCTAAAAATTTTGATTTCAGAAAGTTCTTCACTTTTTCACAGAGGATTGGATCAGGTAATCTGTTAAGGCCTATGAGTTGTCTGGTTTAGAACAGCTGACTTTTCATAAGTCCCTATCTGTCTAAAAGGACCGATATACCCAGTAGAGGTCAGTCTTGTGTTGGTAATTACGGTACCATAAAGGAAGAGCTGAAGATTTTACTCAAATGTCCCATGTATTTTAAAGCTAAGATTTTACTCAAATGTCCAGTGTACTTTATATAGTTAGTAAGCCGTGAATTGTGGAAAGAAAGAAATATAATGATCTATACTGTAACAAAAGTAGCTGCGAGTAGGTAATATTTCAATTCCTTTTTTTACAGTATTTTTTTTTAAACCCCAGAATTTTCTCTAATTTGCTAAGTAATTTCCAAAAGTGGGCTGTAAGTGAGCCATTATGTAATAGTAGCAGTAAATAATTTGGGAGAGATGGGAGGTGATGAGATTTTAAAATGAAAAATTACCTGCAACATTCAGTCCTGGAAACAAACAAACAAACAGATGGGTGGAATAATTTTGTGCAGGTCAGGTCCTTGCTTTAGTTATCTTGGCGCCTTGGCAATAACTGTGCCTCCTCTCTTCTTAAATGTGTTTTACTTTGTTCTTCCATCTAATCTAATCTTTTGATCTCTAAACTAATTACTTCATAATAAAGGCAGAGGTGGAAATCTGATAAGTAACATGTTTACAAATAATGCTTTTGGAGTAGTATGTTAGCACATAATAAACACTCAAACAAAAATCATCTTAGAGGTTTACGTTAAGTGACTTTACTTGTAGGTAGACAGTGTGATGAAAGAGCAGTGTGTTCACAATAGCAGCGTAGCCATGGGATGGCGAGGAGGTGTTCATACTCCCACATTTAAATAAACACATAGAGACTGTATATTTGCTATGCAAAGGAAACCCCATGTCAAGTCCCCTGGTTCCTTCTTTCTCACTAATGGTTACCCAAATAGTCTTCTCACTAGAATTTGTAGTGCAAGTACTGGTTAGGAATCAGAATTTTTAGATGTTAAATTGTAGTACTGCCAGTAAGCAGTTGGGCAGGTCCCAGCCTCTCTGGTCAGTAAAGTGAAGGTTATGTAGTTTGGAGATCAGGGTGGGCCATGGTGGCTCACTGGCAGAGTTCTCGCCTGCTATGCCAGAGACCCGGGTTCAATTCCCGGTACCTGCCAACGTAAAAACAAAAATGCTGATTGTAATTTGGAGGTCACAAACTTAAATATCTTTTGGGGTCAGGAAGATCAGAAGTTTCTCAGAATGGAGGGGCTGGCAGAGATAAGGAGTAGGCAGGCCCTACAACAAAGAATATGATGCCAAAATTGTAGAGTGCCCCATGTTGGACAAACTAGTCATGTGTAAAAGATGACGGTCTCTAGATTAGATGGCTTATAGGATCCTTCTAGCTCTAGTGTTTTGTGTTTTTAAAAAATTTTACCCATTTTCCACACTCTGTCCCTTCTTGCCTTTTATTTCTCTTCCTATCTCCATCTCTTCTCTTCTGTTCTGCTGAGTGGAACATCTATATTAGCAAGCTCAGTTCAATATCAAATAGAAGAAGCTACTTCTCGGCCTTTTGGCTAAAATTGAGTATATCAGAAGAAGCTGATCAGAGTGGGTTTAAAGTCAATATTAATTCATCATGAAGTGCTTTTCTCTGAAGGAAATTTGAACACCTTAACTATAGGTGTGTTGAAATGCTGCGTAACTGAACTTGAATTGCCATTTTCTAATTACATTATTATGCCACCTAGTTTAATCCATGATAGCAAGCAAAAGTTTTTCATTCATTAGTGTCAGTAGTTTTGTATTTCTGTACCTATCATCAAAGTTATTGATAAAATGCCCAGAAGTTTTTAGTAGTCATTGTGCCAAACCTAAATTGTTAGAGCAGATATTCAGTCTCCTGCATGCTGTATCTATTTTAGCTTACAGGGAGCTTTTTATCTACATCATCTTATTGGTTAGAGAAAATAGTAATTTTTTCTAGCCACAGCACTACATATAGTGATTTCACATATATTTTCTCATTTAATCATTTCAAATCCCATCATTCATACAGTTGCAAATGAAGAAACTGAGGCTCAGAGAGGCAGTTCACCTAGTTACAACTGCAAAGTTTCAACTCTGACCTCTGATGATCTGATACCCTTTTCACTTCCTCAAACTGGCTCCTGTCACTAATGGGCCAGGGGTATGTGGGCTTGACTCCTGCCAAACTCTGGAAGGGAGTCTTGTCTTTGCTTACCTATATATTCTGTCTATGCCCTTCCTTTCTCATTGGAGTCTTTTTCTCTTTATTCCCTTCCTCCTAAGTTGTGCCTTGTATTCCTTGGGTATCAGCTTGATACGAGAGACCTTATTTAGGAACTGGTGAAACAGCCCAGTGCCTGCAATCTGTGGCCCTGTATCTTAGGTTCACTGCTATGATGCTGACCTTTGACCTGAACATAACTGTCAAGCTGTACTACCTTTCTTCACAGAAACTGGTTAGCTATTCAAATAGAGAGCTCTTTCATTAATTCTTCTTTTTTTTTTTTGTAGAGCATTAATATGCCAAGCTAATCTGGGTAATAATGAGGGGAAAAAACATCTTTAACTTGGAAGGAATGCCAGCCCAGTGAGGGAAACAAAAATGTCGGCATGTGTGACTATACACGTTGAAATCAGTGCCGCAGATATCTGTAGATGCAGGGGGCAGAATGGGGCTGTTGGAGGTTTTATTAGCTGGGGTTCTCTAGAGAGACAGAATCAGCAGGAAATATCCGTAGATATAAAATTTATGAAAGTGACTCATATAACCGTGGGAATGTAGAACCCAAGATCCTTAGGGCAGACTGTGATGCCGACGACTCTGTTGAAGGGTCTGAACGAATTCCATAGGAGAAGCTCGCCAGCTGAAGCAGGAAGAGAGCCTGTCTCTTCTGAATTCTCCTTAAAAGCCTTCCAGTGATTAGATTAAACATCATTCATTGCAGGAGACACTCCCCTTGGCTGATTACAAATGGAATCAGCTGTGGATGCAGCCAACATGATCATGATTTAATTCTATAAAATGTCCGCATAGCAACAGACAGGCCAGTTACTTGCCCAACCAGACAAACCACCTGGCCAAGTTGACACATGAACCTGACTATGACAGAGGCACATGAGGAGTAGTATTTCACCTGAGCTCTGAAGAATGCATTCAACAGGGAGGAGGCCAGGGAAAGACATTTTCTAAGGGGGAGACACCATGAGGTAAGGCTTGGAGAACAACTAGAGATGATTTACCATCCCATATTGTATAGATAATAATACTAATGTTTTAATATAAAGTCTAAAGTGGCTTAATCTAAAGGAGTGAGTAACAAGGAGTTGAAATGTACTGTAGCAGGGCTGGCAGGGGAATTAGTTTTAAACAAGGAATATTTTGGTATCTCTCAAATAACATCTTCTGGTTGGCTTCCTCCTCTACTTATTCTAGCCCAGTAGGTACAGATCAACTGCTTTGTGGAAAAATCTTTAGAATCCTTTTTAGTTTTCTGTTATTACATCTTGGGTCCTCCTAGGTTTTCACAGTACATGCCTGTGTTTGTTTGTGTCAGTTTGTTTACATAGGTTGCAGTAAATTGTTGGTGTTGACAAATCTTCTGTCTCCTTTATTTAAAAGAGTGATCCTTCCATTTGCTGGTTTCTGTTTCAACATGTATTCTTCCAGGTTTTCACAGTGCATGCCAGTGTTTGTTTGTACCAATGTGTTTACATAGGTTGCAATAAGTTGCTGGTGTTGACAAATCTTCTGTCTGCATTATTTAAGAGTGATCCTTCCATTTACTGGTTTCTATGTTTTCATAGAAAACATGCCTCTGGGTCTATACTGTTCCATTTCATAACATTAAATGAAAGTTAGAACTTGGTCTGCAAATGCATTGACTTAATCTTGTTGCCTTCAGTGAGATGCTTTTAATATTTTCTCCATATGTGAATGGAATGTTTTCCCTTAGATTTTCCTTATTTCCAGGTAGTTAATCGCCATTCTATGGCAGGGAGCCTGGACATTTATAGATTTTCCCCTTTCATCCTATCTTCAGTAATTTGCCTTTTACATTCATTGAATGTTTCTATCAAAATAAATGCCCTTTTTCCCATTTGTGTTGACTTGAATTTATTTAAACCAGACTCTCTTTTCATATCATTATTAAAGTTCATGACACTCTTAGTAGCTTGGGAAGTAGGGTATTTGAACTTCAAGTTATCCTATTAGATAAGATGACCTATGTTTGGATGTCTACAAGTTTTATCATTAAATCAAGACCAAGTTAAGATCTATACAGTTTTTTTCTCCTCATAATGGCCTCAGTATAAAATAAGAGGATTAAATCAGCATCTCTAAATTATTCCCCATTTCGTTATAATGTTCTTGATTTGATAGTCCTTTTATGAACTGAAAGTTGTAACATATTACTAAGGGTTGAACATTTTCATACCTACAAGTCAATTTCATAAACATGCACACCTCCTAGTAGATATAAGTAGGGGATTGATTTAAAAGAATTTAATATTGGTCATACTTAGATGCTATTACTTTCTGATATCTCAGTATTTATGCAGAATCTATAAAGATGTAATTTAAAAATTTTTATATTTTATGCTTCATTGGTATTCTTTCATTATAAATTTTTTCTTTCAATGTACAATATAAGTTTTCTATCATATACTGCAGATGGTAGGGAAGGATGTAATTGGCAGGATTTGTATAGCTGTTCTTTAGGCAGAAATAAACTGGGTCTAGCTGTCATAAAATTTCTTATAATTTGTGCAGGATTCTCAGAAAACATATTTTAGAAGTAGTTCTGTATATTTCTGTGACCCTTCTGAACCAATCATTCTCCTGCAAGTAGAGTCCTGTACTTTCCTGTTACCAACCATTTTGATTGCTCAGCAACCTTTTCAGGTATCAGGGACATTTCCATGATTCCAGCTGTATCTGCTTTTTCATCTCTTAGCTGCACCACTTTAATACTGAGACATTTTGAGAGCACTTAAATATTTGTGACATCTTTGTTGCATTTTTCTATAGTAAATTCTGGATGTTAGCAATGCTGAAAATATTTCTTTTTTATCATCCTAGAAACTCTAGTTTCAATATTGTATTTTGTTACCCTTTTGGTAATTCCCTAATAATTTAAAATCTATTAATTTTTGTGTTCAAGAGGCAATATCTCTACTACCATATTTCATTACTTTGAAAGCATTTTTTTTCTCACTTTGCAACATTTCTAAAACTAGGATGCATTTTTAAATTGACATGTCTGGCGGGCCACTGTGGCTCAGTGGCAGAGTTCTTGCCTGCCATAATAGAGACCCAGGTTCCATTCCTGGTGCCTGCCCATGCAAAAAATAATAATAATAAAATAAATAAATAAATTGATGATATGTCACAATTTGCTTTGCAGCATCTTTACCTTTTTTTAGTGGTAGAGAAATTCATAGTGTGTGGACTATATAGAACATGGTATTTTATTTTTCTTTTCTAAAGACAGATAATGGAAAGTGGTTCATGGTCTCACTGACTTTCCTTACTTTATTTCAGTATTTGCTTGTGTATTTAGTAAGCTTTCCTAAGTCTTCTCTGGGCTTACTTGTCCCAATCTTTTCCATGCAAGTTTATCTTCAAAATTATTCATTTATTTATTTCTTCATTCTCTTAAATTAGTGGAAGTTAACTTTGTAACAAAAGGCAAAAGTTTCTGAACTACACACTCTCCTCTTTGGAATTTCTGTGTATATGACTTTATTTCTGGTCAGACCAAGCCAACTTTATGTAGTAGCAGTGGAGAGGAGGAGAGAGAATAGGGGTGGAAATAGTGCTATTGAAGCAAGAATACAAAGAAAGTTTATTCCTCCAATTTTGTTTATTTTTGAAGATGATTTTGGCTTTTGGGGGCCTGTTCTCTTTCCATTTCTGCAAAGAATGCTGTTAGAATTTTGATTGGGATTCATTTTCTATAAATTATTTTAGGTGGGATTGATGTCTTACCAATATTTAGTCTCAGTCCGTTAACATGAATGTCCTTATAGTTATTTAGGTCTTCTTTGATGTCTTTTAGCAGTGCTTTGTAGTTTTTTATGTACAAGTCCTTTATACCCTTGGTTAGATCCCAGATACTTTGATTGTTTTAGTTGGTATTGTAAATGGATTTTTCTTTTTTTATTGTTAGAGAAATTGTGGGTTTACAGAACAATCGTGCACAAAATAAAGTATTCACATGTACCACTCTCTTATTATTTGTTGGTGTGGAATATTTGTTGAATTTGATGATAGCACACTTTTATAATGTGCTATTAACTATAGTCCATGGTTTATCTTAAGGTTCTCCGTTTGTGTAGGGTGGTTCCATGGATACTTTTTAAAGATTTTATTCTGTAACCATATATACTACTTAACATTTCTGCTTTCAGTCACATTCAGATATATATTCAGTGCTGTTACAGTCACACCATTGCCTTTTCTGCAGCAATTGAGATGATCTTGAGGTTTTTTCCCTTCATTCTGTGAATGTAATGTATTACATTAACTGATTTTCTTATGTTGAGCCATTCTTTTTTTTTTTATTGTGGTTAACATTATATACAACACAAGATTTCCTATTTCACCCATTTTCAATTATTTAATTCAGTAGTATTAATTACATTCACAATGTTGGGCTACCATCACCACCATCCATTAACTAAACTTTTTCATAACCCCAAACATAAGTGTCTCCTTTTTTAAAAAAAACTTTTTTTATTGTATAATATAACATATGTACAAAGCAAAGAAATAAAAAAGCAAAAGTTTTCAAAGCACTCTTCAAAAAGTAGTTATAGGACAGACCCGAGAGTCTGTCATGGTCTACCATACAATGCTCTCATATTTTTCCTTCTAGCTGCTCCAGGATGTAGGAGGCTAGTGGGCTTAAATACTTTTCTATCATCACAGTCGACTTTTTTCCTTCTTTTATTTTTGTGAATAATAATATATAATAACATATATACAAAAAAAAGAGTATTAATTTCCAAGCATAGAACCCCAATTAGTTGTAGAACATATTTCAGACTGACATGGGTTACAGTTTCACAATTTTAGGTTTTTACTTTTAGCTGCTCTAAAATACTGGAGACTAAAAGAGATATCAATTTAATAATTCAGCATCCATATTCATTTGTTAAGTCCTTTCTTTTATGTATAATTCCACCATCACCTTTGATTTTTCCATACCTCTTGTTGTTGTTTGGGCTATGGCAATTCTTAAGTTTTGATACTAGAAGAGTCTGTCACTAATATGGGGTAAGGAGATGGGACTATCTGATGTTCTGGAGAGGCTGGACTGGATTTCAGGCTTATCTGGACTAGGAACCCATCTGGCAGTTATAGGTTTCTGAAAAGTTACTCTAGTGCCTGGAACCCTTGTGGAATCTTATTAATTGTCCTAAGTGTTCTTCAGCATTGACTGGAATGGTCCTCGTTGGGGGTTGGCAGGTTGCGTAGTGACCTTAAAAAAAAAAAAAAAGGATGGCTCAACGTAAGAAAATCAATTAATGTAATACATCACATTCATAGTATGAAGGGAAAAAAACCTCAAGATCATCTCAATTAATGTTTTTTGTTTCTGGCTTGTTTTGTCTCACCAAATGTCCCACATGTTCATTCACATTGTTGCGTGTCTCATCACATTTTTCCTTTTTGTAGCAACACAGCCTTTGTTCATAAGTATACACCATTCTACTTTTCCGTCAGTGCATCCTTCAGCCACCTGCACTCATCAGGCATCATGTAGAGGGCCCAAAGTCCACAGTCCATCAACATTCTTAATTTTAGATAATTTCATTGTTCCTGAGAGACAGAAAACCAATAAACACACCCTCACCAAATAGGCGATCTAAACCTCCTCTTAACTCTTGTCCCTCACCCCATTATTTACCTCTGCTGTTTTTGTGGTAGTGCTGATGGTTTCCTTTTGAGCATAGCTCATAGCACGCATTAGCAGTTTTCCCCCTGTACCCTGGACTTAAACACTCTTTATACAAGAATCATATCTTTGAAGTAATTCTTACAAGAACTCATTCTTATTTCTAGTGTGAGTCAGTGGGACACGTAGGTCTATACAACCCCTTTCAATCTTGTTCATCTTTAATATGGTGATATTACTTCTAGATTCCCTAGAGAATCACCTTCACTTCTACCTGTTCCCTTGCATTGGAGTTCAACCTCAGTAGCTAACGGTTCACCCATCTCTAGCTTCTGTGTATCTCTAAGCTTCTATGTATCTCTAAGTTCCCCTGTATTCTATAGCATAAGTCTCTGATTATACCTTTATGCTGGTCATGAAAGTGGAATCATACAGTATCTGTCCTTTTGTGTCGGGCTAATTTCGCTCAGCATTATGTCCTTAAGGCTCATCCATCTTGTCATGTGCTTCAGGACATCATTTTGTCTTACTGCTGCATAATATTCCATCATATGTATATACCACATTTTGTTGATCCACTTGTCTGTGGATGGGCATTTGGTTTGTTTCCAACTTTTGACGAATGTGAATAAGGCTGCTGGAGATAATACAGTTTTAGAACTAAACAAGAGGTTATTTTCTAGGTTTAAAGTAATTATGCATTTGTAAACCCAATTTTTCTTATCAACTATAAAGTATTCCTAGGGTCCCTGTGGGTCCTGTTATTCATGGGCTCATATAAGCTGTGCACTAGGTAGTAAGAAGACTGATTTTAAGTCACAAATACATGAAAAGCATTCTAATTAATCTGTCCTTTTAAAGAATCAAATCAAGAGTCGGTTATTCGCTCATGCTAACATGTTTCTGTTGTTCAAATCATTTTTGGTACTATTTTCTTTGTCTTTTTTAGGGGTAGGAAAACTAGTGACAAAAAGGTATAGTCACTTTTCATCTGTGTGTCTGTGTTTAGTATTAATTAGCATCGTCACTTGTTTTTAAATGCCTTTTGTTTCAGAACTCAAATCCACCCTCAAATCAGGAACATCTGCCACTACTGAGATTATTCCAAAGAATGGGCTGCAGAGAACTCACAGAACTGATTGGAAGACCCAAGTCTGAAGATCTAGGCTGAGGAAATGGGTAGGAATCTTGGCAGTTCAGGACACAATTGAAGTCACACCACAAATCAGTCTGATTGAGGATGCCATGACTGGCATGGCCACCATTAGACATTTACCCCCACTGGTACCAAATGGCCAGGGAGTCTAGCCTCACTTTCTTTAGGGGCAGTAATCCCAGGTGGGAGTGTTTGTGCAAGCCAAGGTGATGCTCCATGCCCCAGATATCAGTGGATGGGGATGTGACTCCCTGTAGGAAGCAGAACCCTGCCTCCCACCAAAATTCACATAATGGAGGATTTCCCCACAAAGGTCCATTACAAACTTACTTACGTTAAACATATTGATATTTTAGATACATCTTTGGATTCTTTTTATTAAAAATGAGCATTATTATTTTTGTAAATGAACAGGTAAACTACAGAGCAATCAATTGTAAAAAAGAAATACATTTTTCTTTCAAGTTCCAGGTACAGGGTTAACAGATGTTTTTATGTGGGTAAGGGAAGAGCGAGATGCTTCCTACACCCCGTAGCTCACTTCTCCAGGGCCTCTCAGCAGGGAGGATAGAACCTTGACCTTTAGAAAATTCTCCTTTGTGGTACAAGAGCTTGTACTCAGTGTAAGTTGGGAGAATTCAAGTAAAAAGGAGAAAGAAATAGTAAAATGTGCACACATTTTTATTTCTTCCCTCTAGTCATCACTGGGGTCTTCACTCAGCATTCCTTCCCTCACTTCAAGATTAGATTTGAAAAGGAGAAAGTAAACTTTGCTTGATAAATAAAAAAGTTGGAAAGGCAAATGTTCTGCTCTACTGTCTAAAGAGACTGATGTTCTTAAACTCCCAAGGAGCCTCTCCTGGCAGTGGAGACCATTGTTACAGAGTTGAAAAACTGTGAGCGTAGGGAAACTCAGGGGAAACATTTTTCTTCATTTTCTATTCAATAGAGGCAGCAGTAATGTAGGGGGAAATATAGGTGAGCAAATGGGGTCATTGTTACTTTAGGATAATTGGTGACAAAGTGCTGGTGCATTTTGTTTTCATTCCAAATCATTTTCTAATTGGGTGTCCCTGAAATAGTAGTTCACTGTGTGCTCATTCACTTCTAGTTCCTTGTTAATACCTTTTTAAAAAAAATTTTTATAGTCCCTCTTTGGCATAATTTAATTTTTTTTAATGATGAAGAAGAGAAATAAAAGAAAGCGATAAAAGACAGCCACATTGTAGTTGAGTTCCAAGAATTATCATTCTCAATCAAATTTTTCCCCCAGATAATCCTTGCTAAACATAGCAAATCCAGTGGACTATCAGCAACTAACTGCCTAATCTCACAAATTATATTTGCCTCTCAAAGTTGACAAATGGTTTAAGGTGTTCCTGAATCAGAACAACCTAACCTCTAACTAGAGCCTCTAAATGTCATTGTTTCTTTGAATTTGGAAGGTAATAAATCTGAATATAAGCACTGTAATTTATTCCAAGCAGAATCTATAGGTGTTCATATTGTGAATTCTTCCTAAGATTTTGTCATCCAAGTCATCCTGCAAATTGAAGAAGTCTACTTATTTTAAAAAAAGGAGCTGCTGCCAGATCAACTTTATTTTCCTTAACAAAATACATACAAGAGCACAAAATTCACTTCTATATCATCATTATTTTAAAAGTATAAATAAATAATGCTCAGAATTCAAGTACAGTCAAGTGCACAGATAATTCCTATTTGTTAATATGTAAACATAAGCTAATTATATATATCATGGACCTTTGGCCTAGCTGCAAAATAAATGAAATAAAAAAGAAACACTGCATTAGACTGTTCAATTGCATTCTTATTGAATATTTGTACCAATATTTGTTACTACCTCTAATACTCCTTAGTGTAAATGCCTAAATAGATACTCTTTCTACCCTATCTATCCTAGTAAGAAGAGTTAAAATTCTATCCATTTTAAATATCTTAATTGAGTTCCATTACTTAAGTTAAACACTATTAGAGAACTTAGTCAAAGTTGTATCTACCCGAGTATTGAAATTAAAAGCAAATATCAGTAAAATAACATCCTTTTTGAATTTACAAAGACCAATACTATTGTGGACAGCTTTTAGAAATTTTTGTCTATTCTAAAAGTAAGCAGACATGATAGACTTCTTGTTTTACAAATGTATGACCTGTAAATAATATCCATTTTGACACAGGAAGAACTTTGGCTAGGAATAAGTTCTCTATTAATACCCACTTTTTGGCCAGTCCTCTGGTGAATGTTTGAATTGCAGTTAATCAAAAGTCCAGGCAGGTACATCTTGGTGATAGAAGCCCTTAAATTTCTTGTAGTAGGTGGGAAGTGCTGTTTATGACCTATTTTTGCAATATAGAACTTTTTCTGAGATCCACGGAGACTCCTTTTTGTTAATTTAGTCTAACTCTTTAATCAGAGATGTTCAGAACTCTGTAGAAGCTGCCGACACTCGTGGATGTTCAGAGCCCTTGAAAGCATCCTAGAGCTACTGCTGCAAATGGTGTCCAAACTTCCGTATGCATTAGAATTTCCTGGAGGAGGTTGGTGGCCTCACCTCCAGAGTGTCTGCCTCAGCCCATTTAGGGTGGAGCCTGAGAATCTGCATGTCTGACAAGCTCCCAGATAATACAGATGCTGGTCCTGGGACCACGCTTTGGGATCCACTGACTTAAAGAGCTTTCCTGAGTTTTATAACTCAAATGGGTACGTCAAATACCCCAAGCAGAATGGAAAGAAACCGTGCAGTGAATTATTGAATTAATATTTGTTAAGTGTCACAGGGTGCAGAGTATTAAGTGACAGGGTTGGAGAATAAGTGTAAGTGTATACACTTCCTGACATCTAGGATCTTAATAGTTACCATATAACAAGCATTTTTGTTTTCCAGGCAATTTTAATAACTACATAGAAAATGTTATTTGACAAAATACTTCTCCATTTCCTATAAAATAGCAATCCAGTAGTCTGTTCTTCAATATAAAAGGAAATATTACTCCACATGAGCAGCAGTCTTGACTTTTTTCAGGTGGTTTATAAAAATGATAATTCGATGGAGCTATTTTGAAATAGAAAAGATGTGGGCTTCAAAAAAATCTTTGCAACTATATTGAATACAAGAGCAATTTCACTGACAGAAATCCACTTGTGAAAGTGGGCTTTACTTACATTTTGGTCTTCTGTATTTGATCAGGGTTACTTTTCTTAAGACCTTATGCCGCAGGGACCTGAGGACCGGATGGAGGTGATGATTAACCCATTATGCCCAGGCCCCAGAGCTTGGTTCACGTTGTCAAACCACCTTGGCCTGGGATCACAGCTCTGTCGTTTAAGCAGATGTTTTGTTCTTTGTAAGGAACCCATCTTAGGCTTTTTGCAGCACTCTGTTGTGTATTTGTTTTCCATCTCTTTGCCTTCTGTTCTTCTATTTCTTTCTTCGTGTTTTAAGTTGCTGTTGTTTGTTGACCTCTTTGAGATAAATTCTTAGATCATTGATTATGAGAGTTTTATCTGTTCTTTTTTTTTTTTGTATGCTCTATGGTGAGGTCACATTTCATTGTTTTTCCAAGTGAGTATCCTGTTATTGCAGCAACATCAGTTGAATTTTTTGTTTTACTTGTTTTTTGTTTGTTTGTTTTGCTTGTTTGTTCATTTGTTTTGGGAAGTGCATAGATCAGGAATCAGACCCGGGTCTCCCACGTGGCAGGCAAAAATTCTACCACCGAACTACCCTTGCACCCCCGAGAGGCTTATCTTTTTTAATAAATGCATATAAGGCTATACATTTCCCTCTAGCACAACTTTAGTGGCTTTAGTGTAGTATTTTAAAAATTATGTCAGTTTGAAATGATTTCTGATTTCTATTGTGGCTTCTTTGGTCTATGGGTTATAGAGAAGTATATTTCTTAATTTGTAAACATATAGGGGTTATTTAATGCCTTTGAGCCTGAGATTCTTTATCTTTAAAATGTAAAGATATATATTTTAAAACTTGTTTTAGTCTTGGCAGGACTAAACAAGTTAATGTAACCAAAATGTTTGGCACCATGTCTGGAAAAGTCAGTCTTTCTTCCTTACTCCAGAGATCCAAAGTAGAAAACTTAGATAGTTAACCTTCTAGTACAGTGATTTAGTTTGGAAAAACCCTAATTGTTATCCAGAACATATATGAAGCACTCACAATGCCTCCCCTCAGTTTATGTACTTTGCAGATTTAACGTATGGAAAATTTTGACTTATGGATTTAACTATCCTTTTTCAGGAATTATTTTCCTGCCATGGGTGAATTTGATTCTAGTTCTTCATTTAAATGATTTTACATCCTAGAGTCTAAGAAGCGCTTTTCACATTTTTTTATTTGAAAACTAATATGCATCTATAGTTTACAAGTGCATTTAACGTATCATTATTTTAACCTGAACGTTTTTGATAAATTAATGTGTATCTCAAACTTTGTTGAGGACTTGTAAATGAGAAAACATATATTAACTAAAAAGGTTTATGGCATATCCACATGGGTGGGCAATTCAAATGGTTCTAGGTCGTCTTGAAGTCTTTTCTTCAGGAGTGACTCATTTACAGTCTTCACAAAGGTAGAGACAATATTACACACACGGTAAGGCTGGGATCTGTCCCACATCACCCAACTGTAAGAGCTTTGTCTGGTTGGTATAATTTTACCCATTAAATTTGGGGGGGGGGGGCAGGGTTGAGGGGGCAGAGATGTTTGGTAGAGTAACCTGTTTGCCGTGGTCAAAAAAGAGAAACCAAATTTTTACCCACATGTTAATTGACATTTCAAAAAAAAGCTTGGAAAACAATTTTCCCAGGTGATTCTAATACGCAGTCAGGATTGAGAACCACTGGGGAGAGGGTCTGGGATAGTCCATTTCTCCTTCTCCCACTTGGGCCAGGCTCTCTTAAAATACTATATCCCCATGTTAACAGAAATTGATTTTCATTCCACACTTAGAGGTAAGGCTTAAATTGCAAAATCCCTGGGAGAAGAACCATAATGGGTTAGAGAAGATTTACCTGAAACTATTGAAGCTTTAGTTGGAGAGTCCTTCATTTGCATGGTCTCCTATTAAGGTCCCAATGTCTTTGAAACTTAGATTCTTTACTTAGAAAAATCTAATACAGTTGTGAGGATTAAATGAATCAATGCAACCACAGTCTGTGACTCCCCAAAGATAATCCAGGTCCTATTCCCTGGAACCTGTGTATGTTACCCTATATGGTAAAAGAGACTTTGCAAATGTGATTAAGTTAAGGACGTTGCGATGGGGGAGATTACTCTGGCTTATCCATGGGATTCCTAAATAACAAGCTCCCTTATAAGAGAGTGATAGAGGGATATTTGGTACGGAAGAAGAAAGTCACTGTTGAAACAAAACTGGTATGTTTCTGGCTTTGAAGATGGAGAAAGAGGCCATGAGCCAAGGACTGCAAGGAGTGCTGCTGAGAAAAGGCAAGAAAAGTATTCCCCCCCAGATCCTCTGGATGGAGTGTGGGCCTTATTTTCGATCCAGTGAAACTGATTTCATACTTCTGGCTTCTAGAACTGTGAGAATATAAAACCCCCAAATTTGTGGTGATTTGTTACAGCAGCCTTAGGAAACTAATATAGACAGCTAAATTGCTACTAGCTATGCTGGTGTTGGAAAGACTTCCAGTAATATTCCTCTGCCCACTGTGACAAAATACCCAGCAGAATGATAGGAAGGGATAAGGCAGAGTTTATATCACAGTAGGGATATGTCACATGGAGTCTGGCACCAGAAGCATGTGTGTAGTGGAAGACAAAAGGTTTGAACCGAGTTAGTCTGGAAAATAATTTCAATTTCTACACTTGTGAAATAATTTTCATTGATGTGTAATGAAAATGGGAGCTTTCCTCGATCAGTGATATATTTGATAATGCCTCATATAATTGCAAATGCAGCATTTTAATATTTTCTGATGGAAAATATGCAAAATAGGATTTATTAGAATTTCTGCCAAACCTGTTGCCAAACAGGCAAAAACCTGCTGCCATATTACAGACAGCATATGTGTAAAGTCACCTGTTTTATCCTTCCCATGTTTTTACATATCAGATTGCCCTTCTCCTGCTAAAATCCTCTGGTTCCAAAGGGAGAGATGTCTATTTGGTGCAAAATTTATATTTTGGGTAGTGCATTACCAAATTTAAATTGTATGGTGTGCTGGTTTGAAAGGATGTATGTCCCCTAGAAAAGCCGTGTTTTAATCTAAATCCCATTTCATAAAGGCAGAATAATCCCTGTTCAATACTGTATGTTTGAAACTGTAATTAGATAATCTCCCTGGAGATGTGATTTAAACAAGAGTGGTTGTTAAGCTGGATTAGGTGAGGACATGTCTCCACCCATTTGGGTGGGTCTTGATTAGTTTCTGGAGTCCTATAAAAGAGGAAACATTTTGGAGAATGAGAGAGATTCAGAGACAGCAGAGCAGAATGACATACCCACGAGAAGCAGAGTCCACCAGCCAGTGACCTTTGGAGATAAAGAAGGAACATGCCTCCCAGGGAGCCTTATGAGACAGGAAGCCAGGAGAGAAAGCTAGCAGATGATGCTGTGTTCATCATGTGCCCTTCCAGCCAAGAGAGAAACCCTGACTGTGTTCGCCATATGCCTTCTCACTTGAGAGAGAAACCTTGAACTTCATCGCCCTTCTTGAACTGAGGTATCTTTCTCTGGATACCTTAGATTGGACATTTCTATAGACTTGTTTTAATTGGGACATATTCTCGGCCTTAGAACTGTAAACTAGCAACTTATTAAATTCCCCTTTTTAAAAGTCATTCTATTTCTGGTATATTGCATTCCAGCAGCTAGCAAACTAGAACATATGGTCAGTTTAGTTGAATGCCAAAGGACATGGAATCTTGAATGGGGTGTAAGATTTTGTTGGTTTGTCCAGGTTAGTGTGATGCCCCGATATATCCCAAAGTAATTTGGGCAGTGAATAAAGAAGTATTTGCAAAGTCCCCTTGGAGGACGGGGGAGAAAGGAAAAGATATTCAGCTTCCCCAATTGGAGAGAATTCCTGATATTCTTGCAGACAGTGGGGACAACCAAATCAATAGGCTGAGCTCCTGATCTTGGGGTTTACCTCTATAAAATTTATTCCTGAAAAGGATAGGCTAAGTCTACTTAAAATTAGGCTCAAGTCTCACCCCCAGAGAACCTCTTTTGTTGCTCACATGTGGCCTCTCTCTAAGCCAGATCAGCAGGCGAACTCACTGCCTTCCCCACTATGTGGGACATAACTCCCTGGCAACATGGAATAGAAATTCCAGCATGTAGCTGGGACCCAGCATCAAGGGATTGAGAAAGCCTTCTTGACCAAAAGGGGGAAGGGAGAAATGAAACAAAATAAAGTTTCAGTGGGTTAGGGATTTCAAACAGAGTTCGAGAGGTTATCCTGGAGGTTATTCTTAGGTATTATATAAATATTCCTTTTCAGTTTATGGTGTATTGAAGTGGCTGGAGGTAAGTACCTGAAACTTGAGTTATGCTCCAGTAGCCTTGATTAAGACAATTGTATAAGGAAATAATTTTTACAATGTTTTATTGTGAAAACCTTGTATCTGATGCTCCTTTTACCCAGAATATGGATAGATAAGTAAAAAAAAGGATTAAAAATAAATAAATGATAGGGGGATAAGGGGTAAAATAAATTGGGTAGATTGAAATACTAGTAGTCAATGAGAAGGAGGGGTAAGGGGTATGGTATGTATGAGTTTTTTCTTTTTTCTTTTTATTTCTTTTTCTGGTGTGATGCATATGTTCTAAAAAATGATCATGGTGATGAATACACAACTATATGATGAAAAAAAAAATCCTGTGGTTCCAGATAAAATGAAGCACAAAATTGCCAACAATGCAGCAAAATAGTCTAAAGAAGGGAAGTGATCAAATGACAAAACTCCAAATATTCATCAATAAGTCAGTGTAAGAGTGGTTGTAAGAGTATAAGAGTAAGTAATATGAGTAATTATGTGGCACAGTACCATGCAGCAAATTTATTAATTCATTTGAATTGCTCCAGGGTTGGCAGACTATGACCCTGGGGACCAAATTCAGCCAGCTGTCTTTTTTGTAAATATGTTTATCAGAACATGGCCATGTCTGTTTATTTACCTATTTTCTACAGCTATTTTAGTGTGACCAGGACAGAATTGGGTAGTTGAGACAAGTTTGTGCCATAAGCCCCCAATGGCAAAAATACTTATTACTGGCCCTTTACACGAAAAACTTTCCCAACCCTTACTCTTATGTATGCCTTGGTTTCAAATTAATTTTAAGCCATTATATAGATTAAGATATACATTAATCATACATTGTATAAATTTGTGAAGAACTACTCATTATATGAAAGAAACATCCTTAGGGGAAGCAGAAAGAAAGAGAGAGAACAAAAGAAAGAAAGCTAACCAAAGCCTCAAAATATCAAAATGTAATACCAAAAAAAAAAAAAAAAAAAAGAAAATGTAATACCACAATGTAAATTAAAATCATGATCAAAACCAAGAAGGTAAGGAAAATAATCAAGATAAATAAGAAATATAGCTGATAAAACAAAAACAGAACATATAAAAGTGTTTATGATAACCAAAACCTTCTCAAACAGGAAGTAAAAAAGCAGGAGAAAGAAAATGATAGTAAAGAAAAACTCAATTTGTACAGTCAGCAGAGGGGCAAAAAAGCTGAGCAGCAGCTGCATTTCAATGTCACGGATTTTGATAAAATATTTAAATCTTTTATATCTTGATAAGATGAGCAATATTTTATTCAGCAATGTTTAATGACTTTTGTTCCAAATCATGACCCTATAATATTTACAGAGACTCAAACAGAACATATCATAGACAAAACAGATGCTTCTAAGGTAAATATTTTTTGGGAAAAAGTCATTATCATGGGACAAGGCAAGGAAAGAGTATAATAAGCCAAAAATGTAGGAATAAAAGTATTCTAGAAATGTGTTAGACAATTAATAAGTAGAATTCTTATATTATTTTTCTGGATTTTTGACATTTGTGGATTTTATCAGCTTTAAAAATAATGTTATTTTCTGTAATTTCATTTTAAGTAAACTTTCACTTTGCATCTAATATTCTATGTCTATAACTAATAGCTGGTATTTAATAATCCGTATCTTTATCTAATATTGTCTGAATACTTAATAGTTTATATTAATTTTATATGATACATATTTATAATGATAAATTTATTCATTTTGTATTGATTTATATTTTAGATTATTCAGATAAAAGACCAAGAGTCTAGTTTTATTTTTGTGGCTAGAAGATTTTCATTCATTGCATATCTGACCATTTTACGAAATTTGAGGGAACAAAATTGCGTTTTTAAAAATCCTTGAGCAGTTTATAGTTCATTCAGGTAAACAGAAATTGCTGAAGCAATTTTCAAAGCCATGATAAAATGTCATCAACGTGATTTAAATATGAGATTAGTAATGTAAGTAGCTATTAGAATTAGATTTAGCTTGGAGTTAGTTTGAAGTTATGATGGAAAAGTCTTTTAGGAACTCTTATTGCTCACCAAAAAAAAAATGAGAAAGAAAAAGAAATTGCAGTTTTTCTGTATTTACCATGAGGTGCTTTACTTTGTAAGACCTTCAGGGAAGAAAAGAATAGATGAAAAATGTGAAAAAACAACTATGGAAAGGATTTAATTACTTCAAGATTGCCCTTTTTTTTCCCAACTAGCAATAAATACACTAGCCTTTATTTTAAAACAATGAGGTTATTATTTCCAGGAAAAATGGCAATAAATATAGGTATTAACTGTAATAAATAATTTTGTAACCTCATTCAAAGGTCTTCATGATGAAAAGTCAGGTTATTTTTTAATCCCATCTAGTCTCTGGTTTGCTGTTTTACTAGTTCTTAAAGCGTGGCAATACTGTTGGCCTCTGAGGGATTCTGCTGGCCTCTCTCCCTACTAACACCTGCCCTAGGCCTAGGTGTGAAAGATTCCTGGCCAGAATCAGCCATGTTCATGGCTGGGTTCTGCTTCACCAGGGTCTGGTGTTTCTCTGCCTGCAAGGTCAGGACTCAGCTGATTTTTCTGGGTAGAAGAGTTTAACCATATTTGGCAGGTTCTGTTTCAGAAGTGGAGACAAGGAGTTCTGTCCAAGAAGGAGGCGAGAGATGTTAAAATGGTAGGTAATTTTCTGGAAGAAGCAAAAAGACAACAAGGGGCATTTATTTCTCCCATTTCAGACCCTTTTAAGGTGATGCTCATATAATTGATGTACATTTGCTTTCCTGGAATTACCAATTCTCATAGTTTGCCAGGCTGCTATGACAAATACCACACAAAAGGGTTGACTTATACAGTGGGAATTTATTGTCTCATGTCCAGAGGCCTTCTTTGTCCCTGAAGCTTTCTGGTTCTGGCTTGTCTTGGAGTTCCTTGGCTGGTATTGCTGCCTTCCATCACATGGTTATCTCTCTGTTCTTGTGTTGGCTCTTCTGGTTTCCACTGATTTCCGGCTTCTTCCTATATGACCATCTCCAGTTTCTGGCATCTGATTTCTTTTCTGTATAAGGCCTTCGATAATATGAATTGCCTTACCCTCACTTAGTTGGATCACACCTTAACTAAAAGTAACATCTTCAAGAAGTTTTATTTAAAAGTAAATTCACGCCCATGGTATCTACACAAGAAGAAGCTGGATTCAGATTAAGAACATGTTCTTTTGTGGGGGTAGAAAATTCCGCCTACCAAACAAATCTTTATAAGTGCTCAACACCCTGCAGGAGAACACTGTTGACATTGTGAGTCATGCTTTTTAATTCCAAGGAAGTCTCAGATGCAGGCAAGACATTGATTAAGTATTGAATTGGCAGGAGATGATAGGTATAAGGCTCCACAAGGAGTTGGGAGATGGTTCCAGTTCTGCTGCTCTCTAGTTCCTTCCTCTCTCTGTTTTTTTCATCTGTAAAATGAAGGGACTGGGCTGAACAACCTCCAAGCTCCTTTTATACCCTGACATTCTGTGATTTATTTTGTGCCATGGTTCTAGTTTGGATCAGAATTCTGTGGTGGAGGAAAACAGTGCAGACTTTGCCCCTTACCTCTCACTTTCATTTATCACTAGCATTTCAAACTAGTGATCATTAAAGCTAAATCATTAAAGCCACTTTTAAAAATCAAAAATTTAAAAAGTTTTATTGAGATATAATTCATGTATCATAGAATTCAAATTTAAATGTACAGGTTAAATGGTTTTAGTATAGGCATAGGATTGGATAACCATCACCACAATCAAATTTTAGAACATTTTTATCAACATCTGCCCCCCCCCCCCCCCAAACGAAACAAAACAAAACCTTGAATGCATTAGCAATCATTCCCTGTTGCCCTCTGCCTGGTCAGGTAGGTGTAGGCAATCTCTAATAAACTTTCTGCCTCTAGATTTGTCTATTCTAGACATTTCATATAAATGGAATCATGCAGTATCTGATCTTTTATGACTGTCTTCTTTTGCTTAGTATAATGTTTTCATGTTTCATTTGTGTTGTGGCATGCAATAGTGCTTCATTTCTTTTTGTTACCAAATAATATTTTATTTTATGGATAGACCGTATTTTACTATCTGCTCATCAGTTGATGGACATTGGGGTTGTTTTCACATTTTGGTTATTTTGAATGATGCTTTTATGAACTTACATGTAAAAGCTTTTGCATGGGTTGTACTTTCATTTCTCTTGGGTATATACCTAGAAGTAGAATTGCTGGGTTTTAAAGTAACTGTATATTTAGCATGTTTAGAAACTGCCAAACTTCCATAGTGACTGCCTCATTTTATAATCCTACTAACAGTATATGATGATTCTAATTTCTCCACATCCTCATAAAAGACAAATTTCCCAGTTAGAATTAGAAAAAAAATCAGTGAATAATTATTTATTGATCATACATTATGTGAAAGGTTCTCTATGAGGTGCTGTGATTTTTTAAATACTATCATTTAATTTGTGGAAAACTTTAGAACTTTTCTAAAGGGAATTTTTCACCAAAGGGAGCTGCACAGTCAGTATCCAGTGAAGAGACAAAGATCACACCAGTAATTTAAACAGAAAAATTTTGATAGAAAGAATTAACTGGTAAAATGTGATTAATTGAAAAAAAGGGGAAAGCAAAATGCTAAACTATAGAGGAATAGCAAATGTAGGGAATAGCTACTATATCAAGGACTGAGAGAGAACACCCAAGGAAGGGACAAACTTGGAAGAGAGCATCAGTTGCCATTGGAGTCACCACCTGCTTAATTTAACACAATTCACAGTCATTCTTCAAGGTCTCCAACTTCTGCCAAATCTAATCAGGTGAGTTAAATGAGGATGAGAAATGTCTCACCACCTGTCATTGTCAGCTTGGCTAGGTGGTGGTGCCTGGTTGTCTGGTCAGACAAGCACTGGCCTGTCTGTTGCTATGAGGACATTTCATGGACTTAAATCATGACCAGTTGGTGGCATCCACAGCTGATTGCATTTTATTTGCAATCAGCTAAGGGGAGTGTTCTGCAATGAGTGGCACTTAATCTAATCACTAGAAGGCTTTTAAGGAGGATTTAGAAGAGACAATCACACTTCTTACTTCAGCCAGCCAGCTCTCCTGAGCTCTCAGCTTGTGGCCTGCCCTACAGTTCTTGAACTCTTATATCCCCACGGTTGTCCAGCCAGCCTCTCCTGAGAGGTTGTTGAGGACCTGCATTGGAGCTGCTAGCTTGTGGCCTGCCCTATAGAATTTGGACTCTTACACCCCTACAGTTGCCCAGCCAGCCTCTCCTGAGAGTTTGCTGAGCACCTCATCAGAACTGCCAGCTTGTGGCCTGCCCTTCAGACCTTGGACTCTACATCCCCACGGTTACATGAAACACTTTTATAAATTTTATATTTACAGATATCTCCTGCTGATTCTGTTTCTCTGGAGAACCCTAGCTAATACACCACCCTTGTACCTTTCAAGTTGTTGGTGATCACAGTAATCTTTGCATTTACTCCATTGGTAGGGAGGGAAAGTTACAGGAGCTTCTACATAGCCCTTCTGTATTAGTTATCTATTCTTATGTAATAAATTACCCTGACACCTAGAGGCTGAGAATGACAACTACCACTTTACATAGCTTCTGAGGATGAAGAATTTGGGAGTGACTTAGTTGCATGGTTCTGGCTGAAGGGCTTTCATGTGGTTGCAGTCAGCATGTCAGACAAGATGTTGGCTGGGGCTGGGGCCCTCTGAAGGTTTGATTGGGGCTGGAGGATCTGCTTCCAAAATTGTTCACATACATGATACTGTTTTTTGGCAGGAAGCCTCAGTTTTTCTGTGCTGCTGTATGGGCTTCTTGTATACTTTCAGAACATGGTGTCTGGCTTCTGTCAGAGGGAGCAATCCAGGAGACAATGTGAGAGAAACCACAATGTCTTTTCTGACCTCTTCTTGGAAGTTACACATTGTAGTTTCTACAATACCTTATTGGTTACATAAGTCAGCTCTACTCAGTGTGGGAGAAGACTACACAGGTGTATGAATGCCAGGGATCACTGGAGGACATCTTGAAGGCTTCTTATCATACTTTCCTACCACAATATTCTGCCCTCACACCATATGTCAGAGAGCCAGTCTGTCAGTTGTCAGGTATGCATGCTCCATTTATGCCTTCAGGAATTGGGGAAATAACCGCAGGATGAGTTTGTCACCCAAATAGGCCAATTATGACTCAGACTTGGACTTGTCTCCACCTATCATCTGATCATCACAAATCCCTCTTTTTCTGGGGCTGTTTTGAGTTTCTGGGAATTAGCATCAATTTAGGCCCAGGGATTAGAAATCCTTGAAAAGTTTGGGTAATTACTTCTTCCCAGTGCACAGTCACTAGAGCAGATGGCTACAGGAAGGATTGAAGGAAGATTTGCAGTGTATGCTTGTGGCAATGATACAGAAACCTTAAAGGGGAACTGGTTTCCCCAGGTTCCTTCACTTAGAGGGTCTGTGAACTGGACCAGGTCTGGAAACTGAGGAAGAGGCTGTGACTATTTGTGGCAACTCAAAGGCCACTAGTCCTAGAGTTTTTATCAGTTAAATCGATCAGGCAATATTCCTGTACACTATGCATCTATTTCTTTCCTAGGGATGTTGTTACCACTTAGCCACCATCAAAGTTGCTGGATTCTGATCACCATTACATCCCTGTTGTTCTTTATGGGTAAATGTGTCCATCTTGTATTTTGTGGTTAACTGCTGTCACTTTGCTTCTGTTCCACTGCAATCACGTCATCCCATTGAAATCAGGGATCCCATTTTAATGGCAGCATTCTCTGTGGTCACGCCTGGCCTGCAAAATGAACATCCACAGAGCTTTTGCAGGGTACAGATCATCCCCTCAATAATGTATTTCTTAATTCCTTTGTGAAGGGAGTATCTGCTGAGCTTTCCTAGGGGATGTAATTGGGAGGTTGGTGTGTAGGTCATACCTGATAAATTCTCTCCAACACCAACATTCCTATCTACCCAAGCTTGTGTATTTCCCTAATATCTCAATCTTATAAAATGTAGTCCACCAATGAGACCAAGTTCCAGTAAACCAAGCATGTAAACCCTTAGAACCACTTCTAGTTGCATAAGCTAACATATTAAATCCAGAATCTCTAGTATATATACCAGTTTCAAAAAATTTCACCCATTCTGGTTTAATATTCTATTTCTCCTATTTAAAAACCCTTAAAATCTACATTCCCCCACAATATTCCCCTGGTTTCTGCCAGTGTATTTAGGAAAATATTGCAATTAATTTGGTGAGTAAGCTATATCCTCCCTGTGTCATGGTGTATACCTGACTCCCTGGAACATACTGAGAATAGTTATGGGTCAAGTGGCTTCAAGAGTAGTTGTGGAAGATCTTGAGGAGAATGAATATCCCCTTTCAAGTCATCTTTCCTACATGGCCTTACTTCAGGGTTTTCAAGGAAAGGAAGACTAATATCTTCAGGCAAAGGAGGCCAAGTTATTTCCACTAGGAAGGAAGTCTCAGAGTAACTTGGGGTTTTAAGATTGTCAGTTATAATCTGATGCTCTCATTCCACATTTCAGGGCTCCATTCTTTCCAAAGCAGTGCCCTCACTTTCACATAAGAAGCTTGGTGGGACTATGAATTCAGCTTATGCTGAAAATACAGCAACCTACATTGTGGTAGATTGAATTATGCTCCTCAATTTAAGACATTTTTGGTCTTAACCCACATTTCTGTGGCTATGAACCAATTGTGAATGGGATCTCTTTAAGACGTTTTTCTTTTTTCTTTTTACATGGGTAGGCACTGGAAATAGAACCTGGATCTCCTGCATGGCAGGCGAGAATTCTGCCACTGAACCATCACCATTGCACTGCCCTGAAGATGTTGTTTTTATTTAAGGTGTAGCCCAGCTGATTGAGGTCAAATCTTAGTCTGGATTACTGGAGTTCTTTATAAGCAAAAGAAATTCAGCAAAAGAGAGCCAAGAGGCAGCACCAGAACTGGAAGTCAATGGAATCCAGAAGAGAAAGGAGATGATGTTGCCATGTGACACTAGGGAGCAAGAGGGAGGGATACAAACCAAGAAACCCCAATGATCACCAGCAGTCAGCAAGAGAATGTTACAGACTTTGGGAAAAATCATCATTTTTCTGATGCCTTGATTTTGGACTTCTCCTAGCTTCAGAACTGTGAGCCAATAACTTCCTTAAGCCAATTCATTGTGTGATATTTTTGATGGCTCAGGCAAACTAAGACACACAGTATAAATTATTTGAATTTTAGTAATATTGGTCCTGTGGCTACAATTCTTTTAGAACTGGTATGGAATCTCTATGGTTCTCAGATTAACACTAGAGTAGAGTTAAAGATGTAAGCTTGTTATTTTGCTGTAAGTGCTCAAAGGAAGACTAGTAATCTTCAGGCAAAGGAGCCCAAGTTACATCCACTAGCAAGGAAGTTCCATCCTACCCCACAGTCCTTTTAGTCATCATTACAGCCCTAGTAGTCAAGTTTTGTAACCTTGTTAACTTGGTACAGTAGGAAATTCATTACCATAGGTGATAGCTTAATTACTTGTGATGCCGCTGCATGCCATAAATTACTAGCATCCGATTCTTCACTGGTAAGGAACTCAGCAATCTTCTCAAGCCCAAGGGCACAATCAAACAAATCCCATAATCCCCATGGTTCAAGGATACAAGTTCTTCATCAGTAAGGAGCTAGAAATCACACCTGTAATTTTACCAGGAGAAATATAACAAAGATATTAACTAATGAAAGGTGATTAACTACCAAAAATAAATAAATAAATAAAGGAGAACTCTGAAGAATATAGGCATAGCAAATGTAGGGAATAGCTGATAATTTGTAAGAAAACATTTGGAAGAAATCCTTTCATCTTCTAAGGCTTAGATGCAGAACTCTTTGGGGAGACTGTGGTTTCAGCCCACTGGACAGAGAAGAAGTTTTTGAAGACTCTGAAGGCCAGTGCTTCTAAGCAGGTGACCTCTGGGGTGCTGGTTAAACTGCTGTGGAATATGTGCCATGAGGTATCCTATTCACTGCTGATAAAAGAAAGCTGCCTGCTGGAGTGCAGTGATATGCCCTAAGGATGCACTAGCTGAGGTACTGATGGAATTTGCCACAGCATGGGTGTTTCTGGGTCTTACACAGCAGCCATGCCATGGGAGCCATAAGAAAAGCATGCCAGAACTGGAAGAAAAGCTTTCTTTGCCATGGAGGTTGATCTGAAGACCTGGGGGTCAAGTAATGTGAGACCAAAGATTAGATTTGAGAACACTTATTCCCAAGCATGGGCCACATTCGAGACTAATCCTCCATGCCTGTTTGGTTTAATTTCCAACAGGTTGTATTATTTCTTCCTGCAGGGAAAGCAGTTCTTGATCCCAACTGAAACAATGGTTTAATAAGTGATGAGACTGACTCTGAGGGCAAAAGTTTTTCCACTTTCTGATGCCACTAAGGTAAATAAAACTTATTTTGGCTTTTATGTTGTCTTCTGCTATGTTATAGTGATTTCAGTATTGTCTGAGGACACAGGATCCATTAAAAAATGAAACAAAACATTGCATTCGGTTCTATTGCTAATCTGCTCCATTTGGTAGAAGTATGTTCTGATTTTTATGTCTTAGTGTTTTTATCTGCAAAATAATAAATTTTCCTCCTGACCCCCAAGCAGAGGGCACTGTGCGTATAAACATTTGCAGTTTTTAAGCTTCCTCACAATGCACCGATTCATAATGCACTAAAAATAGACAATATCAGTGAAATAAAACCCATAAATGTCTTTCTTCCTTTTTCAAAAAACATATTATGAAGATTAAATATTTACTTTGTATGGGTATGACTCTCAGTCCACATATTCTGGTATTTTCCCTTCAGTTCATAATTTCTATTATCAAGCCCCATTCCACTAGTGTGGGGGCAGCAGTCTTGATCAGGTCTGGGTCCAATTTTCCCTCATTATGACACATTGAAGCCAGATTCTAGGAGATGAGCTAATGTTGGAGATGACCCGCTGTTCTAGTCTGCTAGCTGCTGGAATGCAATATTTCTGGTATATTTCTGGTATGGGTAACTTCATAAGTTGCTAGTTTACAGTTCTAAGGCCGAGAAAATGTCCAAATTAAAACATGTCTATAGAAATGTCTAGTTTCTATTAGGCATCCAGGGAAAGATACCTTGGTTCAAGAAGGCCGATGAAGTTCAGGGTTTCTCTCTCAAGTGAGAAGGCTCATGGTGAACACGGTCAGGACTTCTCTCTCAGCTGAAAGGGTACGTGGTGAACATGGCGTCATCTGCTGGCTTTCTCTCCTGGCTTCCAGTTTCATGAAGCTCCCTGGGAGGCGTTTTCCTTTTTCATCTCCAAAGGTCACTGGCTCATGGCCTCTCTGCTTTGTGGTGCTGCAGCATTCTCTGCTCTCTCAGAATCTCTTTCATTCTCTAAAATGTTTCCTCTTTTATAGGACTCCAGAAATTTATCAAGACCCACCTGAATGGGTGGAGACATGTCATCACCTAATCCAGCTTAACAGCCACTCTTGATTAAATCACATCTCCAGGGAGATGATCTAATTACAGATTCAAACAGTATTGAATAGGGATTATTCTGCCTTTACAAAATGAGATTTTGATTAAAACATGACTTTTCTAGGGGACATACATCCTTTCAAACCACACCCACCTAGCAAATATTTGTGAGATGGTTGTTTCTCCTTTTGGCCCTAAATCCTTGGGTCTCATAGCTGCTGCCAAGCCACCATTTGTTCTTGTCTGCATCTTAGGGGAGCTGCATCATTGCAGTTTTCTATTTCTCTGAAGTGCTGGGAGATCTAGAATCCCTGCAGGGTGACTTGAACTCTTTTGCCTGGATGCCAGATGCAGTCACTTTCTCTCTGGAGATTTGTTACCCTTTTTAGGTCACTTCCTCCAGTCTTTGTTCTCCTCTAGCCCAGGGTAAACTTTTTCTTCTCTGGGATGGTGGTAGGCTGGGGTGGAGAATTATTTTCCTTTCCTATTTGTCTCAAACATTTTGTAACAGGCCCCGTCCATTCTCTTAGTCTTAAGGACTTAGTGTTTATTGGTTTGGATTATTCTCTGGAAATCAAAGCCAGGAAATCCCATAGATCTTTTCTGATTTCTGCTTCAATTTATCCCTTCCCTAAGACAAGGAACAAAGAGATGGCATTCTGCTTGTCAAAAGTTTATGGGGTAGGGGGAGAGGAATAGAGTTTAAAGTGAACAAAATCTAAAATCTCATGACAAGTTTCTCACCCTATACTAAGTAGTGATAGATCTGAAAATAATTGCCTATTTGAAAGTTCACCAAATAATTAAATTCTAGCAATTATAAATATTTTATTATCTTTGGCATAAATATGAATTGTAATCACTTCCTTCTAAGCATTTTCTCTTGAACTTTCAACATTTGAATATGATTCAGAGTACAAAACAAGAACATCTCTTAAAAGTGTCAGACATGCTAGATTTCTTTTCCGGCTCCCATGGTAAAAGTAAACACAGCATAAAACACCCATTAAATTGAAAAGGTTAAGAATGTGATTTATGTAATTTATACTAAAAAATTCCTGAGTTACATAAACTTGTAGATTACACAGGCGTTATGGTCAATTGGAGATAACAACAGAGCAATTGACAGATTAAAAAATTGGCACATGAAGCTGAAAGACCTCTTGAAACAACCATTTCCTTTCAAATTAGTTGCTGAATAATTGTTTTTTTAAAAAAATCTTGTTACATCATGCTGGAAAGTCTTTCGGAATGAGGGCAATTATTCTTATTTTTCTATTTTGTTTGAGTAAGTTGAATTGGAGGACAAGTCAAGAATGTAACAAATGCTAAAACAAAAAAATGATGTGAACTTATTGTGAATATGGCCTTTTCCTATTAAAGAAAGGTGATAGATAGTTTACATTTTTTCTGGGAATTGTGGAGTGGGAGAAACAGATGAGTCTTTCATATCTCTGAAATAGAACATTTCTGGCCCCCCATCTCCCTAGTTACTTGCCTCCAACTCTTGAAAAAAGGAAAAAAATAAAACTTTTCCTGCATTATCTTCTGGGATAATTTCATGTGTGTATTTACCAAATCTTAAAGCATTGATGTAATGAGCAGTGAAAATAATTTACTTCTCAGGCGGCATAAAATGACTAAGAAAATAACTCTGTCTTTTCTAATTTCTCTCTCCATCCTCATCCTTCATTATCACTACTTGAGGATATCTGGAGTATTTTGTCCAGGAGTCTAGTTTCTCTTACCCCAGGAGAGAGTTAAGGGGTTTTTGTTGCATGCATCTAAAAGTTCCTGGAGCTACATCACTGGATTGACTGACAAGGAAGGACGAGGAGTGTTGAAGGAGAATACCTGGGCCATGGAGGATGTTGGAGTGTGGACACCCTGATGGTGGTGGCTGCAGACTGAATAGGAAACACTGTGACTTTGGCAACCAAAGTGAAGATAGTAGTGGCGGGGTATATTCTGGGGCTAGCAGAGTCACCCAACATGGTGATTTGAAGCTGTATGTACCCCATAAAAATATGTTCTTAAACTTAATCCATTCCTGCAGGTATAAACCTATTGTAAGTAGGACCTTTTAATAATGTCATTTCAGTTAAGTCATGGCCCATGGTAGGCCTTAATCCTCTTACTAGAGTCCATTATAAGAGAATGCAATTCAGACAAAGAGAGAGAAAGCCATGGAAAAAAGAAGCTGAAAGCAATGAAACCCAGAAGAGAACAGAGAGACCAGAAGACACTGTCATGTGTCTTACCATGTGTCAGAAGAGTCAAGGATCATTGGCAGCCAGTCTCCAGGAAGAAAGCATTGACTTGATGATGCTTTGATTTGGATATTTTTCTCAGCCTCAAAACTGTAAGCTAATAAATTCCCCTTGTTAAGCCAACCTATTTCGTGATATCTGCTTTCAGCAGCCTAGGAAACAAAAATAGACTTTGGTACCAGGAGAGTGAAGTGCTGCTTTTGCAAATACCAAAAATTTGGAAATGGTTTTAGAATTGGTCAATGGGTGGAGGCCAGAGGAATTGTTATAACTGTTTGATAGACAAGGCTTAGATTGCTTTGAAGAGACTGTTAGAAATATGGATGCTAAAGGTGCTTATGATGAGGTCTTAGACAAAAATTATGAATGTGTTTTTAGAAACTGAAAGAAAGATGACCCTTGCTTTAAAGTGGTAGAAAAATTGGCAAGATTGAGTTCTGATGTCAGATGGAAGGGAGTATTTGAGAATGATGAAGATGTATATTCAGCTGAGGAGATTTCAAAACTAAACATGGAGATCACAGTCTGGTTTCTCCTTGTAGCTTATATTAAAATGTGAGAGGATAGGGGTAAGTTGAGAACTGAACTCCTGGGCGCAAACAAATCTGAAGTTGATGGTTTGGAAAATTTTGAGCTTCCAAAAAGCAAGTCCTCAGAGTGCTCCATGCAAGGGTTTTGTTTTTGTTTTTTTTAACTTTTTTTATTGTGAATGATGACATATATACAAAAAAGCAATAAATTTCCAAGTACATTTTAATAAGTAGTTATAGAACAGATTTTAAAGTTTGGAATGAGATACAGTTTCACAATTTTTCATTTTTTCTTCTAACTTCTCCAAGACACTGGAGACCAACAGAAATATCAATATAATGATTCAGCAGTCATACTCATTTGTTAAATCCTATCTTCTCTGCTTACACACTGATGTTTATAGCAGCATTATTTATAATTGCCAAGAGAGGGAAACAATCCAAATGTCCACAAATGGACAAGTGGCTAAACAAGCTGTAGTATATGCATATGATGGAATATTACATAGCTGTAAAACAGAATAAAGTCACGAAGCATGTAACAATGTAGATGAACCTTGCGGACATTATGCTGAGTAAAATTAGCCAGAAACAAAAAGACAAATACTGTATGTTCTCACTAATATGAACTAACACTAATGAGTGAACTTTGAGAGTTAAAATTAAGGAAATAAGTTATTAGGAGATAGAAAGAGGGTAGAGATTAGGCAATTAGTGCTGAAGGAGTACAGAATGTACAACAGGACTGATTGCAAAAATTAAGAAATAGGTAGCAATATATGGTAGCACAATAATATAAGTACACTGAATGAAGCTGTTCTAGTTTGCTAGCTGCCGGAATGCAATATACCAGAAATGGAACAGCTTTTAACAAGGGGAATTTAATGAGTTGCTAGTTTACAGTTCTAAGGCCGAGAAAATACCCCAATTAAAAACAAGTCTATAGAAATGACCAATCAAAGGCATCCAGGGAAAGATACCTTGGTTCAAGAAGGCCGATGAAGTTCAGGGTTTCTCTCTCAAGTGAGAAGGCACATGGTGAACACAGTCAGGGCTTCTCTCTTGGCTGGAAGGGCACATGGCGAATACGGCATCATCTGCTAGCGTTTCTCCTGGCTTCCTGTTTCATGAAGCTCCCCGGGAGGCATTATCCTTCTTCATCTCCAAAGGTTGCTGGCTCGTGGACTCTCTGCATCTCATGGCTACATCGTTCTGCTCTCTCTGAATCTCTTTCTCCAAAATGTTTCTTCTTTTATAGGACTCCAGTAAACCAATCAAGACCCACTCAAATGGGTGGAGACGTCATCCCCTAATCCAGTTTAACAACCATTCTTGACTAAATCACGTCAACCAGGGAGATGATCTCATTACAGTTTCAAATATACAGTATTGAATAGAGATTATTCTACCTTTATGAAATGGGATTTATATTAAAACATGGTTTTCTTAGGGGGCATGTATCCTTTCAAACCAGCACATTCCACCCTCTGGCCCCTAAAAAAGACATGTTTTTCCCATATACAAAATACATTAATTTCATAACAATATCAGAAACCTTAAACCTTTCAGTAGCAATACAATGAAGTACAAAATTAGAGACAGTATAAAATCTCATCAAGTCAGTTGCAGGCATGGTCTGTCCTAAGGCAAAATTCTCTCCATTTGCTCTGGACCTTTGAAAACTCATAACAAGTTATTTGCTGCCAACATACAAAGGAGGAACATTCACAGGATACATATACACATTTCCATAGGGAGGAAGGAACACAGGGGTCACTGGACCCATACAGTTTCGAAAACCAGCAGGGCAAAGTCCATTAGATTTCAAAGTCTGAGAGTCATTTATCCTCAGGGCTTTAGAAAGCAGCAGTTCCACCCTTTCCAAGGGCCTACATAGAGGCCTGCCTCTCTCCAGACACAGCCTTGGAGGACATTGGGGAGACCACCTTTTTCTCAGCTCCACCCTCTCCAAGCATTGCGGCCTCACCCGGGTTCTCTGCCATCTCTGGGGCACACACTCAACCCCTCCATGTGGTGGCAGCCAGGCTCTCCCCAAACCCCAAGGAATGTGCTTTACCTTCTCCAAGGCCTGAGGCAGCATGACTCTTCCACTGCAACGAGGTGGAAGGCCCATCCTCTGCCTTCGGGGAGAAGGCACCCTCTCTGCTCTCCTGGCCTGAGGCTTTTTGATTTCAGACCCCTGTCTCCATGGTTTTGCCTGTGAAGTTGTTTTTCCTCCAATGTGTTCCTTTTCTGAACTCCCCAGTTCAGACTGGCAGCAGCTCTGTTTATACAGGTCCCACAGCACTCTCGTCGGCTTTCTATGCAGTAGCCTTGGATCATGCCCATCAGACATAAGGAGTTTCCACAGATCTTTCCTGGATAACTCCATGTCCGATCCTGACTTTCTCTGAAATGGCTGGCTGGTTCCACATTTGGTTAAGTCCACACACAGGGCACTATACTCTGGAATCTCCCTTTCTGTAGGCCCAGAATTTTCCAGGACCTCAATTTCTGGTTTCTTTTTACTCAAGAGTTCAGTTTTCAGCTTATCTCTTTCCTGTCTCATTTCACTATAAGCTGTGAGGAGAAACCTGGCTACACTTTCGATATTTAATTTGGAGATCTCTTCTGCTAAATATCCAAGTTCATGGCTTTTAAAATCTGCCTTCCAGCCAATTGAGTTGCTAGTTTACAGTTCTAAGGTCGAGAAAATATCCCAATTAAAAACAAGTCTATAGAAATGACCAATCAAAGGCATCCAGGGAAAGATACCTTGGTTCAAGAAGGCCGATGAAGTTCAGGGTTTCTCTCTCAAGTGAGAAGTCTCATGGCGAACACAGTCAGGGCTTCTCTCTCTGCTGGAAGGGCACATGGCGAATACGGCATCATTTAACAAATGAGTTGACCATTAGTCAACTTTGCCAGATTATCTACCATTTTAAAACAAGGATCGCCTTCCTTCCAGTTTGCAATAACACATGCCTCATTTCTGTCTAAGGCCTCATCAGAGGTATCTTCAGAGTCTACATTTCTACCAAGAGTCTCTTCAAAACATTCTAGGCCTTCTCTATCAAGCTTCTCACAAGCTTCTCTATCAAGATTCTTCCAGAATCTTCCCCTTATCCATTTAAAAAGCCACTCCAACATGTTTGGTATTTGCAAACCACAGTAGCAGCACCCCACTCTCTGGTACCAAAATCTTTTCTAGTTTGCTAGCTGCCAGAATGCAATATACCAGAAATGGAACAGCTTTTAACAAGGGGAATTTAATGAGTTGCTAGTTTACAGTTCTAAGGCCGAGAAAATATCCCAATTAAAAACAAGTCTATAGAAATGACCAATCAAAGGCATCCAGGGAAAGATACCTTGGTTCAAGAAGGCCGATGAAGTTCAGGATTTCTCTCTCAAGTGAGAAGGCACATGGTGAACACAGTCAGGGCTTCTCTCTTGGCTGGAAGGGCACATGGCGAATATGGCATCATCTGCTAGTGTCTTCTCCTGGCTTTCTCCATGCAAGGGTTTAATGGAACATGGAACCAGTTGGTTATTTCAGTGATAACCAGGATTGGAAATACAGATATCCAGAAAGAATTTGTGGCAAGTTCTTTTGTCTGATGTTTTGGACCCCTGTGGACTGCATATGAAATTAAGAAGTTTTTTGTAAGATCTATATGAACAGAATCACTGCCAACCTATACTAAAAGGGACAGATTCAAGGAAGTATTACATCAAAGGCAGAACCATGGAAGCCGAGGTCTGGACTTATGACATCTTTTTGGGCCAAGAGAGTGAGCCCACCTATGTGTATGGAAAGGGTGAGAATCCCCTGGTACGTGGAGAGGGTGAGCCCACCTATGTGTATGGAAAGGGTGAGAATGCCCTGGTACTTGGAGAGGGTGAGCCCACCTATGTGCATGGAAAGGGTGAGAATGCCCTGGTACTTGGAGAGGGTGAACCTTCCACCCCATTGTTCAGGAAAAGTACTGCTGCCACAGTATTCAAAAAGGGTAGAGTATGTACCTCAGGGATTTCCCAGAGTCTGGCCACCTCCCCACTGTTCTGAGAGGATTGCACCTATTCCCTGGAGATTGTAGAAGGTCTGGATGCCACCTTAGCTTTTTCAGAGTGTGGGGCCTTCATTGCAGTGTTTGGGGAGAGCATGAATGCTGAGTAAGCACTTGGAAAGGGTAGTGCTGCCACTCCATCAGCCCTGGAGGACAAAACATTGTTCCATGGAGGACTCTTGGAACTTGAAATCTAATGACGTATACCCTGCAGGGTTTCAGAATTATTTGGGAACACTGACCCATCTTTCTTCTAATTTCTCGCTATGGGAATGGGGATATTTATCCTATGCCTGTCCCTCCTTTATATGTTAGAAGCAGATAACTTGTTTTCTAGGTTTCACAGGTCCACAGATGAAGGGGAATTGTGCCCCAGGAGAGGTCACACCTATAATCAAATTAAAAAAAGTTTTTTTCTTTATTCGAGAAGTTAGTTACAGAACAATCATACATAAAATGCAGGATTCCCATATACCACCCCACCACCAACACCTTGTATTTGTGTGGAACATTTGTTCCAATGTTTGTATGATAGCACATTTTTATAATTGCACTATTAATTAAATTCCATGTTTTAACTCAGGGTTCACTATTTAGGTAGTGTAGGACCATAAAATTTTTAAAAATTTTATTTTATTATACATACAATTTAACACATCCTCTTTTAATCACATGCAGATATACATTTCAGTACTGTTAATTGTGTTCACAGTGTTGTGCTACCAACACCACCATCCAATACCAAAACATTTCCATCATTCCAAATAGGAACCTTGTATATTTTAAGCCATAGTTCCTCATTCTCTATTCCCACCCTGTCCCCTGATAACCTATATTCTAGATTCTGACTCTATGAGTTTGCTTATTCTTTTTTAAAAAAATCAGTGAGATCATACAATATTTGTCCTTTTGGCTTATTTCCCTCAACATGATTTCTTCAAGGTTCATCCATGTTGTCATGTGTATCAGGTCTTCATTCCTTTTTATGGCTGAATAATATTCCATTGTATTTATCCATTCATTGTTTGATGGACACTTGGATTGCCTCCATCTTTTTGCAATAGTGAGTAATTCTGCTTATGAATATTGGTGTGCAAATATGTATTGAGTCCATGCTTTTGATTCTTCTGGGTATATACCTAGAAGTGGCATTGCTGGGTCATATGGTAGTTTTATACTTAGTATTCTGAGAAACTGCCAAAGTGGCTTTCACAGTGGCTGCACCATTTTACATTGCTATCAGCAATGAATGAGTGTTCCTATTTCTCCTCATCCTTTCCAGAATGTCATTTCTGTATTTTTAATAGCAGCCATTCTAATGGATTTTTTTTTTTCCGGAGTTTTTTTTTTATTAATTAAAAAAAGAATTAACAAAACAATTAGAAATCATTCCATTCTACATGTACAATCAGTAATTCTTAATAACATCACATAGTTGCATATTCATCATTTCTTAGTACATTTGCATCGATTTAGAAAAAGAAATTAAAAGACAACAGTGTGGCGTATTTCTCAGGGACTGGAGCCTAGCCAAACTTAAAATTTTTTAATGTTTCTCTCCCTCTCTAGGTTCACTCTCTGCCCCCCATATCTGTAACCTAGCTCACTGTTCCCCCCTTCCCCCTGTTGTCGTAAACCGCCCATTTCCATAGCCCACCACAAAACAACAGGCCTTCCTGTTATTCTCTATACTTCCCTATCCCCGAAACATACCCTTCTGCCTAGCAACTGCCGCTAAGCTTGTGTGAGTGGCTGCCTCCTCTTAATGTGTGAGCCCTTAACCCCGCCTCTCCCCCGAGTGTACTTAAGCCCAGCGCTCCCTCAGCCCCGGGTCTTCGCGGGGTCGTCGTGCAGCCTGCACGTTGTCCCATGTCCCACCTCTCGGGTTCCCCGGGTGACCCATCCCGGCTGTAACAATAAACGCTTGAACCCACATTCGGCCTGTGTGAGGACATCATTCGCGTGACCGCCGGCAGGGGATAGGCGCCGGCTTCGGCTTACCCAGGTTAATTTCTGCGAGCTCGCTCCCCAACCCCACCCGGTGTGCCAGCCGGCCTGACCGACTGGAGCTCTCCGACGGCAAGTGGCGCCCGAACAGGGACATCCCGTCCCCGACTGGACACTGGAGACACTAGGACCTCTCTTCTGAACCAAGGTAAGCCTACTAGACTCTCCTTAAATAAACGCAGTCCTAGTTTCTACGAGCAGTGAGTAGTCCCCTCCAAATTTTATCATGAGCCAAACCCTCTCTAAGAGTCAGGTTCCGCAGGTGCGCGCCCTAGCCGCCCTGTTGGATACTCATAAATGAAGGTTTCTGCCCGGCAGCTTCAAGTATATTGGGACCTTCTGCTACCTTTTAACCCCTGGCTGCTGACGAGTCCCTTATGGACTCCCGCCACTTATGACCAACTTATTGCCAGGGTCACAGACAAAATGGAGCATGAGGGCAAGCGCTTCCCTCCGGGGCTTCTCCCCATGCTCATCACCATCTGTTCGTGCCTTCAGGGCTCGTTACCACCCACGGACGGGCGACACAAACCCATAACTGCGGCCGCTGCGGAGGCTTCCGCAGCAGGATCCGAGTCTGACTCCGACACGGAGTCCTTGCTCGAGCAGCTAGAGGAGCAACTCGAGAGACACCCGCCCTTACAAGACTATGGCGGAGAGGCTGATGGCGGAAAAACTAACTCCACCCTTCCGCCTTCTTCCCCACTGCCCAGACCGGAAGGGAGCTACGGTCTCTACCCCGCCCTCCCTAAGAGAGAGGAAGTGGGGCGCCCCGAACCCCCCCATGCCTTCCGCCCCCCCCTCCTGCTGCCTGTCCTCCTCCCTTTAACAGCACCAACCCCTTCTTCCCGGAAGCGCAGCTGCCATCTTATGTACCCCCGCCGCCATCTTACGCAGGGCCGTGCCCAGAGCTATCGCCATCTCGTTCACCCCGGCCGCCCTGTTGCAATCCCACAGGCGGCAACCCCCCCCTCAGGTCCAGGGCAGCTCTGGCCCCCGGTCCTGCCACTGCCGCTGACACAAGCAGCACTCTTCCCCATTAATCTCACCCCATCCCCGCAGCACCCATTCCCGTGGGTTCCCCACAGTGAGGAAGATATAAAGCGGCTACGCAAAGCAGTCAAAGAGGATGGGCTTACCGGTCCCTACGCTACCCAGCAACAATTGCTCCAAAAGACTGGAGCCTCTTCGAAAGAATCTTACTTGCCATAATTTTCCTGTGCATCATTGCGTGTTTAACCTGCTCATTTTCTTCCTCTAGGTGCTAACCTGCTTGTTATTTTCAATAAAAATGTTCTCCCCAGCACGCCCCTCCGGACTTCCCACCTGGCGACTCCTCCCTTTAACACTTCTAGTTTTGTCCACAACCACTTCTGCAAAACCTACCGAGAGCGAAGTGTGGGCCGCAGTCCAATATCCCCCCGGATTACTGTTCCTCACACCCGATTCCCCCACATTCCCACAACTTTTTGTTGATAATTGTTTGCTGGACCTCCTGTGCGATCCCAATGTCCTCCCCGCTAGTGCGCCTCTCAACCTATCATCATTCCCTAATTTCTCCCCCCCTCCCGAAGCCCTAGCGATTAACCTTACCTTTTTGCAGAATTCGTCAATGCAAGCCTTCCCCGAAGTCTCCCAGCCAAACAACAAACTACTCAACCTCACGTTCACTAATCTTTCAGGACAAGCAGAAAACGGGCTCCCGTGTTCTCCTCAATGGCCCAATTGTATCCACCTTATCTACTCCCGAACCATAAGCGCTGGAATACTCAATAAAAACTCCCATAACGCCCCCAATGAAGCCCTCCTTTTCACAGGAACCTGGCCAGCTAGAGGAACTGCACCCGGCTATAACCAAACTCGTCCACACCCACCGGTACGGCCCCCAGGTCCCCTCTGCTCGCCTAGCAGCTTTACACCCTCAACCTCCTTCACAGAAATCCCGTGGCTTCCGTGTCATTCTCCCCCTCGAACTTTCAACTCTTCCAAATATAACTTCTTCGTTCCCCATAATCCCCCCTTTCTTTATGGTACCAGCGGCTTCACACATCTCTCTCTCTGTGGAAACCTCAGTTGCCTAGACCTACGTCCCCTCCTCGGAACAACCCAATCCCAATGGCGCCTGGTCACCTACCACAGTACTCGACAGCCCCAAATTCAGGGTAAAAAGGTTATCGGTACGGGCTCTTACGCGTTTAATATTCTAGGCACAGAAAATCTCACCTCCACGGTCTTTTTAAGCCCTCCATTCTACTTCCTTTCCTGCTCAAACTATAGTCGCCCGGACACATGTCACCTACTTAACTACCTTAATGCCTCTTTCTCAGTAGTTTTCATAGTACTTCAACCTAGACTGCTGTGGATCCCGCTCAACGCGACCAGGTGGGTCGCTCCTGCACTACCCATGGACAGCTCCGTCACTCAGCTCAGCTCACGCGCGAAGCGAGACTTCGGCATCACCGCCGCCATCTCTGCAGCCATCATTGCCTCAGTTGCAGCTTCTGTCACGGCAGCCGTCGCGCTCACCCAGACCTCCACCTCTGCTTCTGTCATAAATAACCTTACCACTTCCACCGCCTCGGCCCTGTCCTTACAGGCAGGACTCAATTCCCTAACCCACCAAGCCCTGTTTAACTTGCAACAGCAAATTGACTTGCTAGCCTTAGATATTGAAGCCCTGTATGAAGTAGCCACTGCCACTTGTGATGGGCGTTACCCCTTCTCTCGTTTATGTATCACCCCTGTGCTGGTTAACACCTTTCACCCTCGCTTCACCCTGCGCGATTGGATGTTTACTGCTTATAATGACTCATTCTGGAACTATACCCACAGCCTCAAAACTCAAATCCTAACTATACAAAATCTATCGGTAACTAAACTCTCCACCTCTATCCTAACAGACCTTCTGAACAAATTCTCGTCCTTCTTCCAACCTTCCAACCTTATCTTCTACGGTGTCCTCCTACTAATTTTAATTTTTATTCTTTTCACACTCAAGTGTCTCTGTTCAAGAATCTCTTGTCACAGGCGAGATACGAAACTTTTAGCCCTTGCTGCTCTAGAGCTCCAGAACCCCTTCTCAGACGCCGAAAATCGTCGCCAGGCTCAGGTATGGCTCGCTAGTGTTGCTCACCCCCAGGACTGATCACCCTGAGGTACTGGTGTCGCTCTCAAGACTGGCCATCTTGTGCAGTCGGCACTGCGCTGCTGCGGCTCTAACCTTACCTGCCTATGCCTGCGCCACTCCCTGCCTCTCTCCATTCCCCTACGGGGGCTGCACGTCACCAGAGAGCGTGCATCTGGGGCCGCCGAAAGGCTACCAGATGGGTACTGCTGGGTGCGGCACAAAGTAGCCGCAGAAGAACGCCACTCTAACAGGCCTCCTCTGGCTCTTCTGGGGCACATGAGATTTGCATAAGGGTCGGCTCAGCACACACCCTTCCCCTGAAATTCTGAGCCTCAAGTGCAAGGGGAATCTCATCCCTACCCCTCCCAGCAAAGGTTCATGCCCACCATTTGTCACACTGTGCTCTTTTAAAAGAAAAAGGAGAGGACAACAGAATAAGAATTAAAACATTAATAGAAAGAGAAAAAAAAAAAAACCCTATACCTCACATGCAGCTTCATTCAGTGCTTTAATATAATTGCATTACAATTGGGTAGTATTGTGCTGTCCATTTCTGAGTTTTTATATCCAGTCCCGTTGTACAGTCTGTATCCCTTCAGCTCCAATTACCCCTTCTCTTTTTTTTTTTTAATTAACGGAAAAAAAGAAATTAACCCAACATTTAGAAATCATACCATTCTACATATGCAATCAGTAATTCTTAACATCATCACATAGATGCATGATCATCATTTCTTAGTACATTTGCATCGGTTTAGAAAAACTAGCAACATAACCGAAAAAGATATAGAATGTTAATATAGAGACAAAAATAAAAGTAATAATACTAAAGTCAAAACAAAACAAAACAAAACAAAACAAAAACCTATAGCTCAGATGCAGCTTCATTCAGTGTTTTAACAAGATTACTTTACAATTAGGTATTATTGTGTTGTCCATTTTTGAGTTTTGTATCTAGTCCTGTTGCACAGTCTGTATCCCTTCAACTCCAATTGCCCATTATCTTACCCTGTTTCTACCTCCTGCTGGACTCTGTTACCAATGACATATTCCAAATTTATTCTCGAATGTCTGTTCACATCAGTGGGACCATACAGTATTTGTCCTTTAGTTTTTGGCTAGACTCACTCAGCATAATGTTCTCTAGGTCCATCCATGTTATTACATGCTTCATAAGTTTATCCTGTCTTAAAGCTGCATAGTATTCCATCGTATGTGTATACCACAGTTTGTTTAGCCACTCTTCTGTTGATGGAGATTTCGGCTGTTTCCATCTCTTTGCAATTGTAAATAACGCTGCTATAAACATTGGTGTGCAAATGTCCGCTTGTGTCTTTGCCCTTAAGTCCTTTGAGTATATTCCCAGCAATGGTATTGCTGGGTCGTATGGCAATTCTATATTCAGCTTTTTGAGGAACCGCCAAACTGCCTTCCACAGTGGTTGCACCATTTGACATTCCCACCAACAGTGGATAAGTGTGCCTCTTTCTCCGCATCCTCTCCAGCACTTGTCATTTTCTGTTTTGTTGATAATGGCCATTCTGGTGGGTGTGAGATGATATCTCATTGTGGTTTTGATTTGCATTTCTCTAATGGCCAGGGACATTGAGCATCTCTTCATGTGTCTTTTGGCCATTTGTATTTCCTCTTCTGAGAGGTGTCTGTTCAAGTCTTTTTCCCATTTTGTAATTGGGTTGGCTGTCTTTTCGTTGTTGAGATGAACAATCTCTTTATAAATTCTGGATACTAGACCTTTATCTGATATATCATTTCCAAATATTGTCTCCCATTGTGAAGGCTGTCTTTCTACTTTCTTGATGAAGTTCTTTGATGCACAAAAGTGTTTAATTTTGAGGAACTCCCATTTATTTATTTCCTTCTTCAGTGTTCTTGCTTTAGGTTTAAGGTCCATAAAACCGCCTCCAGTTGTAAGATCCATAAGATATCTCCCAACATTTTCCTCTAACTGTTTTATGGTCTTAGACCTAATGTTTAGATCTTTGATCCATTTTGAGTTAACTTTTGTATAGGGTGTGAGATATGGGTCTTCTTTCATTCTTTTGCATATGGATATCCAGTTCTCTAGGCACCATTTATTGAAGAGACTGTTCTGTCCCAGGTGAGTTGGCTTGACTGCCTTATCAAAGATCAAATGTCCATAGATGAGAGGGTCTATATCTGAGCACTCTATTCGATTCCATTGGTCAATATATCTATCTTTATGCCAATACCATGCTGTTTTGACCACTGTGGCTTCATAATATGCCTTAAAGTCCGGCATCGCTAGACCTCCAGCTTCGTTTTTTTTCCTCAAGATGTTTTTAGCAATTCGGGGCACCCTGCCCTTCCAGATAAATTTGCTTATTGGTTTTTCTATTTCTGAAAAATAAGTTGTAGGGATTTTGATTGGTATTGCATTGAATCTGTAAATCAGTTTAGGTAGGATTGACATCTTAACTATATTTAGTCTTCCAATCCATGAACACGGTATGCCCTTCCATCTATTTAGATCTTCTGTGATTTCTTTTAACAGTTTTTTGTAGTTTTCTTTATATAGGTTTTTTGTCTCTTTAGTTAAATTTATTCCTAGGTATTTTATTCTTTTAGTTGCAATTGTAAATGGGATTCGTTTCTTGATTTCCCCCTCAGCTTGTTCATTACTAGTGTATAGAAATGCTACAGATTTTTGAATGTTGATCTTGTAACCTGCTACTTTGCTGTACTCATTTATTAGCTCTAGTAGTTTTGTTGTGGATTTTTCCGGGTTTTCGACGTATAGTATCATATCATCTGCAAACAGTGATAGTTTTACTTCTTCCTTTCCAATTTTGATGCCTTGTATTTCTTTTTCTTGTCTAATTGCTCTGGCTAGAACCTCCAACACAATGTTGAATAATAGTGGTGATAATGGACATCCTTGTCTTGTTCCTGATCTTAGGGGGAAAGTTTTCAATTTTTCCCAATTGAGGATGATATTAGCTGTGGGTTTTTCATATATTCCCTCTATCATTTTAAGGAAGTTCCCTTGTATTCCTATCCTTTGAAATGTTTTCAACAGGAAAGGATGTTGAATCTTGTCAAATGCCTTCTCTGCATCAATTGAGATGATCATGTGATTTTTCTGCTTTGATTTGTTGATATGGTGTATTACATTAATTGATTTTCTTATGTTGAACCATCCTTGCATACCTGGGATGAATCCTACTTGGTCATGATGTATAATTCTTTTAATGTGTTGTTGGATACGATTTGCTAGAATTTTATTGAGGATTTTTGCATCTGTATTCATTAGAGAGATTGGTCTGTAGTTTTCTTTTTTTGTAATATCTTTGCCTGGTTTTGGTATGAGGGTGATGTTGGCTTCATAGAATGAATTAGGTAGTTTTCCCTCCACTTCGATTTTTTTGAAGAGTTTGAAGAGAATTGGTACTAATTCTTTCTGGAACGTTTGGTAGAATTCACATGTGAAGCCATCTGGTCCTGGACTTTTCTTTTTAGGAAGCTTTTGAATGACTAATTCAATTTCTTTACTTGTGATTGGTTTGTTGAGGTCATCTATGTCTTCTTGAGTCAAAGTTGGTTGTTCATGTCTTTCCAGGAACCCGTCCATTTCCTCTAAATTGTTGTATTTATTAGCGTAAAGTTGTTCATAGTATCCTGTTATTACCTCCTTTATTTCTGTGAGGTCAGTAGTTATGTCTCCTCTTCCATTTCTGATCTTATTTATTTGCATCCTCTCTCTTCTTCTTTTTGTCAATCTTGATAAGGGCCCATCAATCTTATTGATTTTCTCATAGAACCAACTTCTGGTCTTATTGATTTTCTCTATTGTTTTCATGTTTTCAATTTCATTTATTTCTGCTCTGATCTTTGTTATTTCTTTCCTTTTGCTTGCTTTGGGATTAGTTTGCTGTTCTTTCTCAAGTTCTTCCAAGTGAACAGTTAATTCCTGCATTTTTGCCTTTTCTTCTTTTCTGATATAGGCATTTAGGGCAATAAATTTCCCTCTTAGCACTGCCTTTGCTGCTTCCCATAGGTTTTGATATGTTGTGTTTTCATTTTCATTTGCCTCGAGGTATTTACTAATTTCTCTTGCAATTTCTTCTTTGACCCACTCGTTGTTTAAGAGTGTGTTGTCGACCCTCCATGTATTTGTGAATTTTCTGGCATTCCGCCTATTATTGATTTCCAACTTCATTCCTTTATGATCCGAGAAAGTGTTGTGTATGATTTCAATCTTTTTAAATTTGTTAAGACTTGCTTTGTGACCCAGCATATGGTCTATCTTTGAGAACGATCCATGAGCACTTGAGAAAAAGGTGTATCCTGCTGTTGTGGGATTTAATGTCCTATAAATGTCTGTTAAGTCTAGCTCCTTTATAGTAATATTCAGATTCTCTATTTCTTTATTGATCCTCTGTCTAGATGTTCTGTCCACTGATGAGAGTGGGGAATTGAAGTCTCCAACTATTATGGTATTTGTGTCTATTTCCTTTTTCAGTGTTTGCAGTGTATTCCTCACGTATTTTGGGGCATTCTGGTTCGGTGCATAAATATTTATGATTGTTATGTCTTCTTGTTTAATTGTTCCTTTTATTAGTATATAGTGTCCTTCCTTGTCTCTTTTAACTGTTTTACATTTGAAGTCTAACTTGTTGGATATTAGTATAGCTACTCCTTCTCTTTTCTGGTTGTTATTTGCATGAAATATGTTTTCCCAACCTTTCACTTTCAACCTATGTTTATCTTTGGGTCTAAGATGTGTTTCCTGTAGACAGCATATAGAAGGATCCTGTTTTTTAATCCATTCTGCCATTCTATGTCTTTTGATTGGGGAATTCAGTCCATTAACATTTAGTGTTATTATTGTTTGGATAATATTTTCCTCTACCATTTTGCCTTTTGTATTATATATATCATATCTGACTTTCCTTCTTTCTACACTCTTCTCCATACCTCTCTCTTCTGTCTTTTTGGTTCTGACTCTAGTGCTCCCTTTAGTATTTCTTGCAGAGCTGGTCTCTTGGTCACAAATTCTCTCAGTGACTTTTTGTCTGAGAATGTTTTAATTTCTCCCTCGTTTTTGAAGGACAATTTTGCTGGATATAGGAGTCTTGGTTGGCAGTTTTTCTCTTTTAGTAATTTAAATATATCATCCCACTGTCTTCTAGCCTCCATGGTTTCTGCTGAGAAATCTACACATAGTCTTATTGGGTTTCCCTTGTATGTGATGGATTGTTTTTCTCTTGCTGCTTTCAAGATCCTCTCTTTCTCTTTGACCTCTGACATTCTAACTAGTAAGTGTCTTGGAGAACGCCTATTTGGGTCTAATCTCTTTGGGGTGCGCTGCACTTCTTGGATCTGTAATTTTAGGTCTTTCATAAGAGTTGGGAAATTTTCAGTGAAAATTTCTTCCATTAGTTTTTCTCCTCCTTTTCCCTTCTCTTCTCCTTCTGGGACACCCACAACACGTATATTTGTGTGGTTCATATTGTCCTTGAGTTCCCTGATACCCTGTTCAAATTTTTCCATTCTTTTCCCGATAGTTTCTGTTTGTTTTTGGAATTCAGATGTTCCATCCTCCAAATCACTAATTCTATCTTCTGTCTCTTTGAATCTATCATTGTAGGAATCCATTGTTTTTTCTATCTTTTCTCCTTTGTCCTTCACTTCCATAAGTTCTGTGATTTGTTTTTTCAGTTTTTCTATTTCTTCTTTATGTTCAGCCCATGTCTTCTTCATGTCCTCCCTCAATTTATCGATTTCGTTTTTGAAGAGGTTTTCCATTTCTGTTCGTATATTCAGCATTAGTTGTCTCAGCTCCTGTATCTCATTTGAACTATTGGTTTGTTCCTTTGACTGGGCCATATTTTCAATTATTTGAGCGTGATCCGTTATCTTCTGTTGGCGTCTGCGCATTTAGACAGATTTCCCTGGGTATTGGATCCAAAAGTTTGGAAGATTTTTCTGTGAAATCTCTGGGTTCTGTTTTTCTTATCCTGCCCAGTAGGTGGCGCTTGTGGCACATGTTTGTCTGCGGGTCCCACCAGTAAAAGGTGCTGTGGGACCTTTAACTTTGGAAAACTCTCGCCGTCCGGGAGGTTCGCTAGCCGAAGCTGCTTGGAAGGGTTCGAGCCGGCCCGGGGTCCGAATGCGGGGAGGGTTGCTGGCCGCCGCAGCCCGGGAAAGCGCCCGTCCGAATTTCCTAGTCGCCAGGGCGACAAGCGTGACAGGAGGGCGCCAGCGGCAGCGGCCCGCCCGGGAGAGTGCACGTTCCCCGGGAGTCACGGGTTTGGAAGGGGCCTCCCCCACCCGTCACCGTTCTCCGCGGCCTGGGGATTTCCGATCCAGTTCTCTCAATTGGTCCGGGGGGCCGCGCGTGCCTGCCGCCACGGTTTCAGGGGACCACCTCTCCAATTCTCCCAGCCGGCCCCGGAAGGGGGAAGGGAGTGACTCCGGCCGCTTGCCGTCCCGCCCGGTGAAGCCCGTGCGCCTCGGCAATCTCACCCGAGCGGCTTCTCTCAGCCAGCCAGCCGTTCCAGGATGGGGTACGCTGTCTTTTTTATCTCTGTTGTGGCTTTGGGCGCTGTTCTGTATCATTTCTACTCCCCTAGTAGATGTCCTGGAGAAGAAACTAAGATCTGCGCGTCTTACTAAGCCGCCATCTTCCTCTAATGGATTTTTTGACTTTGTGGTTTTGATTTGCATTTCCCTGATGGCTAATGATGTTGAACATCTTTTCATGTGCTTTCTGGCCATTTGTTAAAGTCTTTTGTCCTAGGAAATGCTTATAAGAAAACAGGGGCCTAGACTGTAAGCTTTTAGAGCAGACACATTAAGTCTGGAGTGGTGATTATTATTTCTGGATTTTGAGAGTCTGTTTTATATATATAACCTGATATTTAGAGGTAAGAATGAAGCCAAACAGGTTGGGGTTAAAGTGATTCAGAACATAGGGGTAAGGAAGACAATGTCTATATTTTAGAACCCCACATACCCTTTGAGACCAATGGAAGAAAGGTTTATTTGGTCTGGAACTGAAATTTTCTGTAGTGCATAATCTAATTCAACCTATAGCTCATTTGAACACATGAAACACAGGGAATACAGAATAAGAAAGAGGTCCTTTAATCCTGTATATATTATTGTAATGCTTGGATACATCCTAGATCATATTAAGCAGATTATCAAAACGTATTGGCAAAGTCCTCTGAGGGAAGGGAGAAAAATATGGAACTATTAAACTTACCATCAGGGAATCCCCTGATACTGAGTCAAACCTTAGGGATACCCAATCAATAGGCCATGCCCTCAACCATGAGGCTTACTCTGGTGAAGCTTATGTAGGTAGCAGAGAAGCTTTACACTACCTATAAGCATGTCTAAGAGTTACTTCTGGAGGACCTCTTTTGTTTCTCAGATGTGGCCTCCATCTCTCTAAGCCCAACTCTGCACATGAAATCATTGCCCTCTCCCCTACATGGGACATGACATCCAGGGATGAATGTCTCCCTGGCAACGTGGGACATGACTCCCAGGGATGAATCCAGACCTGACACCATAGGAGTAACAATTCCATCCTGACCAAAAGGGGGAAAAGAAGTGTAATTAATAAAGTAGCAGTGGCAGAGAGAGTTCAAATAGAGTCGAGAGGCTACTCTGGAGGTCGCTGTTATGCAAGTTTCAGTTAAAGTCCTTACTACCTATCATAACCTGCCAAACCCCAACCAGGACCATTCCAGACAATCCTAAAGAACACCTAGGGCAATATATAAGGTTCCACAAGGGTTCTGTGGTAGTTAGATTCAGTTGTCAACTTGGCCAGGTGACCGTACCTAGTTCTGTTGCTGCGGACATGAGCTAATGGTACATGAACCTCATCTGTTGCTGATTTACATCTGTAGTCGGTTAGGAGGTGTGCCTGCTGCAATGAAGGACATTTGACTTAATTGGCTGGTGCTTAAATGAGAGACCGCAACGTAGCACAGTCCAAGCAGCTCAGCATTCCTCATCTCAGCACTCGCAGCTCAGCCCAGGCCTTTGGAGGTGCAGAAAGAAATCACCCCAGGGAAAGTTGTTGGAACCCAGAGGCCTGGAGAGAAGACCAGCAGAGACCACCCTGTGTCTTCCCACGAAAGAAAGAACCTCAGTGGAAAGTTAGCTGCCTTTCCTCTGAAGAACTAACAAAATAAATCCCCTTTTATTAAAAGCCAATCTGTCTGTGTGTGTGTGTTGCATTCCAGCAGCTAGCAAGCTAGAAAAGAGTTGGTACCGGAGAGCGGGGTGCTGCTGCAGTTTGCAAATACCAGATATGTTGGAACAGTTTTTTTGATGGCTAAGTGGAAGATTTTGGAGGAACCGTGAAGAGAATGATGGAGAAGTCCTGGAGTGCTTGAAGAGACTGTTGGTGTAAATGGAACCACTGCCAATCTTGACAAAGGAGGAGACAAAAGGGAAAAAATTGGAATTTGCAGAGTGAGAACAATGGAAGCTCGGGTCTAAAGCCAAGAAACCTCGGCCAGGAGAGTGGACCCACCCATATACATGGAGAGGGTGAGTTTACCCTGAAGGGCGAGGATGAGTCTCCCCTCTCATTGCAGTGGAAGAGTTGTGCAGCCTCAGGCCTTGGAAAAGGTGTAGCATGCTCCTTGGGGGACTGGGAGAGCCTGGCTGCCACCACTTGGACGGGTTGAGCGTGTGCCCCAGAAATGGCAGAGAGCCCAGGGGTGGCCCTGATGCCTGGAGAGAGTGGAGCTGAGAGGTGGTCTCCTCGATGTTCCCTGAGGTTGATTTGGAAAGAGGCGGGCCACTGCATAGGCCTTTGGAAGGGGTGGAACTGCCATTTTCGAAAGCCGAAGGATAAATGACTTTCAGACTTTGAAATCCCACGGTGCTTGCCCTGCAGGTTTTACATCTGTGTTTCTTCTAATTTCTCCCTATGAAAATGAAAATCTGTATCCTGTGAATATCCTCCTTTGCATATTGGCACCGGACTTGTTTTGAGATTCACAGGTCCACAGCAAGAAGAGAATTTTTTGCACCTGTTTAAGGTGATGTTTGTAGTTGCCAAGTTGGCAAGGGGTGGACATGTGGTAGTCAGATTCAGTTGTCAACTTGGCCAGGTGAGCGTACCTAGTTCTGTTGCTGTGGACATGAGCTAATGGTTTGTGAACTTCATCTGTTGCTGATTTACATCTGTAGTTGGTTAGGAGGCGTGCCTGCTGCAATGAAGGACGTTTGACTTAATTGGCTGGTGCTTAAATGAGAGACTGCAACGTAGCACAGCCCAAGAAGCTCAGCATTCCTCATCTTAGCACTCGCAGCTCAGCCCAGGCCTTTGGAGATGCAGAAAGAAATCACCCCAGGGAAAGTTGTTGAAACCCAGGGGCCTGGAGAGAAGGCCAGCAGAGACCATCCTGTGCCTTCCCGCATAAGAAAGAACCTCAGTGGAAAGTTAGCTGCCTTTCCTCTGAAGAACTAACAAAATAAATCCCCTTTTATTAAAAGCCAATCTGTCTCTGGTGTGTTGCATTCCAGCAGCTAGCAAACTAAACAGGTTCCATGCTCTAGAGTAACTTTCCAGAAACTTACGATCTCCAGATGGGTCCCTGGTCCAGATAAGGCCTGAAACCTAGCTTAGCCTCTCCAGAACATCAGATAGTTCCATCTCTCAATCCCTGACTGACCCGTTCAATATGAGAAATTTAGAATTGCCATAGCCCAAGACCCCTAAAGAGAGGGATGGAAAGATCAAAGGTGATGGTGGGGTTACACATAGAAGATAGGAGTTAACAAATGAATATGAATGCTGAATCATTAAATTGATATCTCTTTTAGTTTCCAGTATTTTACAGTAGCTACAAGTAAAAACCTAAAATTGTGATATTGTAACCCATGTTAAGGTCTGAAATATGTTCTACAACTAATTGTGGTGCTGTGCTTTGAAATTTATAGCTTTTTTGGGTATATATGTTATTTTTCACAAAAAAAGAAGGAAAAGTCAATTGTGATGATAAAAAAATTTTAAGCCCTCTAGCCTCCTATGTTCCGGATCAGTTAGAAAGAAAAATATGAGAGGATCATATGGTAGCCCACGACAAACTATGGGATCTGTCCTGTAGCTACTTGTTGAAGAGTGCTTTGAAAACGATTGCTTTTTTTATTTCTTTACTTTGTATATGTTATACTATACAATTAAAAAAAAAGTTTTTGACAAAAAAAAAGGTGATCGAGGAGTTACACAGAGAAGCTTGGGTTTAACAAATGAGTGTGAGTGCTGAATCAGTATATTGATATATCTTTTGGCCTCCAGTATCTTAGAGCAGCTAGAAATAAAAACCTAAAATTGTGGAACTGTAACCTATACCAGACTCTGAAATCTGTTCTACAACTAATTGTTTCAATGTACTCTGAAATGTATTGCTTTTTCATATATATGCTGTTTTCACAAAAAAAAAGAGAGAGAGAAGGAAGAGTATAATCTAGAAGAAAGGATTCAACAAATGAATTTGATGCTGAATCAATACATTGATATTTCTGTGGGTCTCCAGTGTCTTGGAGCAGCTAGAAGAAAAAATGAAAAATCATGGAAATGTAACCCATACCAAACTTTAAGTCTTTTGTATAACTACTTGTTAAAATGTACTTGGAAATTGATTGCTTTTTTGTATATATATTTTTTTCACAATAAAAAAAAGTTAAAGAAAAAAATCTTTTTCCCATTTCTAAATTGGGTTGTTTTTTGGTGTTAAGTTGAAGGATTACTTTATATATTCTGAATATTAAACACTCATTGAATATGTGGTTTCCAAAAACTTTCTCCCATTATGTAGGTTGTCATTTTACTTTCATGATAAAGTCCTCTGAGGCACAAAAATTTTTAATTTTGACGCGGTACTATTTGTTTATTTTTTCTTTTGTTGCTTGTGCTTGTACCTCAAGTCTAAGAAAACACTGCCTGACACAAGATCCTAGAGATCCTTCCCAAAGCTTCTTCTGGGAGTTTGACAGCTATAGTTCTTATATTAAGGTCTTTGATCCACTTTGAGTTGATTTTTGTATATCATGTGAAGTAGGAATCCTTTTTTTTTTTTCCCAAATGGAGATCCAGTTGTCCCAGCATCATTTGTTGAAGAGACCATCCTTTCCCAATCGAATGGTTTTTGTCACCTTGTCAAAGTCAATTGGTTATAAATATAAGGCTTGACTTATGAGCTCTTAATTCTATTCCATTGGTCTAAATATCTGCCCTTGTGCCATTTACCATGCTGTTTTGATTATTGTGGCTTTGTAATAAGCTTTAAGATCAGGAAGTATGAGCCTGCCAACTTCATTTTTCTTTTTCAAGGTGGCTTTAGTTATTCAGGGTCTCTTATCCTTCTATATAAATTTAATGATTGGCTTTTCTACTTCTGCAAAGAAGGTAATTAGAATTTTGATTGGTATTGCAATGAATCTATAATTGATTTTGATGAGACTTTGTACTTAGTATTGTTACTGAAAATGACTTAAGGCTTTTGGGATATTATGATGCAAGTGAATGTATTTTGCATATGGAAAAAACATATAAGGTCCAGTGGGTGGAGCAGGGTGGTCTGATGCTATATGAACCCCAGAAAACTATGTTCTTAAATCTAATCCATTTCTGTGGGTATAAACCTATCGTAAGTAGGATCTTTTGATGAGGTTACTTCAGTTAAAGCATGGCCCAGGGTGGGCCTTAATCCTTTTATTAGAGTCCTTTATGAGAGAATGCAATTCACACAAAGAGAGAGAAAGCCATGGAAGAAGGAAGCTGAAAGCAATGAAACCCAGAAGAGAAGGGAGAGACCAGCAGATGTCACTATGTGCCTTGCTGTGTGGCAGAGGAGTCAATGATTGTTGGCAGCCAGTCTACAGGAAGAAAGCATTGCCTTGACATTTTTCTCAGCCTCACAACTGTAAGCTCATAAATTTTCCCATTGTTAAGCCAACCCATTTCATATATCTGCTTTCAGCAGCCTAGGTAACTACAGCATCCACTACACAATGAGCCACTTGGGATAGACAATATATTTCAAGGTTCTGCAATCAACATAGACTGAGAAACAGTCTGGAAGCTCTTGCCCAAATGGATTGTGTAACACCCTTTTTTTTTTATGGTAGATGGTCTGAAAATCACAGATTGGATTTCCTGTCAATCCTCGTGGGAGACAGCTCAACCAAATGGAATTAGATTTAGAAAAATAAAGAAATGTGACATTTCACATACCAAGAGTTGTGGAGAAAATTCACATCCATTTTGTCTCTTTTTTTGGGTTACTCTACACATAGAGCATGGGAATATACAATCAGGCCAAGGAAAGATTTCAGGTACCCTTTTGGGCCAGAAGATTAAGTTCTATAAGGAATTAAGAAAAGTTAATAATTTAACACAATAAATGTTTATTGACTAACTACTCTGTCTTAGGTACTTTGAGTGTGAGGCAAAAAAAAGTGGTATTCACCCTTGAGGAAGTAGAACGATAAAAATAACCTGTAAAATAAATCTATAAAAAATTAAAACGTCAATAAATGGTTGGTATAATAGGTGCAGTCAGGCTGAGACTGGGAGGTCCAATTTAAAAGAGCATTGTAAAATAATCAGTTTTCAGTCTTGTTTCATGGAGTAAAAGGGAAAAATTCAGGCCCAAAGATTTGGAAGAAAATGGATAGATATCTTACTTCTTTTCACCTGAAGTCTCAGTTTCTCCATTATAAAACATGTTCAGGTAGAAAATAGTTTAGTAGTCAAGTACCCAGCAATATTATTCATTTTGAAAACCTGCATACTTAGAACAGGTGAAGTTGATATTCTGAAATTCAAGGAATCTGCTAACTTATTACTCGGGGAGAGACTGAAGATTGTGTTTTGGAGAACAAGTACATATCATCTTAGGAAGAAAATGAAATCTGTAATATTGAGGGCTCCCTTGAAGAAAATCAGAGATACAGTTCTCACTTAGAGTCTACTGATGTTGGTTTTGAGTATTGACGTGGTCTGTGCTAGCGAAAGAAATGAATGTCAATCTTTCCCATGAAGACGGTGTCCAATAATTTATTTTCAACTGAAACAAAGAACACCTGTTCAAACCTTTACACCAAATATTTTTTACCCCTTCTTTATATTTAAATTATAAACTTCTAAAAATGCCAAACAGCCATGTTTTTCCTGAAAGGTTTGTTATGAATGGATTCCTTTTGATAGCAGTGCAGGCAGGAGCATAGATAAACAGAGAAACCTAACAGACGAAATGTCAAATAGGGACGACAGCTTTTAAGAACAAGTTAGAGATGTCATTCGAACACCAACAGACCGAAAGTAGAACAGAGCAGGCAGTGTGCAGTGCACCCCACAGATGGAGACAGAACTCTGCAAACCTTAGTGCAGATGGCCCAAGTGCTTCCCGCCTGCGGGACAGAACGAACCCTCGGCAGGGCCCTGTCCTGGCCGACGGAGAGCCTGGGGCAATCCTGATGTGAGACTCTGTGAGACTCTGGGCAAGTCACTCACCTCTTTGGGCTTTCATTCCCTCACCCAAAACTGAGGACATGGGATTAGCTGATTTCTAGGTGTTGTTTCTTCAAGTCCTAAGATTTTAAAAGCTTAAAAGCAGGCAAGTATTAATAGGGTACCAGGAAACTTCTATCCTACACTGAATTATAGGCATAATCTCTTCATATTTGCCTCCAGTATAGAGGTTTGCATATTCCCTAAGGACTTGGAAGAGTCAGTTAAGGGCCAAAGAGGGGAATTTGAAGGATTCAGGCTGTAGAATCTATTCTGTATGATGTGATAACTCTTAGCCAGAGGATGGAGAAACTTTCCTAAGACCTTTGCCATCAGATATGTGTGGGGAGTTGATGTACTAAGGTGCTAGAGGGAGGAGGATGTCCCAGGAGACTAGGAGGTGGGTTGTTATTATTAATCTGAACTAACCAGAGAGCCTTAGAGGCACCAATGATAACCCCTTTTTTTATATGACCATCATTTTCTCTATTTTTCTGTGAAAGAAACAGAAACGAAATGAAAATGTTTCACAGGATATTTTACAGAAATACGTATCTCAGAACTAATTACTATTTTTAGAAAGCAAAGGGAAAGAGAACTTGCCTGTATATGGAATTGAAGATACAGACAACATCTTGGGAGAAAAGCAGCTGTTACTTCGTCCCATCCACACATAGGGTTTTCCTATAAAGATAGTTGAATTCCAGCCTTCTGGAGATAAAATTCATGGAGACGAAAACACGTATAAGCAAAATATGAATATCTGTTCTAGTAAAATTGTCTCTACTGATTAGTTTCTAATCTCATTGAAGGCAGTTTCATTTAAAAATCAGTTTTTTTTTTTTTTTTTACATGGGCAGGCACCAGGAATCTAACCCGGGTCCTCTGGCATGGCAGGCAAGCGTCCTTGCCTGCTGAGCCACCGTGACCCACCCTAAAAATCAGTTTTATTGGGATATAATTTATATACAAAAGGCATATAGGTTTATAATATCCAGTTCAATGAGCTTTGACAAATTTCTACTCCTGTGTGACTACCTTAACAAGCAAGATAAAAAACATATTCATCATTCCAGAAAGTTCTCTTATGCTGCTTTGTAGTCATTTTTTTTCTATCCTCACTCTCAGCAATCTCTGATCTTTTTTCACCATAGATTAGTTTTGTTATTCTAGAAAGTAATAAATGAAATTGTACAATGTATATTCCTTTCTGCCTGGCTTCTTTCATACAGCTTAATGTTTTTAAGATTTATTCATATTTTATCAGTGATTCATCCCTTTTTATATCTGAATAGTATTGTATTGCATGATTATACAATTTATCTATTATCTCTTGATGATATTTGGGTTGTTTCTAGTTTCTAGCTCTAACCAATTATGTACAAGTCTTTTTTAAAAAATCATATTGATTTATCATTATCAACTAAAGTCCATATTCTATTCAGATTTCTTAGTTTTTCCCTGATGTCATTTTCTGTTCCAGGATCCCATATTATGTTTAGTCATCATGTCTCCATGGGTTCCTCTTGACTGTGACAGAGGAAAACTGAAAAATCAAGAAGTCACTTGTAGAACTAGGTTTCATTTCTATGTGAGGAAATACCAAGGAGTGTGATTGCTGTGTCATAGGGTGGGTATATGTTTAATTTTATAAGAATTTACCAAACTGTTTTCCAAAGAGGTTGTACCATTTCACATTCACACTAGTAATGTATGAGTTCCAGATGTTCCATATTCCTGGGCAACCCTTGCCATTGTCAGTCTTTTTAATTTTAGCAGTGAATGTAGAGGGGCATCTTATTGTTTGCATTTCTCTGATGACTAATGATGTTGAGCATCTTTGCATGTGCTTATTGGATATTTGTACATCTGTTTTTTGAAATTGTTCATTAAAGTGTTTTCCCCATCTTTCTTATTATTGAGTTTTAAGAGTTCTTTGTATATTTCGGTCACAATTGCTTTGTCAGACAGTGTTGCAAATATTATCTTACGGTCTGTGGCTTGCTTTTTTATTTTCTCAACAGTGTCTTTTGAAAAGCAGAAGTTTTAAATTTTGATGAAGTCCAATTTATCCATTTTTCTTTTATGATTTGTGATTTTTGTGCTGTTTAAAATATTTTTGTATATCTCAAGGTTGTAAATATATTCTCCCATGTCATCTTTTAGAAGTTTGGTAGCTTTAGCTTTTACAGGGGAGTCTATGGCCACTTTTTTTTCACATGGGCAGGCACTGGAAATCAAACCCAGGTCTCTGGCATGGCAGGTGAGAATTCTGCCACTGAGCCACCGTTGCACCACTCCCTGGGCACTTTTGAATTAGTCTTTGTCAATGGTGTGAGTGTGGGCTCAAGGATTCAATTGTGTGTGTGTGTATTTGTGTGTGCATGTGTGGCTATCCAGTTGATCTGTCACCGTTTTAAAAAATAATTTACCAATTTAATTATCTTGGTACCATTTTTGAAGATCTATTGATCATATTTGTGTGGGTCTATTTCTGACCTCAATTCTGTCCAATGATTGTTATATTTATTTTTATAGCAATACCCCGCTGTATTGATTCCTATGGCTTTATAATAAGTCTTTAAATCATTCTTTAGTTCTCTAACTTTAAGCTTCTTTTTCCTAACTATCTTGGATCTTTTAGATTTGGTGTATTTCCATACACCAAATTTTGAATTCAGCCTGTTGGTATTTTGATTTTGATTGCATTGAATCTATGGATCTATTTGGTGAGAACTGCCATCTTAATATCAAAAGATATTAATCCATGAAAATGGGCTAGCTTTCATTTATTTAGATCTTTAATTTTTCAGCAGTATTTTGTAGTTTTTAAATATAGAGTTTGTGCCCATCTTATATAAATATCTATTTGTTTTTCATGCTATTATAAGTGGAATTTAATAAAACTGTTTTGAGATTAATTAATGAATTATACAATTCACCCATTTAAAAACATACAATTCACTGGCTTTTAGTAGCTGTGCACCTATCACCATAACCAGTTTCGCAACATTTTTATTATCCTAAAAAGAAACCTCACATCCCTTAGTCATCACTGCTAACCTTCCCTCCCATCCTGTTCATCAGTATTATTCATTTAGTTCCTTTTACAGAACTAAAATTTGGCTTTGTTAATTTTCTCTTTTTTTCTATTTCATTGATTCCCTTTTATATTAACTGTTTCCTTCCTTTTACTTATAGATTAATTTTCCCCTTCTCTTTACTAGCTTTGTTCTAGTTTCCAAGTTGGAAACTCAGATGATTGATTTCAAACCTTTATTCTTTTCTAATACAGGTATTTAAAGCTAAAAATTTCCCTTTAAGCATCGCTTTAGTTTGCATTCCACCAATGTTGACATGTTGTTTTCATTTTCACTCAAAATATGTTCTATTTCTTTTTTTATTTCTTCTTTTGACTCTTTTTGTAAATTAAACATGCATTATTTAATGTAAAAATATTTAGTAATTTTCCAAATATCTTATTATTACTGATTTCTAATTTATATCCATTGTGACCAGGAAATACTCAGTAAGATTTCTGTCTTTTAAAATTTGTTTATTCTTGGCCAGCACATGTCTGTCTTAGCGAATGTTCCATAAATTCTGCTGATGTTAGGTAGAGGTTCTAGAAATGGTCAGTTGGGTAAAGTTGGTTGATGGTTGTGTTAAGACCTTGAGTTTTCTTACAGATATATATTTTTTGTTATTTGCTCTGTAAATGACTGAGAAGAGGTGTTAAACTCCCCAACTTATTTTTCCATTTATTTCTGTTAATTTTAGCTTCATATATTTTAAATCTCTGTTATTAGGTTGTTGAAGTATTATTTTTATGGGTTGGAGTTCATGGAACACAAGTGGGGAGTTTTGTTTTTTTTTTTTTTCTTGGTAAAATAACCTGAAAACTAATTTTATTTCTTTTGGCAATTGAAGCCTATTATTCTGGTGATAGATAGAAGCCTCTTTGAATCAGGGGGTCTGTTGGACTTCTTGCAGTTTTTTAAACTTCTGAAGTATATGTGGTACTCTTGCGTCTATGTGGAATTAACAGAACTGTCCGGTTAATATGAAATAATGGGAGAGACTCAAGCCCCTGTTTTTATTCTTCTTCAAATTCCACTGCTATATGAGCCTGGAACAAGAAGCCATAGTGCCAAAATATGGAACTTGTAGAGAAACTGTGAGTTCATAGGTGAAGGGAGGGAAGAGGTAAGACGATAGTGTGAAGGGAGTGTGGCAGATTGAATCATGTCTCCCCTAAAGGCATGTCTGAGCACAAACCCTTGGTCCTGGGTGTGTGAACTCATTTGTAAATAGGACCTTCAAAGATTCTATTTGGTTGAGGGCAAACTGAATCAGAGCTGGCCTTAATCCTCTCTGGCTGAATCCTTACAAACAAAGAAATTAGGACGTGGAAGTACTTGCCATGGGAGGAGACAGAAAAAGAAAGGTCACCATGTGATGGAGTTAGAGATTGATTGCCAGCAAATCACCATGAGAATGCTACAGGCTTTGGAGAAGGCAAGGCCTGCGTGATGTCTTGATTTTGGACTTCAAGTCTCCAAAAGATGAGCCAATAGATTCCTGCTGTTCAAGCCAACAGGTTTGTTATTTTTATTAGAGTAGTTGTGGCAAACTAAGGCAGGGAGTAAGCCCCACTTAACAGATACTTGGCTGAGCTTGCATAAACATATAACATCGCAAAGGAAAGCAAAGCGAAACAACATCTCAGAGATGCATGCCGTAACTCCATATTAACCTAATTATTTTGTACTTTTTTTAGTAATCCAGCTTAAATTCCTTCCGTTACTGATTCACTTGGCAATAGTTATATGGCTTTTAACTTTTAATTTTGATATAATTTCAGACTTAGTTGCAAGAATAGTATGAAAATTACCTGTATGCACTTCACTTAGGTTGCCCAAATATTCACATATTCCATTATTCCATTGGCTTTGTTTGGGGGGTCATGAAACAATGATCATTTATTTTCGCATCAATTTATTTGCAGTTTGGGCAGGGCTCTGAGAAGACAGCTTGTTTCTGCTCCACGTGGCGTCTGTCAGCTGGGGTAGCTCAACACGGAGAATCTACTTCCAAGATGGCTCAATCACAAGGCTGGTGTTGGTGCTGGCTGTTGGCAGGGAGCGTAGATGAAACTGTCGGGTAGCGCTGGGCCTTGAAACTCCATGTGTGTCTCTCCAAATGAATGTTTGGGTTTTCTCATTGCATGCAAGCTGAGTTCCAAGAGGGAGGAAGCAGAAGATGATTGTTGGCAGGATGCAATTCCTTGTGGGTCGTGGGACTCAAGGCTCAGGTTCTTGCTGGCTCTTGACTGGAGGCCCCTGCGGTTCCTTACAGGCTTCTCCATAGGGCAGCAGCTTCCATCAACTCCCAGAATAACAAGGACCCTTTCTTCTTTCTGCATGCTTTGAGCCCTCTGAAGTTCATCCCCAGGAGCCTCCAGTTTCGCCTGCAGTGAGGAATAGTCACTTAGCCAACAAATATTATATTGAGTGCTTACTATATACCAAGTAGCATATTTAAATAGTCCCGGGATTAAAAAAGATAAACAGGACACGGTCTTTGCCTTCCAGGAAGGCTCTCCAAAAGAGCGAGGGAGGAAGCCAGGTGCAGAACAGCCTGACGAGGGCTGCAAGAAGAGTCTGACAAAGGCCACGGGAAGTGCAGCGCCGCGCGGGGCGGCTGGCGAGGTTTCCGAGGAGCCGGCGTTTGAGGTGGGTTTTGAAGATTTGCTGGGAGAACGCAGGCTCGAAGCTGGCCGCTTCCGGGTGTCTCCAGTCACCTCATCCTGTCAAGAACTGGGTCGCGGAGTCGGGGCTGCGGTCGGTCGGCCGCTGCCGCGCCCGCCTCGGCGTCCCCTCCGCGCTCCCCGGCGCGCGCCCTCCGGTTGCGGGGCACCCCTTCCTCCCGCAGGGGGCTTCGCGGGCCCCCTGTCCCGTCCCTTCAGGGTTGAAGGCTGCAGCCCATGTCCAGGGAAGGCGGAGGGAGAAGGAAGGGAGGAGGTAGGAGAGGTGTGAGGAAGGCCAGAAAAAGGGACCCGTTTGGATCCTGCGTACTTCTCTATTGTCTTTTAAAAATACGTCAGGTTGGGTTGTGGGATCTCAGGTGGTCTCAAAGACGATTATCATTGAACAGAAACCTGAAGAAATGAGGGAATAAGTAACTCCTGGGAATATCTGGGGTGTACCAGGCAGAGGAAGGAGCAAATGCAAAAGTCCTGCGTTGGATGCATGGTGTCATGTGGCTGGAGAGGCGTGAGCAAGTGTGGGAAGCACTGGAGGTCATCAACATTAGGGCCATTTGGTGGACTGGGTTTTATTCAGAGTGACATGGGATTTCATTGGATGGTTTTGAGCAGAGGAGTGACATCATCTGAATAACGTTTTGAAAGGAACATGCTAGTTGCTGTGTGGGAAATGGATTATGGAAGGACAAGGGAGCGGGGAGATTGGTTAGGAGTCATAACAAAATCCAGGTGAAAGATGATGATAGCTGGGACACAGTAGCAATGGTGGAGGTCGTGAGACACAGTGGAAGGAAGCAGCAAAGGAGAAGGAATCACTAAAACAGTCCAGGAAGAAACCTCCTTGTGAGGTCAGAGGAGAACTAAGAGAAAACGGTGGACTGGAAGCCAAGGGAAAACTGAAGGTTTCTAACAGAGGACTGATCGGCCATGTGCCATGCTGCTAACGTGACTGAGAATTGACCACTGAGTGACATTATTACCTGGATACGAGTGTGTCCTGTGGTCGGAACAGGTCTCAAAAAGAGAAGGAAGTCGAGGCAGCAAGTGAGGTCAAGTCTTTGAAAGAGGTTTGTTGACCATTTGTTGTTATATAAAGACAAATTGCAAATCAGAATATTATGACCAAGGAACAGCTTTCTTTGAGACCTACGTGTAATTGCTTTTAAGGCTATGGAGTGCAAAGGGCATTTGTGATTTAGCCTTTGAGGAAAGTTGTTTCCTACGAAGTTTAGATTTTCTTCAAAGGAAGTAATTTTCTCTCTTTTGAATGTCTTATCATTTCTAACAAAATGTGTCCTGGACTGCAATGCAAAGCAACCTGAAGAAAATTCCTTCCCTCGCTAAATTAAGTTTTGTTTATACTGAGAATACACAATAAATATTGGTTGGCTTGACTTAGTCCCGGACCAGATCCCACAAGAGAACACCTAACCTTTATAACCTCTCCTCCCTTAACTTTCTGCAGTTTGTTTTCTGCGAGTTTCCCCGAGTGCCTGGTAACAGCTGTGGCTACCCCCTGCCATGCAGGTTCCACGTCTTGGGCAGGAGGGATGAAATCATTGTTTTGTTTCAGTGTCTGCTTTACCCCAGAGAACTTTCATAGCAAGGGAGTCTATATTTTTAGAATTAGGATGTTCTCTCTCAAGGTTGTGAACATTCATTTTAGACCTACCCTACACTAAATGTGAAGGTTTAATTATCTAAGTAGGAAAGCCATTTTCAAGACCTCACCTTTCATTCCTTGCTCATCAGAACAGCCCCTGTGCAGCTGAGAATGGCAAGTTTAGCTACACCTGGTGAGGGCAACAGGTGAGGAAAGTTCCATTGTTTTGAGTTCAGTGTGAGTGCGGGTAGCAGTTGAAGCCTGTCTTTAGCATCCTCCCATTTCTGTTCTAGCTGTTTCCTTCTATCTTGGGACCTTACCCCTGCACCGGGCCCTTGGTGGACTGAGATTGGTGGGAGTGTCATTCTTTCCCACACAGAAATCTCGATCACATTTTCCAAAATAACACTCAGGAAACAGGATCATGTTGTGCAGTGTACAGGTGTATCAGATATCGGGAACCTGTGGTCTGAGGGATGGAATTTCTTGGAATTTTCAGCAGTATCATTCATTCCTTCATTTGCTCACTGTCTCTGGCCTGGCCTTCTGCAAAGCCATTCCCAAGAACAATGAAGTTAGGCCAGTCAGTGAGTGTAATTGAGGAACTCCAGGCTGGTACAGGCATAGGTGAGTTTTGATGTAGGGAGGCTGCTGGCGGGAGAATGGGGAAGACGAACAGCACTCGAAATGTTCTGAGCCACAAATTCATTCATTCATTCAATAAATATTTATTGATTGGCTGTGGGATGGCCACAATAGCTGACACAAATTTAGCAGGGGAGATAAAAATGAATGGAAAAAAATTACCCTAATAAATGTGCAATTACCTAATGAAGAGCTCAGAAGAAAAGAGCCATTTATGGTGTGTTTGACAAATAACTTGATGTGATCAGATTGGGGGAGGTTTCTTCAGGAAACTGATGCTTGAGCTGAGGTCTACAGCGGTGCTTCCCAAACTTAAAGCAGATATGAATCACCTGGAAATCTTGTTAAACTACAGATGCTCATTCAGTGGGTCTGGGGAGGGGCCTGAAGTTCTGCATTTCTAAGAAGCTCCTGGGTTATGCTGCTGCTGCTAGTTTGTGGACCATACTTTGAGAGCCCCAAATTCTAAAGTATAAAGAAGTGGGGTTCTGGAGGAAGTAAGCTTCAGGCAGAGAAACCAGCACATGCATAGCTGGCACACAGTCTGCATACTGCTGCTCTTCTGATCCACAACCACTGAAACAAAGGTAAAGGAGTTGTTCCATCTCCTCCATGGAAATTCTCAGTTTATGTGTTGCCCTGCCAGGATGCTCTTGATGTTTACTTTAAACTTCATTTTACCTTTTGTAAATATTGGGCTTCCAGTTCTAAAGGGTAGATGAAAGATGATTCTTCCAATCTTCCCCTGTCATAATTTGCCAGAAAAAAGAAAAAAAGAATTCCTTTTTTGACAAGACTAGAAGACTAAACCGCAAAACATAATATATGGGAAGGACTGCCAATGCAGGGTAAAAATAAAATATGAGTAACAGCGAGACTCCCTGAGGGCGTGCTTGTGGATATGAATCTCAGACAAAGCTGGCAGGCAACGGTTTTCTTAAGTAGGCAAAACCAACCATATATCCTTTGGGATCATAGGATTAAGCTGCATGGTGGCTACCGGGGCATCTCTGGACCTCATCAGAATCCACAGAGAAGTGGAGGAAGCGGAGCTGAATTAACACATGGATAAGACGCTTTTCTCCTGATGAGGCAGAGTGGAGGAGAGAAGCCGAATTGTGTGCTTCTCTCTAGCTGCTGAAGTCTGTTGACTGGAGAGAGGTAAAATCTAAAATAACTCACATGTGGCCTTGTCATAATGCACTTCACTCTGAAACAGGCATAATTTCTGCTAGTCTGGAACTGCTTATTTCTCCTCAATGTGGACCACCTCAAAGGTTTAGGAAGCACTCACTTCATTTAAAGATGGGTAATAAAGAAGTAACTGGCACAGGATATATCCAATGATAGTATAAGGAACAAAGGGGAGGGAACAGGGAACATATATGGCCAGAAAAGAATCTTCATCAGTAACAAGTTGCCACTTAGGAGTTGAAAATCATGACCAGATAAAGTGCTATCAATTCATAGAACCTAATGAAACAATGAAATGGCTTAAAGCAGAGCAATTGAAAGCTCAGGGAAAATATTGGGAAACTGAAGATGAAGATGAAACGTGAGCATCTAGAGCTCAGAAAGAAAACAAAAAAGAAAGATAAAGCTACAATGGAAATTAATGCAAATTTGGAATAAACACAAAGAAGAGTAGACATTGCCAACTTTGCAGTGAGGAATAAAGAAGACAGAATTAAGAAAAGTGAGCAAAATAAACTAGAAGTGAACAAAATTAGGATGGATAAAGGAGAATAAGAGAGATATGGAAGATAAAGGGTTGTAATGTTAGCATTATTATTATTTTTTTTTAAAGGAAAGACAGAGAGAAGGAAGGAAGGATAGAAGGAAGGAAAGGAGGAAGAAAGGGAAACATCTTTTAAACATTTTCTTGTTTTATTGTATTTTGTTTCTCCGTTTTTGTTACATGGGCTGGGGCCGGGAATCGAACCGAGGTCCTCCGGCATAGCAGGCAAGCACTTTGCCCGCTGAGCCACCGCGGCCCGCCCTGCATTATTTTTATCCATTAAAAAGAAACAAATTATTCACTAAAATACCTTAAAAATAAAATAAGACTTGAATTTACAAATGGAAAAGGTCTAGGAAAAATTGATGCAGAATGATCCATGCTGAGATATATTCAAGTAAATTTACTGGCACTCAAAGACAAAGAAGAAATTCTTTTCGCATCCAGGCAAAAATTAAGCTATTATAGAGAAGTAAGGAATCAAAAATAAGAGTAAGGAATCATTACATAACATTGGTACCAAATTATGACCAAGGATATGGCCACAAAATAAATATAAGTAGTCTAACTTATCTAACTCAAACGAAACTTAAAATTTATAAACAAAAGTGAAATACAATTATGTGCAATATACAAGAAACATGTCTAAAACAAAGTTCAGAAAGGTGTAAGATAAAGAGTTGGGCAAGGACAAACAAACAAATGCAAAAAATGGAGAAAGCAGCAATCAAAACTGGACAGTTTTATTCAGAACCGATAGTTTTAAATTTGACAAAAAGACACTTGATTATAATGATGTAATCCTTGATATAATTTAATATGATGAATAAATTGGCATAAAAACATTGTGTCAAAGTTATAAGAAATATAGGAAGAATAGACAGAAATTCTTCAGCTATAGGAAACTGTAACTCTTATCTCTCAGCTCCTAAAAAATCAAATAAAAACGTCAAGGATATGAACTCTAAATGATGTATTTGGAAAGATAGGGCTAAAAGATATATATCAAACTATATACTCTGAACATAGATTACATTTTCTTTCTAATTATCAGTGGACCAGTCGCAAAAATGAACTACGTATTAACCCACAAACAAAATTGCAATGAATTCTGCAAAATAGAAATAGTACAGACAACATTCTCGGTTGATGAGGCAATGAATCTGAAATTAATAACAAAGCTAGGAAAAAAATCCACCTCAATCCCGGAAATTATAAAACACTCTTTAAATAATAATTGAGTCTGGGTCAAAGTGGAAATCATCACTGAAACTGCAGAATATCTAGACAACAACAAAAATTAAAACTACGTGTTGGAGACTCTGGGGCCCTGTTAAAGCAGCATTTCCATAAGCTCTACTCAGCTGAAGCCGATTTTTTTTTCTAATAAAATCCAGTAAACATTCAGTCTATAGAAGAGGAGCATGCTTGCCAACACAGGTTCAAGAAAGTCTTCTAGGCCCCATTTTTAGACAAATTCCTGTGCCAACCCCTTCTTACATAGAAGCAGGAGTTGTCCTTGTGTATTTCCCATGTTTGCAAGAGAAAAGAAAAATCCTCTTCTCTCAGAAAAAGCTGCTATTCACCAGGCAGCACATAGAGTGCTACAAGTGTGTTTAACTTTGGTTTTAGATGGCAACTCAAACATGGGTGTGTTTATTTTGTCTTTTGAGAGTATTCCCGCTGGCAAAGCCTTTGATAAATAACAGGGGAAGCAGCTAAGCAGAATAAATTCCAGACTTGAGGTTCTTTTTTCCTGTCCCTTTTGGGAAAAAGCTATGAAAGGCTAAGGGTGGCAGCCAAGTCTTGAAGGCCTGGGTCATCATCAAACATTTACTGAGAATCTCCCAAGCATACATCAGCTCTGTGCTTGTCCAGTATGCACACAGTTGTACAGGGAAGGAGTGAGGTGTTCAAAGATGACTTTCCTTGGAAAGGCCCTTGAATTAAAAATCCACACTGGGGAGGTCTCAGTATCCTCAAGTGCAGTGAAGGTTTCCAGAGCAAGGCGACTCCTCTTGGGAAAACAGGATTAAAACTTGACTTTTGACTTAGACACATCCAGAAGAGTCCAAGCTCCTGAGTACTCAGTTTGTAACTCTCTGCCTTATTTTTTTTAGTAGAAAACAGAATGTTTTCATAGCCACACAGGTGGGAAAGCCTCATTTCAATTTTGCTCTTAAAATGGGTTAAGCACTGATTATAAATAGAAAACTTTCTCAAGTGAAAAAAATTGCAATTGGATTTTACCTTTAAATGTGTTTTGTCGATGTTTCATTTTAGGTTCTTGTTCCAAAAGATGCAGAAATAAGGAATCTGACATGGTTAATTTATTATGCTATAAAGACAACAGCAAGAATGCTTTTCCTAAAAAATCATTTTACTTCCATCCCTTTCTTGCTCAAATCTAAGAACTGCTCACAACAATTGATTTCCCACACCAGGTATTCTAAATCCTCATTTCTGTTTCCCCTCCTTCTCTGAATCCTCCACCACTCCCCAACCCATCAGTATGATTCCTGTAGCCTTCCTTTGACCACCAGTTGTGTGGCTGTCTGTTACTTGAGTCCTACAGTTTGTTTTTCTATAAAATTAGGGGTTTGAAGTAAGCAGGGTCACAGCCTGTATCAGAGTCGGGGTGTAGGAGTCTTTTGACATTTAGAAATAAAGCAGTAGATAAGCTTGACATTGAGAGTAACCTACATTGGGCTCTTTTTTTCTACCCTACTTAGGAACAAAAAGCTAGTGATGAGCAAGCAGATTCAGTGCTCACATTGTTGCCACATGATCAAAGAAAAAAATGTGTCTTTCAAGATCAAAATACATTTTTTTTCCAAGTCACCATTGCATCCATCTTCTTTTCCTGATGGTACTGTATTTATTTCAAAATTTCAAATCACACGAGAGAAAGGCATAAGATTTTTGTGGCCACCCAACAGCTACATTTTGAAACTTATCTGAAGGATTGATTTTAAGGCACTTTCCAGCTCTGAAAAATCATATGATCTGTGAACACGTGCCCTTCCTCAGCTCAGGAAGTCGTTTAGAGCAAACTTACTTATCTGCTTTATCCGAGTGATGCTTACTTCCCCCTACAGCCATCTCCTCTATCTGAAATATTTTTCTCTGACATTTCTGACAAACCATGAGCCTCCTAGTTTCCTTGCCTGAGATGAATTATTCCATCGGAACTGGACAACCTGCAGCCTGGGAGCCTCCTTATCTTTAAGGTATGGGGCAAAAATGTAGAAGAGAGTTGCTGTGTTGACAGTAGTAATAACAGCAGTAAAAGCAAAAATAACTATATAAAAAATAATAGTGACAGCTAACATGCATTGAACTCCTTTTATGTGTTAAGTAAGCATTTTACGTTCGAAGTGGGTGCTATTGTTAACCAAGTTTCTCAGAAGCAGACACTGAGGCATAGAGAAGGTTTGAAACTTGTTCAAGGTTGTAATGGAGGCAAGATTCCACCCCAGCTTGTTCAACTTCAAGGGCATAAGCTTTGAGCACTGTTCATAAATATTCACCTATGCATGTTCATTTTGCTTCTACCTGTATCTGTCCAGTCTTCCTCATGAGACTCCTGGAAAGCAGGTTGTGTCTCCCTTCGTTCTTCTATATTCCCCGAGTGCTCTAGCAATAGATGCTTAGAAAACATTTCTGTCCAAGGTGTGTGAAGTACAAGGAAAGCTGAATATGTAAAGTAATACATAAATTACCGTAAGCAAGAACAGTCCTTCCAATAAGTGATGGCATTACCTCTTAGGGAAAAGAATTTTTGAGCAAGCTGTAATTGAGCCGGTTATCTGAATCAGAATGAGTTTTCTCCATTTACAGGGTGCAAATTCCAGAGGCCATCAGGTGACGTTTAAGGACCAATGTTCCCTTTGAAAGTTTTGTTCAAGTTCCTCTTTTGTCATTTCCTGGCCCCAGTTCTAATGTGGCTAATAGGCATTCTGAGTAAGAGAGATGCAGACAGCTCACTTAGAAATTAGACTAATGTCTAAAAAAGATTTTAGAGTTGTTACAGAATGATACGATCAGTATCCTCACACTGAGTTATTTTGGTGCATTAATTAATTTCAGCTTGTTCTCATGGCCACTGGCCTCCTGCCTAATGCCAATTGGGCAGCAGATTGATTCTCCACAAATAGAGGCTTGTTGTATTTTGTTGCTTAATTCTGGGATTTTTAGAAATAAAGAAGTATATTTATTGATTAAGCAAATTGCTGGGCTCTGTCCTCTAAAGCCCTGGGGGTCACTGTATTATTCTAGCATTGCTAATACATTTATGTCATCAATTGATCAATAAATGCATTTCAATGAGACTGGTGATGATTCTGGAGTAAGCGTTAATTTTAGATGCCTTAAAAATTGCAATTGCAAGAGAAGCTCAGTTATTAAGGGATTGTTGGGTTATATCTTGTGTCTGAGGAAAATAAACATGAAGGAAAGTTTTTAATAGTATAAATTCCTCTCAGATATTAAAGATAAAAGAATATCACCAATTGCCTACTCCTTTCATTAGATCAAGAGGCAACGTTGTATTTTGTATTTTTTACTATCTATCTGGGTCAGGACCAAGCTGTGATTCCTATTCATTCTTCAGCTCTCTTTTTGAATTCAGATAATTTTGACAATTTCTGGTTTTAGTTCTCTCTACAACTTTCTACCGCTTTTGGAGAATGACTTTCTCCCTACCATCTTAGAAGGAAAGTGTTTGAAGGAAGGAAGGGTCAAGATGTGAAGGGGTGTTACAATGTGTTTACCTCTCTCCTTCACTTCAGGCACTGGCTCACCTCTCCTTTCCTTTTCTAATGTCCTGACTTTCCATTTCATAGGAGTGTTGGATAGTAATTAAACACAGAAGCTTTTGAATCAGATTATGTTTGAATTCCTGTGTGAATTGGGTAAACTCATCTGTAAAATGGGAAAATAGTCCCTACATTACAAGGATGACACAGGGTTCAAGTAAGGCACTTTGAATAAAGTCTAATTCCTAGTAAGCAGTTGCTAGTAATAACTGTTACTAATAATATTAGGTTTTTTTTTTTTGTATGCTATGTGGCGGAGGTCACATTTCATTCTTTTTCCGTGTGAGCATCCTGTTATTGCAGCACCATTTATTGAATTTTGTTTGTTTGTTTCTTGTTTGTTTTGGGAAGTGTGTGGGCTGGGAATCAAACCTGGGTCTCCCTCATGGCAGGCAAGAATTCTGCCACTGACCTACCCTTGCACCCCCAACTAATAATATTAGTTTTGATAATTTTCTTTCCTTCTGTGCTACTGGTTTCTTGGTTTTCAGCCTCTGCCCTTTCCAATCTGTTCTACATAAGGTAGTCAGATTCATCTTCAAACAATGCTGCTTTTTTATGATTGTATTTTAATTTTGTTAGAGAAGTTGTAGGATAACAGAAAGTACAGTTTCCATATCCTGACCCTCCCACTCCTATGTACACAATTTTCACTGTTAGTAATGTTTTGCATTTGTGCGGTATTTTTGTTACAATTGATGAAACAATATTTTTATAATTATGCTGTTAACTATACTCCATAATTTACATTAGGGCTCACTGTTTGTTTATAGTCCTCTTTTTAAAATTTTTAATGAAACAATTTAAATTTTATTCTAGTAAATACTTACAACCTAAAATTTCCCTTTTTAGTAAATTGAAATATATAATTCACAATGTTGCACTACCATCACCACCATCACCAAAATTTTACAACATCCCAGACACAATAGGCATAAGGCATTAACTTTGCATTCCCTTCTCCCATCCTGGCCTCCAGTTTTGATTGCATTTCCCTAATAGATAATGATGTTGAGCATCTTATCATGTACTTTTGGCCAGCTGCACATCTTCTCTGGAGAAATGTCTATTCAAATCTTTTGCCCGCTTTTTTCTTGGGTTGGTCAACTTTTTGTTGAGTTGTAGGATTTCTTTACAGATTCTGGATATTAAACCCTTATCATATGTGTAGTTTCCAAATATTTTCTTCTATTGTCTAGGCTTTCTTATTACTTTCAAGGAGAATTCCTTTAATGCACAAAAGTTTTAATTCTGAAGTCCCATTCATCTATTTTCCTTGTGCTTTTGGGGTAAAGACTAAGAAACCACTGACTAGCACATGGTCCTGATATGCTTCCCAATGCTTTCCTTCTAGGAGCTTTATAGTTTTATTCTTATACTTAGGTCTTTGACCTATTTTGAGTTATTTTTGTATGTGGGATGAGGTAGGAGACCACTTCATTTTTGCTTTTTTTTTTTATATATGGAGATCCAATTTTCTCAGCACCTTTTGTTGAAGAGACTATACTTTCCTTATTGAGTGGACTTGGTACCTTTGTCAAAAAACCCTTGGGGGTTTTTTGGATGTGAGGGTTTATCTCTGAACTCTCAATTCAATTCCATTGGTCTATATGTCTGTCCTTGTACTAGTGACACACTGTTTTTTTTAATGTAGTTTTGTAATAGGTTTTAAAATTGGGATGTTTGAGTCCAACTTCATTCTTCTTTTTCAAGATGTTTGTAGCCAAAAAAATCAGGGCAGTTTCCCTTCCATGTAAAGTTTATAGTTGGTTTTTCCATTTCTGCAAAGAAGGTTGTTGGATTTTGATTGATATTGCATTGAATCTATAAATTGCCTTGGGTAGAACTGATGTCTTAACAATATTTAATCTTCCAATCCATGAACATGGAATTTTGTTCTATTTATTTGGGCTTTGATTCTTTTAGCAGTGCTTTGTAGCTTTCCATGTGTAAGTCCCTTCCATTCTTGGTTATGTTTATTCTTGATATTTGCTTCTTTTAGTTGCTATTGTAAATGAAATTTTTTTCTTGATTTCCCATTCAGATTGTTCATTACTAGTGTATAGAAACACTACTGATATTTGCGTGTTGCAATTCTATGCTACCACTTTGCTGAATTCATTTATTAAGTGTTATGGATTTTTAATATAGAATCATTTAATATATATATATAGGGAAAGTTTTACTTCTTTCTTTCCAATCTGAATACCTTTTATTTCTTTTTCTTGTCTAAATGCTCTAGCTAAAAATTTCAGTACAATGTGGAATAACAGTGGTGACAGTGGACATCCTTGTCTTGTTCTTAATCTTGAGGGAAATCTTATAGTCTTTCATGAATGAGTATTTTTTTTCTTTAAAATGTCAGCATATTCAGTAATTTTATAAGGCAAGCTCTACTCATGTGGGAGACATTCTGAATCTCTTTAAGGTGCTTAAACTTACTTCTATTCTGATAAACAATTTTCAAATTGTTTAAATTGTAAATCTTGAAGGGTGACTTAATTTCCATCCTTATGGAGTCAGCAGAGGAAAGACATCTCACAGTAGCCTTTATGTGCCAAAGCTAGTTGAGGAGCATATACAGACATACCCTGCATTCCATGGCTTTGAATTTTGCTGATTTATTTATCTAATAATGCTAAGGATGCACTTATAATTCATTTTTCTTATTGTCTAATTTTATAAATTTTAGCTGCCTTTTTTTTTTTTTGCCAGTTTTAGCTGCTGCTTACTTGATTTCCCTGGACTTAGTTAGCATTAATAATCTATTTTGCAAATGCACTGGCATTTACTAACATGGTAGTACTAACCATTAGCAAAGGAGACCATATGTTGGTTAGACTTAAGAACTTGACTACCGTGGGTTATCATTTTATGTTTATGAATACTTAGCTCACAGGTAAGAGATTTATCCAAGGTCATATGTCTAGTTGGGGGTGGAATTGCAATTCATATATTTTGCATGTGTCTTACTATTTTATTTATATCTTGTGCCAATCTACTTGATACAGAATGTAAGTTTATTGAGTACCAGGCTTTGCCTGTTTAACTTTGTACTTCTAGGGTTTTTTTCGTCTAGAGGTACAAAAAAGATTTATTGGATAAATGATTAGATAGTAATAAGGAAAAAAGAAGAAACTTGAGTTTCTTCTTGTATCCTCTTGAGATTTCTACTCCAATATGACACATATAAATTTAAAAAATAATATATTCATTATTTATTTACATGTGTTATCCTTAAGGTACGCTGCTAGGCACTGCATTGGACAAAGATAAAACAAAGCAGCTGTTCTAAAGATACGGAGGTCTTAAATAGAATATACAAATAATGGTAATGCAAGGTAGAATGTAAGTGCCCTGAGAGGGATACAAATGTATATAAACAACAGCAAATCATAGGATGGAACCATCCCACAGAATGGGAGAATGAGAGAAGGTTTCATGAAGGACATGATTTTGACCAGAACCTTGAGGAACATCTGAATTCCAGAGATAAAGATGATGGGGGAAGGAAAGGAAAGCAGGATGTGCCAAGTGAACAATAGGAACTAGAACCTTGAGTCATTTTTTTGAGAATTGCAAGGAGTCTCTCTCAGCTGCAGTATAGAGATGAAGACTCTTGGAGGGGAATGACTCACACTAAGGATAGGAAATCAAGTAAGTTCCAAGGCAGCTTTACCTGTTCAGCTTAGCACTTTGCACTTCATTCCTTCAGCCTTTATTGTTTTTGAATATGCAAGTGATATCATCAGTCAATATCCAGCAGTAGGAGGGCTAGATTTGAGGAACAAGGATGAGACCGTGGGATAATTTGGGAGACAGTTTCAGTGGTTCAGGCAAAATGTCAGGAGTGAGTGAACCATGAGGGTGGCAGCAGAGATGGAAAGGAAGGGGCAGTGTCACGGTCTTGCTGTAGGGCAGGACATGGGAAATGCATGAGTGAGAAGAGCCTAAGACAGTGGGTGGTGCATTTGGTACTTATCACAGCTTATTTACACTTTCTACACAAACACTGGTCGATCTCTTAGACTGGTAGCTCCTGGAGGACAGAGCCTGTGTAATCTTCAGTTTGTGTCTCCAAAACGAGCATGGTAGATGCTCGGTAAATGTTTGCTGGATAAATAAATGGAAGCCAAGAGAGTTGCCTTGGTGATGGTGTCTGAGATGTTGGTAGAATTGATATGTTGAAATTTGGAGATGTGGTCTGTTTTCCTGGTGGGGTTTCTAGGAATAGACTGCAGAAATATCTGGAGATCAACTACAAGATCATGTACGTGGAGGGCAAGAAAAAGAGTAGAGAGATGGTATACCTGTGTATAGAGAAAATGAGGGGAAGGAAACGTCAGGCAAGACTGGAGAGAAAATGCATCAGGGGAGATTGGTATGTGGAGTGAAGCCTAGAAGGAAGGGGAGGCCTGAGTTGGACATGTGGGCTGTGTTAGTTAGTGAAAGCTGAAGGGAAGGGGGTGAGGGCAGGGAAGATTGCATATAGTGGGAGGCAGAAAAGCAAGGAATAAAGCATGCAGACTCTGGAGTCAGACTGCTTGCTGGCTCCTCTTCTGATACATTAGGTGGTTTAGTGACGTTACTTACCCTCTCTTGTCTCAATTTGCTCTTCTACAAAATGAAGATAATAGTGCCACCAACATAAATACATGCACAGCACTTAGAACAGATTCCGCAACATGGTAAACATTCCATAAGCATTAATTCCTCCTCTTACTGAAAGCAGACTCTTTTAGTTTCCTAAGCTGCTCAAAGTAAATATCATGAAATGGGTTGGGTTTAAACAATGGAAATTTATTTCCTCACTTTTTTGAAGCCAGGAAAATGTCAAAATCAAGGTATCATCAAGACAATGCTTTCTTCCCCCAAAACCAGCTGCCAGCCATCGTTGGCTCTTCTGCCACATGGCAAGGCATATGGCAGCATCTTACGGTTTCTCCCTTCTCTTCACTGATTTCACCTTCTTGCTTCTGTAGCTTTCTCTCTCTTTTCTTTCTGAGCCCATTTTCTTATTTAGGACTCTAGTAATAGGATTAAGACCATCCTGATTGAGGTGAGTCACACCTAACCGAAGCAGCCTCATGAAAAGGTCCAATTTACAATGGGTTCAAACCCACAGGAATGGATTACACTTAAGAACATGTTTTTCTGGGGTACATATAGCTTCAGACCATCACATCCACTATGACCACTTTGTTTTTATCATCTCATTTGATTGCAGATAACTTTGAAACTAGGTTTTATTATCTTCATTCCACAAATGATGAAACTGAAGCTTAGAGAGGCTTCATCATTTGCCCAGGTGCTCGTGGCCACTAAGGAATAGCGCTTACCTCAGCTAGATTCTTACCCAGTTCATGTGGCAGGCAGAGCTCAGGCCCCTTCTACTGTAATACTGCCTAAGCTCTGAAGAAGTGGTGATACCACTGGCTAGCAGTTTAGATTTGATCAGTAAGTACTAGGGAGCTGTGCAGACCCCTGAGCAGGGGTACTAGAGGAAAGCAGTATGCTGAAGAAATGCATATTGTGAAAGAGAGCAGGCAGGGAGCCTGAGGTAGGGAGGATCCAGCCCAGAAATGGTTGAGGAAGTGGCAAGGTGTGGCAAAGCAGAGTCCAGTTGTGATAGCAGAGTTAGCCAAAGTCTTGACTGATGTAAAATGGAAATGATGATTTTTGATAGAAACCGACTAAAGGGGAATGTGTTGGGGGTGGCAACTGGAACTTGAGCGTTTCAAACATCAATGCTAAGAAGGTGTTGATACCACAAATAATAATGAAGAAGTTGGGAGGGGACTCCTTCAGAAAAAGTGACCTTAGTAAAACCAGTTCTGAGAATATTCTTTGAGCATCAAAGAGGGGCCCGTCATTATTTTTAGTGGCAGTTTGGTTTCGATGGGAACACACTTGGTAGCTGTTACTTCACTGTCAATTATCTCTGCTTCCCTCCTTTATCAAGGAAGGGAGCAGATGGATGTTTCATTTCTTTCCTGGAGTAGAATGTGTAATAAACATACAAGGAACATGTGACCTCGTTAAAAAAATAGTGGTTTGCACCTTACCATAATTCTCATCTATAATGAGTGTGGTGATTTGCATTGGGGGAGCTAGGGGAATCAGTTATGCTGACTTCCTGCTTTCTATTTCAGGCCTCTGCGCAGAACTTCCCATTTGAGTGGGACTAGGCAGAAAACACAAAGCTGGAGTTATCTCTTGAAGTTGATGTTGCAACCAGATTCTTTGCCATGGGGATAAAGTAAGTTAATGGTTTGAGGTGTTTGTGTCCCCCATTCCTGAAGTTTGCCCTTCAATTGCTCTTGTTTTTATTCCCCAGGGAACGAAATGAGGTGCACGTCTTATTTTTTTCCTGCAAGTCAAAGTCTCTGAGCTTGTAGTGCAGTGTTCTTTTCACTCAGGAGTGGAAAACATGCCGCTCAGACCAAGCTCTTAACTGTATTTTGAGATTAAAGGGGTTTCTCCCTTTGGCAGGTCCTAAGAATCTTATCTTTCAGATTATTTTTTTAGGCTTCCTGTCAGAAGATTTAATTTTGCTGACTAGATTGAAAGGGTGAGGGACAGCAGATCTTTTCTTTTCGGTTCTCTTTCCCTCCTCTTCCTTCCCCTCGCCCCCTGCACTCTTCCCCCTTCCTGTCTATTCCTGCGGCCCACCCCCCACCCCCCATTTATAGTTTAAAAGTATGTTCAGTGCCATTATCTCATTTGCTTCCTTCATAGCACCCAGTTAGGTGGATATCATAAATCCCACTTTATAGAAGGTGAAACAGAAGCTTCAGTAACCTTCAGCAACCTTCAGCGATTTGTCAAAGTCACTCAGTTAATAAACAACAGAGCTGAGACGGAATCCCCAGTCTTCTGTCTTCAGGTCTCGCCTTCTTCTTCCCCTGATGCCACGTTGCCTCTGTGGTGGAAGTTTTGGTCGGTAGGATTCTGACAGAAAGGAGAGGAAATAGGGCTGGGCTGGGAAGCCTGAGCAGGTCTCTTCTACAACGGAATTGTGTCCCCTGATTAATAGAACAGAAAATGTTAGCTAAATATGTTGCCATGTAGTTCTTCAAGCATCTAAGGCTGTTGGGTCGCCTTTAGTGTCATGAACTTTAGGATGATGTGACCAAGGAGGCATTCAGTGCACGTAAAGAGAATAATGGAAAATCAGGGGCAGACGTAGTAGTAGTTCATACCCTGTGCTCAGGTGAAGTGAGTTTGTCTAGAACTCGAGCGGAGGATGATAGCAAAAGGATGCATTCATTTCCCACCCCCCACCCCCAAATCTTGATAAGGCAGATGTGTGTGTGGGAGATGTGATCAGTTACTAGTTGGTGTCAATGCCGAGCTCTCGCCCTTAATCAGTTGAGAAAGGAGGGAAATGGGAGTGGAATTATGGCTGCTTCTAAGCCTTTAAGTAGCTGACAGAGGGTGCTTTGCCTCTTTGAAACAAGTGAGAATCAAGGTAGGGGCAGGAGGGAGGCCTGTTCTGTCCTGTTGTGGAAGTCACTTGGCTCTGTCGAGGTGGCCTGTGGAAGGAGCCTGCTTCCATCAGGGCTCTAGAAAGGACTCTTGGATTCTAGGGGAGTCCTCAGGTCATCCCGTAGACACTAAACTCCAAGGGGCCTTGTGTGGCGGGGCCGTGCTCGGCTTGGCAGATGCTTCTCTGGCATGGTCTATGAGCAGTACCCGACCCAGGCCTGAACTGAGCCCCTCCCTCTGCAGCCCCAAAGCAGAGGCATTGGGGGATGAGGGCGGTGATCTGGGCACCGGCCCGGGACACTGCCCTCCTTGCTGTGCCAACCTGACCTTTCTCTTTCTGGACACAAGAGGAAAGGGAGTGCATGAGGGGGAAAGTCAAATATTGTGGCAAGGAGGGGCTGACGGTCCTGGGTGTGGCCAGCAGAAGTCTCTCACTGGAGCTAGGAACTGTGAGAGCAGGACTTTGAGGGAACCTCAGGGTCTCAGTCCTAAAGCAAAGGATTAAACAAGATAAAAAAAAAAACATACTCAGGCTTGGGCATGGTGTGAGGTTAATAATCAAAGTTCCATGTAACCGGTTGGTATGTGGCAAGTGCAGGGATGAAAACGGGGTGGAATGGAATAGAGAGGGGACCATGGAGACAGAGAAGAGGAGATGGTAGGGCACAGGCTCACAGCTGGCCAGGGGCTACCTGACCACACAGCACGGTTGTCAGCCAGGGCTTCCATCTGCCCCACGACAGCCTCAACGTGCGTTCTTAAAAAGCCTGTGACTGAATTTTTGTAAATTGAGCTATATTTTAAAGACACGAAGGAATCTCACTATGTAAATGACCCCCATGGAAATACTTTTCAAAAGCAAAGAATCATTTAAGCAAGTGGACACTCTCTTCACTATTGGTTTTGAATCTCTGGATTTTAATGTATTTGCTCAAAGCAGGATTTGGCATTTCAGTCCTTCACTGGGGCGGGGTGGGGGGGCGGTGGTGGGAAATTTTGTCTTTTACATATACAATGTTCTTCACTGAGGATAGTAATTAATTATTTCTCAGCTATTTTTACTTTTGATGAGCTAAACGTTGGGGGAAATGATTTCCTATAACTGCATCTATACAAAATGAAAAAGCTATTTTCTTTAAGGAACTGTGATTTTTCAAGGAAGGCCAATTCTGCAACAACACTTTTAGAGACAGTTACCAAAGGAAAATCCAGCAAACAGAGACACCAAGCTTCTGGGTCTGGCTTTTGGGAAATGAACATTTATTCTTTTTTCTAAACAGGACTCTGTGAGCTCAGTCATGTACACTATGAAAATAATTGGTGTGCGTTAGTACTCCTTGTGCCAGATTTCATGCTTGTTGAAAGGTGATTGGATTCAAACCAGCATATTTAAAGGTCAACGGGTTGTTCTTAGCACAGAATTTTAACTCCTTAATCACCAGGGTTTTTAACCAAATGGCCATTTTAGGAAGTGGGAGAGACTGCATACTCTATTTTAATTTTCTGGATGAAAAAGGTATGAGGTATGAGTTCTCAGCTGGCATTTGGAGATGGGTGCGTGTAGAGACTAACTCTTTTTAAACCACTGAATTTAGGCCAGGGTTCTAATGTGGCAGTGCACATCACATAAGCAATGTCTAAATGTCAGGATGAAAGTTTTCTCTCTAATAAGTAATTCAAATTTACGAGTAATAGATCTTTGGCTCTGTCCTTCCTTGTTTCTTTACCTTTAAGCATCTTTTTTAGTTCCTTGAGAAACTTGGTGGAGAACCCACTATCTAATTATCAATGTTTAACTCAGCCATTTGATATTAGCTTTACTTTGGCCTGTTTGTTTTACTGGACCTTGTGACTTTGGTACCCTTTTTCCCCAGTGATTTTGGGTGCATGGGGTTAAATGGCTTATTTGGAAGTAAGGAACAGACCTGTCCCAAATAAACCGGATGAATTTTAGTCATCTAATGCAAAGGTTTCTTGTCTTTTGGATTGTCCTGATGAACCCCTGAAACTTGTCAGCGTTTCCTTATAAGGATTCTAGTTTGTAAGCTACAAAGGCCATATCTCTCTTAGGGGAAAAACTCCCCGAGATTGATAATGCTTATTTCTACAGATGCTACACAAAAATTGACAGGTGTAGGCAGTCGGAGTTCAAGCATCTATTTAGTGTGTGAGAATTCTTGTAGTTGTAAGTATAGGCAAATTAGAGTTGCCCTGTAAAATTAGAGTCCCACTTTGTCTAGCTGATAATTGCAACATTCTCTTCTTTCTTAGTTACTTTATAGTTTCTTTTCATTCTCCACAGCTTTTTAGCTGTGAGGTCATGCGCTTGTTGCTTAAAACCTCTGTGCCTCATTTGCTTCTTCTGTAAAGAGGGATAACCTTACCTACCTCTGTGTTATTGTGAGAATTAAGCTGTGAATATTTTACACATAATGGAGGCTAAATAAGTATTAACCCTAATTATTATTATTATCAATATCACTATTATTCTAATCTCTTTCATTATTGTAATGCCATATGGAGGTGTTTGACCTTTAGGGAATTACAGACATTTTTCTTCCTCGTTGGGGAAGTACAAACCCAGAGGTTCAGGTTTAAAGCTCTCCCTCTCACCTCTTAACACCCCAGTCTCTTTTGCCTAAGCCCCAACTGAGGTCTTCTTGGAGACATCATATGGGAGATGTTTTTCTTGAACCAGACAGTGGGGAGAGTGCCCAGGTGGTCCTTGGGGGAAGACATGGAGGAGCAGACACGAATCAGTGGTAGGGTGACTATTCAGGCATTGAAGGAAGAGTATGGAAGGCACAAGCAGGTAAAAAGATCAGGGGTGGTTTTCAGAAGGAACTGGTAGAGGGGAGCCAGGAGGCAACCCAGAGAAGTGCCTCCCTGGATAGCTGTACTTTGTCTGCATTTGTTGCTCCTGCAGCACCTTCTGCCCCTTTCTTTTCTTTTATTTTTCACATGAGCAGGCACTGGGAATTGAACCCAGGTCCTCTGGCATAGCAGGCAAGCATTCTTGCCTGCTGAGCCACCGTGGCCTGCCCCTGCCCCTTTCTTAAAGGGAGTGTATTTTGCTTTCCTGAGCTAAAGTCCAATGTTTCTGAACATCCTCCTTTGAAAACACTGAGCTCTGATTACATTGTTGTTCTCATATTCCCTAATTAACGCTTCATAACCTATGTTCTTTCTTAAATTGATTCATAATTAAAATCTTTTACCATTAAACTTTCATTCAATTCTATTCTATGACAAATTAACATTCACAAAACTAAGTTTTACATCATAGGGAACATACTTCTGAGCGATTGTAAAAATTGTGCCACATATGATAACACATAGAATTCTGATGGAAGAGTTTCCAGAGCACAGTTTTTCAAATATATTTGACTGTAATCTACAACAAATAACAGATTTTAAATCAAAGTCTATACACATGTGCCTATATTGGTGTGTGTATAGCTTAAGCAAAAGTGCCATGAAACCATCCTTAATGTTACTGCACATTGATGGATGCACTTTGATCTTTTCAATCCTATTCCATTTTGTTGAAAATAATGCTGGTCAAAACCCACTAAACCACAGCCTGCAATTTGAAGCCCCCTGATCTGGAGGACCTTGCAGTGGTTGTTTCTTGAGCTCTTATATCTTTAAATTAAAGATCTAAATAAATGGGGATGTAAATAAACTATGATAATGGATGAAAATGATATAAAGTATAATGATGTCAGCCCTATCCAGAAAGTCAATACTATCCCAATCAAAGTGCCAGCAGGCTGTATTTTTATGGAGATTCACAATCTTATTCTAAAATTTATATGGAAATACAGTAAGACAAGAATAGCAATTGAGCCCTAAAGAAAAACAAAATGAAATAATTACTCTCCCAGATCTCGATATTTATTATAAAGTACAATAATTAAGACAGTCTGGTAGTGACACAAAGATAGAAAAATAGCCCTTTGTATTGTATTTCTTTGTATTTGATATTTTTGATACTGTTGTAAATTATATTGTTTTGTAAATTTCACTCTCTTTTACTAGTATCAGAAGTACAATGGTTTTCCATTCAGCAACCTTGCTAAACTCTCTAATTAATTCAAATATTTTCTCTATAGACTCTTGAATAATACAATGACATTGCTTGCAAATATTGATATTTTTGTCTTAAAATTTACTTAGTGTGACATGAATATGGCTAACCCAGCTTTCTTTAAGAGTAGTGTTTGCCTAGTAAAACTTTTTTCATCCTTCACCTTCAATTTTTTTTGTACCCTTATATTAACAGAATATTTCTTATAAGTAACTTATAGTTTTTGTTTAATCCAGTCTAAAAATCATTGTTTTAACTGAAATAATTTGATCTGTTTATATTTTATGTAATTACTGATTTATTTATTTATGAAATCAGCACCAAAGATCCTGCTACATATTAGATTTCTTGATAATTTACAATTTTATTTTTACATGGCTGTTGTAAGCCGTGTTTCATTGACTATATTGGTTGTCAGAAAAGTAACTAAATACTACATCTTCATGCTGAATTCATTTGGTATATGGTTGTATTTTTGACTTAGGACTTATTTCTTCACGTATAAATATATTTTGGCTTCAATATTATCTTTATTTAGTATTAAAATAGTGCTTAAAATGGGAACTAAGCTTTTTTTAACCTTAAAAATGATTTTCCCTGTACTAAAATGCTTTATAATATAATATAATATAGCTGTTAAGAATATAAATTTCTTATAGAAACCTGGGCTCAAATAGCAGAGCTGTTACTTATTAGTTGTATTCTAGAAGTTCCATATAGGTCAGATGTTGAGAAGTCACCCCTGAGGATGAGATCTGGGGGTCTCTGAGCATTTTCACAGAAAGAGGTTCATAAATTTCATCTGATTCTCAAAGGGATTTGTGATTCTAAAGTGTGTAAGAACATCTGTACACAAAAATTGACTTTATATTGTAAACAATACACTGGATTTATGTCAATTTGTACTGTGTGCCTTTGGCATTGTACTTTGCACCCCTATCAATTTAGCAGATCTTTAAAAAATATTATTAATTAATTTATTAATCATTGTTGTCTACAATTCGGTGGGAAAAACATTATATACCATCAATGGGAATATAAATTGGTACAAAATTTGTTAAGAGACATTTGGCATCAGGAGAAGCAAGTATTAAATTTGCCCCTTAAGAATCTGTTCTAAGTAATTAGAAACTCAGACAAAAATGTATGTATAAAGATATTCACAACATTGTTTGTAATATAAAAAAATAGGAATCAAAGTAAATGTCTAAAAATTGAAGTTAAGCAATGATACTTCTACACAACAGAAATGCAGTTTTTAATATGGCATTTAAAAGATCATATTATATCATGAAGGCCCATGATAAAATATCATGTAAAAAAATCATAGCATATATAGCAAAATTGTGATTTTATAGATATTATGCACATTTGTATATTTATGGTTGGAAAAATATATGTTGTGAGGTTATCTCTTGGTAATGGGACATTTTCTTTCCTTATTCTTTTTTTCTAGTTATCTAAATGGCTATATATCTTCTTTCTTTTCTTTTTTCATGGGCAGGAACCAGGAATCGAACCCAGGTCTCCAGCATGGCAGGCGGAAACTCTGCCTGCTGAGCCACCATGGCCTGCCCTAAATGGCTGTATATCTTTATCATTAGAAAAAATGTTGAAAAGTATTTTTACTGAGATGCAGTTTTTCAGTCAAATAAGTGCAGGTCAGTTAGTGATGACTTTATTGCACTCCATTTTCAGATCCAATTTACAGGCTAATTTCAAAGAGCATTAGGTGAGTGTTTGTACACCAAAGCAAGGCAGTATAAGGGTGGTATATGGGAATCCTGTTTTGTGCATGATTGTTCTGTAAACCCTCTGATGAAAAACAAAATGTCCCATAACTTGTTTTGGCTGAAAGTTAAAGTAGAAATTCAATTATTTCACATTTCTTCCATTACAAGCCCCTTTTCTTCCCCCAGTGCCCTTTTCAGCTTAAACCTTCATGCTCAGCCCCCTTTGCAACTCTCTTTCTCTTCTCCTTTTTGCTCTTTCTGTAATTTTTAAAGTTGGTCTGCTTTTCTCTGACAGCATTAGGCTTTTTTCTTCTCTTCTCTGTTGGGAATATGATTTGTACTTTCCAGTTTTTCAGATATTCACACCCTCCTCCGCTCTTCCCTCATTGTTTCTTAAGCCTGGTTTTTTGTTTGGAAGCTCCAAGAGGCATTAGATAGCTCTGAACCTCAGAGCCTTGATAGTAGTTTTGTATTAATTTTTAAATGTTTGTTCCATCTGGGATTTCCTAAGTATTTCCCCATTGTATCAGGAGCATGTGTGTATGTGTGTGTTTGGTAGAAATAACTGCAGACCACCCAAATGAGAACAAAGTCTGTTTATTCAGAGTTTGCTACAGTAAAGGAGTCAGCTACCCTTATTGGTGTTTGGCAGAGAATCCAAGGCAGGCAGGGGAGTGGGCACGTTTATAGCAGAAAAAGGGGGAAGATTCAAGTGTGCCCTTATTGGAGGCTGTTGTCATGAAGAGGCTGGAAGTGGACTGACTTAAAGTGGGGCATCCTAAGTGATTGGTTCAGGGAGCATATTTGGCTTTCTTTGGTTGGTTCTAAATTGGAAGCAGGAGCAAAAATTAGGGAAACTATTAGTTATTGATTAAGTCCTGGCTATTTTGAATCGAGGGTTGGAGGGCTTTGTGGATTGACTTCCGGGGTGTTTACTGTAGATGTTGGCAGCTCCTGGAGTGACTGTTACACATGTGGACCCGTATTTTGTGGTCTGGTACTACTGACAGTGGGTCAGTTCCCTGGTCATTGTTCATTTGTATATTCTGTCTCCCAGAACATATGTTTGCATGAGCATGTTTATGTGTACGTGTGCATATATGTAAGTCTCTATGTTTGTGTATGTGTGATTATGTTTACATATTTCTGCACGTGTGCTTGTGTGTAGGGCTGGGTATTAATATATGTGTGTGTGCAAGTGTATATACATGTGTATATGCATGTATATACTTGTTCTTTCAAGTCAGAAATTGTGTCATCTCCTATATACTTTGCAGAGACAGGCACTTCAACAACGCTGACTGCTTGTTTGCCCGTCTCTATTTAACAGACTTTCAAAGATTGATTATCTTGGCCTCAAACTTTATGCATAGGACAGGAAGGTCCTAAGCCACTCTGGTTAGCTTCTATATTTGAAATCTTTGAAGATGTTACAAATTGGGTTGGCTCCATGGGCTCTCCAGCTGTTGCCAGGCTGGTCAGGAGCCAGACAGGGTAACTTTTAATCCTTCCAAGAGCCTGCCAACTAGCAAAGCTATATATATATATTAGATATGATGATAGAACTGACCTTGAGGAAGAAACTAATGACCAAATCAGGAGACTCTGTAACTAATTTAAAATTCAAGGGTAGAATTTATAGGATGAAGGGTTTGACATGCAAATTGTAATTCAAAGTAGATGTTTATAATTGGAGTATTAAGATTATTTTGTTGCCATATATCTAAGGTCTGGCTTTGAAGTTGACTCCAGGATATATCCATCAGCGCTGAGTTCTGAAAATTTGCCTGCTAAATCAAGCCTATGATGAAAAGACTGGGCAAGTTGCATATTGGCTGGCAGTGTGCGAACACCTGTGGCTGTATTATGAATGCACAGATCAGTGTCTCATAATGGAGAAAAATGTGCATTGATATGCTTTCTGGGATTGAGAGCTCTTCATTCTCCATTTAAAAGACAGGGCTGGGCAGAGAGAGGGAAAGCCAGTGAGATGAATGCTTTATCCTGATGTTCTTTACTTAAAACCCAAAGTCATAGGGGTGAAACTTGGGCCTTATTAAGTTTACTTTACTGGAAGCAAGCATATGAGCTGTACAAGATTCCTAGGTAGGCACCGTGGTAGAGAGAGAGCACTGAAGAGCACAGTGGGGGTTGAATAATGTCAGTGCCATCACATGGGTCCCTGCATACCGTGTACAAGTAGATTTTTTCTTCCTACTGCCTCAGTCTCCTCATTTTGTGGTGCTTCCTCCCTCGTACTCTGTTTAGTTATCAAAAGCTCTTTTCATGAGAAATGCTAGCTTTCAGAAAAGATCAGTCATGCACACCTTTGTGCAAATACAAGATTTACGTTCATTCCATTTAGTTATTTGAATTTTATATTCTAGCCTTTATTTATTTATTTATTTATTTTACATGGGCAGACACCGGGAAACGAACCCGGGTCTCTGGGCCTGGCAGGCGAGACCTCTCCCTGCTGAGCCACCATGGCCCAACCTCTAGCCTTTATTTTGAGACAAAAAACATGCCCCCTACTAATAGATGGGTGAGCTATTTTATGCTTTTGTGTGGGGTGGGCCAGGCTTAGGGGAGTTCCCCTATTTGCAGCCTGTGCTTCAACCCATAATCTGGCATTAAGAAAACAACTAGACAAAACACTTGTGGTACAGGGATTTCGACTTCTTGTTTAAAAGCTCTCTACCAACCCCACCCCCAACATGCTCTTTTTTCTAACCATTGTAAATTTTGATCTTTGAGTTAAAGTCATTACATCTACTTTAATATCAAATACATTTGAAAAAGAAGAGTCTGGTTTGAAAGGATGGTAGAAATGATTACATTCCACTCTTGGAGCTTACTGAAGTTCATCAACTGGTTAACAGATTCAGTCTGTATTGAGATCGTTTTGCTTTAGCTTCCCCATTTCAATGTGGAGAAGGCTGTTTTGTAACCTGATCTTTTTAGCAGAAAGAATGAAACTGCCTCAGGGACAATATAGAGCATTGGTGAGAGATGAATTAACGTTTCAAGGGCTGCTGTGGTATGATGCCGTCTACCTCCAACAGCAGATGCCACAGAATAGCTTTTAAAAATGATAGTGCTTTTCACATGCCATGCTAAAAATAAATACTTTGTAAGACCTGAATAAACCTGAAAGAACTAAAGAAACAGACTGTAGTTATGCAAAGCACATGCAAGCTCACAGAAGTAAAAACTGCATAAAGTAAAACATATTAGAGCTTTCTTAAGTTCCAAAGCAGCTTTTTATAATATACTCAGGGCAGCAATAAAGAAGGTATCGGGAAAACTGAATAGTCTCTATCAGACTGCAGAGAGTTATAGAAAATGATTTAATAACATTGGTGGGTCAGCTGGATTGCTTTTATTCCTTTTGACTTCTGATTTCTATTTCTTTTCCCTTTGAAAGTCACCTTCTGAAAATCTTCCATAATCAGTTCTACCTGCCTGGCTCAGACTTGGTCCTCTGTTTGAACTCTTATCTGTACCTTCATGCCATCTTGTAGATGTCTCCTTCAGTTGTTCACTGTGTGGTTTGTCACTCTGACCAGGCTCCAAGCTTATTAAGGGCAAGAAACATGTCGTTTATATCTTGGCAATTTCCTCCAAGTTTCTGTATAATAATTATGTTTTCAAATGGCTTTTAATGAATGTTACCTTGCTTACTGGATACTTCCACATTTAAAAAAGGTAATAGCTGTTCAGCCCTGCTTCTATTATTAATACCTATGTGCCATATTCTGAAAAACCTGTAGAAGACCAGATAAGACAAAAGCAGGAGGAACAAGCTGTAAAAAAACAGTGACAATGCAAAAGACATGAAAAGTAAAGATGATAAGAGGTATAAATTATACAACTACCTTATATTTTCATAGCACTTGATTCTTCTGAAAGCATTTGCGCATAGTAAAGAGAGATAAAGGGAGGAATAGAAATAAATGCAAGAAGTAACAAATAAGTGAATATTTGTTATATAAATATAGACATAAATATATAAAAAGTTAAACTATACAATGAAGGTAAAGAAAATGAGAGCCAAGAATGAAGAAATAGAAAAACTTACTGATAACATGAAGCAATTGTTGGCTAAAAGCACACTAGTCGGCAATCAAATCAATAATTACACCTTTGGCATTCTTTGTAGCAGGTAGAGTATGTGATCTATAGATCATGACATGTTTTGACTTGTTTTCTGCCAAGTAGGGGATGACTGAGGGTTCTGGATTATTTTTCTTTTTCTCCAATTTTTGTTCACTAGAGTTTATATTGGCACTAGTGTGACAATGTACTCCAGACATTCTGGCTACATCATTAAAAAGATACAAAATTTTGTATGATACTCAACTTCAGTAGCTTATTTCAGTGATTTCTCAAAAGCTCAGTTGAGGTTTCCTGCAGAGAGCACCTTCCATTTTTACTCTTATTTGTCAAGTTCTATTTCCTATTCTCAGGAGACAAGTCTAAAATTGTTGTTAATACTGTTTTCTTATTATAAAGAAGTTCCAAGAAGAAGAAGAAGATATCCCAGCACTGTTAAAGAATTGATATTTCATTTCCAGAACTGAAAAAGCACAGAAAAAAAGTTCTGCCCATCACTTGTCAGAAATTCTTTGGTGAGCAGGGCTGCATATTTTAAATGATATTTTAACAACCAAAGACCTCCAGCAACATTCTGGAGGTAACAAGTTTCTCTTACTGGGTCTATTTTGCTTTAGAAATTATTGTCACTTTAGCTCAAGGGCAAGTGACGCACTGTATTAGGATTAGTAAGTTTTTGAAAGTAGGTCAGAAAAAAGACATGCGTTATAGTCAAGATACAACTTACATGGAATCCTTAGAAAATTTTGGCTGTGTCCAAATGAGAAGAGGGATCCTCATGTATTAAATTTTTTTTTCCCATTGAGAGCACTAGCGCACAAGCAGAATTTTAATTGAATTGCCTTCTTTGCTGCTGAAAGCATGGATCAGTTATTATTTGAGATCCAGAAATCAACACTGCTGTTTTGGCAATAATTCTGCTTTTCACACATTGGGTTTTGAAACAGTGTGGAGAATTCTAGCTCTGATGTTTACTGGCCATAGTGACTGCATGAATCATTTAATACTCTTAGCCTCAGTTGCTGCAGTTGTAATAGAAAGATAATTATATGAGTCCTGTTTCACTATAATAATAATTTCCATTTTTAAATGCTGACTCCATGCCAGGTACTCTGCTGGCATATGTTATCTTTAAGTCTGTCATCAACTCTGCAAGGAAGGTGTTATCATTCATGTTTTACAGCTGAGAAAACTGAGGCTCAGATCAGTTAAGTAAACTGCTCAGGGTCACACAGCTAATAAGGGGGTAATGCCAGGATTTAAACCTTCATTTGTGTGTTCCAGAGCCCATGCTCGGTCCTCCATAGGATTTTTTTTTTTTTTTACTTGGGCAGGCACTGGGAATCAAACCTGGGTCTCCAGCATGGCAGGCGAGAAGTCTGCCTGCCGAGCCACCATCCTCCAGAGGATTTTGAATGTCATTTAAATGACATGTGTCTTAAACATAGCAAAGTTGCTAGCACATGCGTGGTGTTGTTACTATTATTATCCTAATAATTATAAACTAGTTAACATTCATTTATTGAGTTCCTTCTGGATGCTTAGTTTGGGGCCAAATATCCTTTTGGATAATCTTGGAATTAAATATTTTCCCTAAAGTAGTAGTGCTTAAAGTGTATTGTATTAATGGTTCTAAAATAAATCTTAAATATTTCCAAGTGGTAACTCTTCCATCCATGGAACCTGATGTTGGTTTCTTTGGGATCCTGCTGGGGTAGAGGTGGGGGTGGGGGGGGGGCGAAGAATAGAAGCAAACATGCGCATCTAAATTGAATGAATGTTGCAAGAAGCAAACTCCAATTATACCTGAGCCCAACCTTCAGAGTCAGCAAATAAAGGCCCCTGGAGCAGTGATTGTTGATAGGAAGACTCCAAAGGAGATGAGAAAAACAAACCACAAGGATTAGCAAATCTCTGCTGAAAATACGTGTGCTCATAAATGTTCTGGACTAACAGTTTAACTTCCCCTGACTGGGTTCTTTGCTGTTTATTTTTAGAATCTTCAATGACCAACAGGGTTGCTGAAATTCACTGAAAGTTTCTCCTTGATTCAGGGTTTCAGACTTCCTATGTGAAGGTGTCTGGGAATCCATACAACTCTTCTAAAATAAGCATCAAGTTTTGGAAAGAGAGGCACCAGCATGAGATCACTCTTTCCTGGGGAGGAAGCTGAGGGGAAGTCAGTCTGTTAAGCTGTCCAGGGTTAACCTTCAAGGCGGGTCAACCTCAAGGCAGGTGATTCAATCCTTTCTTCATGGTCTTTAAGAAGAAACCTGGATATGCTTCGCCAGTTGTTGAATATGGTTTCACTCTCAATGTGAACTATTTACACTATTTGGCGCATGTGGATGTTTAAAGAAAAAAGAAAAATGTTTTCAAATTGAAAAATATGGAGGCTGTCTTTCTAGGCCTCGCCAAGGACCTAAAGTGGGTGGAATAGAGCCTTTTTTCAGGTTGGGCTAGAGCGTCATGATGGGATTATCATGAGTATTTTGGAGGGGAGCTGATGGTCTATTGTCTTGGATAATCTTGATGGAATTAATGTGGGGCCACTGACTCATGTGTTTTTCTGCTGGTAAAATGGGATCGGTTTTGGTCATGTCAAACTGGGGTCTGCCTGGGGTGAAGGCAGAAGCCTATCTGGGAGGCTGTGGCTGCCATTGGGCCAGCCTTAGTTTTCTTTTGCTCAGAACTAGAGAGAAGGTTTATTAGGTAAAAAAGTTGGTTAGCATAAGAGCTGTATACCAGACCTGTTTTGTTTTTTGGATTTGGTCATATTCTTTCTTAAAAGAGGGAACCAGAGGGCAGCCTGATATCTTCCCCTTCAGAACCCTGCCCACTTTAGAAGCTGATATATTGGCAAGCTATATGTTCCAGACACCCTTTGTATAAGTTCTTCGGTGTAGGGAGAAGGTGCTCTTGCCTCAAGACCTTTCAACAATCCTGGTACTTTGAGAAGTAGAATCAATGTTTTAAAAGCTGTGGGGGTTCAATCTGGTTTAGGCTTTACTTCTGGCCAGTGTCACTCAGTGGCTCTGCTTAGGAAATCACGAGACCACAATTTGTGAACTGATTTTAGACAAATTGTTATATCTTTAAACTTCCTTGGACCGAGGGCATCTCTAAATTGCATCTCAGCCCAAAGAATCTATGAGTTTTTGTGATCTACATTTGTTCAAGGCACAAAACTGCGTTCGTGTGTGTGTGCAATGACTCTCCACCCAGCCCACCTCTACCTTACCCTGTTTCTGAGCATGTTCCTTCAATCTGTTCTTGTCCCCTCTTCTGTTATCCAAATTCCTCTGTGCAGAAGAACAATATTAAGTCTGAATGGATCATTGTTTCTTATAAGATAAATAGCTGCTGATAAAGTCAGAAAATGACCTATTTCTGAAGTAGGCAAGCGAGGGCAATGTTTATGATGTTCTGTTTTTCAGACCTAGCCATTTTTCCTTTTTGGAACATGCCTTATGGAACTTGACTAGTCACCCTGGCTATATATTGCCAAAGTTTCCTTGGCTATAGATCAAATTCTCTGATAGATCAGCAAATACACTGGTTCTGCAGAGCTCAGACAATAAGAAAGTAGCAAGGAGTGGGAAAAAGTACTTGCCCTGAATTTTGAAGTCAGGTTCCGACAGAAAATAGAAAGGGGATAGGGATAATTAATTTCTGGAAAAATGACAAATGACCTATAAGTAGGAAAAGATGCTTAGCCTTACTGATGTTCAAAGAAATGCAAATAAAAATAACAATAGTAGTTTACCTCATCATTTTGGAACAAATGAAAAGGATTGGCTAAATTTGGTATGTCTGTGGATGTAAGAAATGGGCACACTCTATCAGCTAGCCTAATACAATCTTTTGGGAGGGCAGTTGGACAGTTTATACTGAATTGTAAATGCATGTTCTCTTTGCCCTACCAATTGTAAGTCTAGGAGTTAACGTTAAGGAGATGATTATAAATATGTTAAAAATATGTTTGCAAAAGCATATTCATAGGGAAAACTAGAAATAACTTCAATCTTATCTGTAGGGGACTGGCATAATAGATTTTGGCAATACCTATGGTGAAATTCTGTGTAGTCAATAGAAGTGATGATGTAGACCTTTATATATTGACATGAAAATTATTTAGTGATAAAAAGCAATCTATGAAACAGAATGATCCCATTTATATATAATTATATTGACAGAAATATGGGACATTTGCTCATTTAAATATGAGCAGGTAGAAATTGGGGCTAGTTTTATTTTCATTTTTATTTGACACCCACTCTGCCACTTACCAATTCTGTGTCCTCAGGGAAATTTATTTAACCTCTCTGACTCTTGGGCTTCTCATCTCTAAAAATGGGGATAATAATACCAATTTCTTAGAGTTACTGTGAAAACTAAGCGGTAAAACACATTTCAAGCACCTGGTATGGAGAAGGAAAATACTTTGCTTTTTTTTTTCTATCACAATTTCCATTTTCCTTTCATTGTATGAGTACAAATAGCTGTGTTCACATGTCCAAACTTCAGAGAGAGAAAACCAAGTGGGCTTTGAATAGCCTCCATTTATTGTCCTGCAGGAAGAGCCCTAGTTCCAAGCATGTGGAACAGTATTTTCCTAAGGCTGTAGTCTGTCCAAAAAAGGCCACATTGAGTCATTGTTTTCCTAAGCCAGGAGACGAGACTGAGTGACTGATGTTGATGGGCAGCCTAAAATAATATTTCATTCTTGTCATCCATAGGCAGTTTCAGACCAAGTGACTTTGGGCAGAGCTACAGCTTCCCTCTTGGTCTGGAAGAACAAAGCTTTTGCTATTTAAACAACAGAGCTTTGTCTTATTCTCAGGAGCATGCAAACCAAACAGAAGATTTGCTGAAGGGCCTTCCTAGTTATTGTGAGGAGTTATTCCACATGGTAAGTGGAAACATTCAGCTCCAACCACCTGTGGAGGGCCCACATCAGCAAAGAAAATAGTCATGACTCATGGGAGCACAGCAGCCTATTAGGTTGGGGATTCAATTCTTCTATATTGCCCTAAAGTCAGTAGATTCAGCCAATAAAAAAAATCCCTAAATCCTTTGGGGCCTCTTCTCCCTACAAAGCAAACAAATAGGCCTGTTTTGCTTTCCCTGTTTGAGGCAGAAAAAGAGAATGTCTATATATATATATATATATATTTTTTTTTTTTTAGCTTTCTTTTCTTCCTCCTCTTCTCTGTAAATTTTTTTAAAAATTTTTTATTAATTAAAAAAAATTGCAAGAAACACAAACATTCCCAACACATACACTCAGCAATTCACAATATCATCACATAGTTGCATATTCATCATCATGATCATTTCCCAGAACATTAGCATCAATTCATAAAAAGAAATAAAAAACCAATAGAAAAATATAAGAAACAGAAAAAAAAATTTTACATGCCATACCCCTTACTGATCCCTTTCATTGATCACTAGCATTTCAAACTAAATTCATTTTAACATTTGTTCCCCCTATTATTTATTTTAATTCCAAATGTTCCTCTCATCTGTTGACAAGGTAGATAAAAGGAACATCAGACACAAGGTTTTCACAATCACACAGTCACATTTGTGAAAGCTATAACCTTATGCAATCATCATCAAGAAACATGGCTACTGGAACACAGCTCTACATTTTCAGGCAGTTCCCTCCAGCCTCTCCGTTACATCTTGGATAACAAGGTGATATCTACTTAATGCGTAAGAATAACCTCCAGGATAACCTCTTGACTCTGTTTGGAATCTCTCAGCCATTGACACCTTGCCTCATTTCACTCTTCCCCCTTTTGGTCGAGAAGGTTTTCTCAATCCCCTGATGCTGGGTCTCAGCTCATTCTAGAGTTTTTCTCAATCCCTTGATGCTGAATCTCAGCTCATTCTGGGATTTCTGTCCCATGCTGCCAGGAAGATCCACACCCCTGGTAGTCATGTCCCACGTAGACAGGGGGAGGGTGGTGAGTCTGCTTGCTGTGTTGGCTGGAGAGAGAGGCCACATCTGAGCAACAAAAGAGGTTCTCTTGAGGCTGACTCTTAGGCTTAATTTTTTTTTTTTTTTTTTTTATAGCTCAGATGCAGCTTCATTCAGTGTTTTAACATGATTACTTTACAATTAGGTATTATTGTGCTGTCCATTTTTGAGTTTTTGTATCTAGTCCTGTTGCACAGTCTGTATCCCTTCAGCTTCAATTACCCATTGTCTTACCCTGTTTCTAACTCCTGCTGAACTCTGTTACCAATGACATATTTCAAGTTTATTCTCGAATGTCCGTTCACATCAGTGGGACCATACAGTATTTGTCCTTTAGTTTTTGGCTGGATTCACTCAGCATAATATTCTCTAGGTCCATCCATGTTATTACATGGTTCATAAGTTTATCTTGTCTTAAAGCTGCATAATATTCCATCGTATGTATATACCACAGTTTGTTTAGCCACTCTTCTGTTGATGGAGATTTTGGCTGTTTCCATCTCTTTGCAATTGTAAATAATGCTGCTATAAACATTGGTGTGCAAATGTCCGTTTGTGTCTTTGCCCTTAAGTCCTTTGAGTAGATACCTAGCAATGGTATTGCTGGGTTGTATGGCAATTCTATATTCAGCTTTTTGAGGAACCGCCAAACTGCCTTCCACAGTGGTTGCACCCTTTGACATTCCCACCAACAGTGGATAAGTGTGCCTCTTTCTCCGCATCCTCTCCAGCACTTGTCATTTTCTGTTTTGTTGATAATGGCCATTCTGGTGGGTGTGAGATGATATCTCATTGTGGTTTTGATTTGCATTTCTCTAATGGCCAGGGACATTGAGCATCTCTTCATGTGCCTCTTGGCCATCCGTATTTCCTCTTCTGAGAGGTGTCTGTTCAAGTCTTTTTCCCATTTTGTAATTGGGTTGGCTGTCTTTTTGTTGTTGAGATGAACAATCTCTTTATAAATTCTGGATACTAGACCTTTATCTGATATATCATTTCCAAATATTGTCTCCCATTGTGAAGGCTGTCTTTCTACTTTCTTGATGAAGTTCTTTGATGCACAAAAGTGTTTAATTTTGAGGAGTTCCCATTTATTTATTTCCTTCTTCAGTGCTCTTGCTTTAGGTTTAAGGTCCATAAAACCGCCTCCAGTTGTAAGATCCATAAGATATCTCCCAACATTTTCCTCTAACTGTTTTATGGTCTTAGACCTAATGTTTAGATCTTTGATCCATTTTGAGTTAACTTTTGTATAGGGTGTGAGAGATGGGTCTTCTTTCATTCTTTTGCATATGGATATCCAGTTCTCTAGGCACCATTTATTGAAGAGACTGCTCTGTCCCAGGTGAGTTGGCTTGACTGCCTTATCAAAGATCAAATGTCCATAGATGAGAGGGTCTATATCTGAGCACTCTATTCGATTCCATTGGTCGATATATCTATCTTTATGCCAATACCATGCTGTTTTGACCACTGTGGCTTCATAATATGCCTTAAAGTCAGGCAGCTAGGCTTAATTTTAAGTAGGCTTGACCTATCCCCTGTGGGGTTGTTTCATGTGAACAAACCCCAAGACTGGGGGCTCAGCCTATAGCTTTGGTTGTCCACACTGCTTGTGAGAATATCAAGAATTCAACTTGGGGAAGTTGAGTTTTCCCCCGTTCTCACCATGCCCTGAAGGGGACTTTGCAAATACTTTTCCACTCACTGATCAAATCACTCTGGGATTCCTCAGGGCATCACCTGGACAAACCAACAAAATCTCGTGTCCTATACAAGGTTCCATGTACTTAAGGTGTTCAATCAACTATCTAAATAAGTTATATTAGGAGATGCACTAGTCAAAGTGTAGATTTGTACCAAATAAACATTTTTTGCTTTAGTCTCCCACATTAATTGAAATTTTAAAATATTAAGTACCATAGTACTTTCTTCTACTATTTTGCCTTCTGGATTTTATATATCATGTCTAATTTTCCTTCTTTTTACCTTTACTCATAGTCTTCCTTTCTACACTCTTCTCCACACCTCTCTCTTCTGTCTTCGTATCTGTCTCTAGTGTTCCCTTTAGTATTTCTTGCAGAGCTGATTTCTTGGTCACAAATTCTCTCAATGATTTTTTGTCTGAAAATGTTTTAATTTCTCCCTCATTTTTGAAGGACAGTTTTGCTGGATATAGAATTCTTGGTTTTGCTGGATATAGAATTCTTGGTTGGCAGTTTTTCTCTTTTAATAATTTAAATATATTATCCCACTGTCTTCTTGCCTCCATGGTTTCTGCTGAGAGATCTGTGCATAGTCTTATTGGGCTTCCCTTGTATGTGATGGATTGCTTTTCTCTTGCTGCTTTCAAGATCCTCTCTTTCTCTTTGACCTCTGACATTCTGATTATTAAATGTCTTGGAGTATGTCTATTTGGATCTATTCTCTTTGGGGTATGCTGCACTTCTTGGATCTGTAATTTTAAGTCTTTCATAAGAATTGGAAAATTTTAAGTGATAATTTCCTCCATTAGTTTTTCTCCTCCTTTTCCCTTCTCTTCTCCTTCTGGGACACCCACACCACGTATATTCGTGTGCTTCATATTGTCCTTCAGTTCCCTGAGTCCCTGCTCATATTTTTCCATTTTTTTCCCTATAGTTTCTGTTTCTTGTTGGATTTCAGATGTTCCGTCCTCCAGTTCAGAAATCCTATGTTCTGTCTCTTGAAATCTACCATTGTAGGTTTCCATTGTTTTTTTTCATCTCTTCTACTGCATCTTTAATTCCCATAAATTCTGTGATTTGTTTTTTCAGACTTTCAGTTTCTTCTTTTTGTTCTTTCCTTGCCTTCTTTATATCCTCCCTCAATTCATTGATTTGGTTTTTGATGAGGTTTTCCATGTCTGTTCGTATATTCTGAATTAATTGTTTCAGCTCCTGTATGTCATTTGAATTGTTGGTTTGTTCCTTTGACTGGGCCATATCTTCAATTTTCCTAGTGTGATTTGTTATTTTTTGCTGGCATCTAGGCATTTAATTACCTTAATTAGTTTATTCTGAAGATTGCTTTCACTTCTTTTATCTAGGGTTTTCTTGCTGGATGAATTTGTTGTCTGTCTGTTCTTTGACATTCCATTCAGCTTTATCTGGACCTTTAGCTTAAGTTTTGTTTAACAGAGGAGAATTTTTCAGTTCTTGTTTTCTTGTTTCTTGCCCTGCTTGTGTGGTGCCTCCCCCCTCCCCACCCTTAGGAGGGTCTGCTTAGATATTATAGACCCCAGCCAGATTTTCCTAGACCAAACTGGCCTCCTATCAGGAGGAAAGAGTCACCTGCATTGGTTTTCCCTAAGGGTGAGACCCAGCAGGTTGAAAGACTTTCCTGTGAAGTCTCTGGACTCTGTTTTTCTTATCCTGCCCAGTATGTGGTGCTTGTCTGACTGCAGGTCCCACCAGCATGTGATGATGCGGTACCTTTAACTTTGGCAGACTCTCCCTGCTGGGGGCATGGTGGAGACAGAGGAGAGGTTGTAGGCTGGTTTTAATGGCTTTAAATTACCAAGCTCTGGTGTCTGAATTCCTTGATGGAGGGATTCTACCTGGGTGGGGCTTCACCCCTCCCCTGGGGAAGGCACAGGCTCCAGATAAGCCCCCAAAAGAGCTCACTTCTGCCTATGCCTGGGGTAGTTGCAGCCTGAAAAGTCCTACCGCTGTATCCAGAGGCAGTCAAGCCTTTGTAGATACACAGCCACAAAAACCTCTGTTTCCTTCTTTTTTTTCCCCCCCTTTTTCTGTCAGACCTTCCCCCTTGGCACTGGGGCAAAAATGAGCAACCTCCGCTTTGATCAGTTTCACCTAAGCTGGGGGCCTATTTTTAGTAGTCAGAATTTGTTAATTAGTTCCACAATTGGCGTTTGATTGTGCCCAGTCCCTGCTGCTGGTAAAGTCCTTTCCTTTTCCCTCTGGGAAGCGGCCTGTGGGGGAGGGGCGCTGGCCACCGCAGCTTTGGGAACTCACAGTTCTGGGGGGTGCTCGCAGTGGGTCCAGCTGGTCCAGACTGGGATATGCTGTGTGTCCGGTCACTGATGTGGCCCCAGGAGCTGTTCTGTACTGTTTCTGGTTATTTAGTAGTTGTTCTGGAGGACGAACTAAAATGCACATGTTGTTAAGCCGCCATCTTGACCCGGAAGTTGAATGTCAATATTTTGAGTTGCTTTCAATTTTGGGAATTTCTGGTCCATAAATACCTGTTTCAAATACTCCTATGATATCCTTTCTTACCATATCTAGCTGTTCAGTAGTTTACTTGCATTTTGGATATTGGGTACATTGATTGCAATGAGCTTCATCATGGTCACCATGATGGCCATCATCATCATCATGATGTCAGATTTCTCTAACTGAACACTCATCTTGTAATAGATGCAGTTCTAAATGTGTATTTGCCCAGTTAATTTCCATATCAGCCCCAGAAGATAATTATTGTGTGTGGCATGTTTTGCACATGTGGGAGCTGACATTTGGAGCTGTTAAGTCACTTACCCGTGGTCACCCAATGAAGGGTCCATGCTGGGATTTGAACCCCGGCAGACCAACTCCAGGTTCATGCCCTCCATAGTGTTATACTGCTTCACGCACCACTTGAAGCAAAAACAAAGTTTTAGCATCAAATATCAGGAGTGTAACCCCCTCCAACTTTCACTTACTAAGTGTAAATAATCGTCAGTTTTTGTATATGTCATGTCTTACAGCTTTTGAACTTAGACCAAGAGCAAGGCCACAGAAAAACTGATCCTTCTGTTTGGGTCTCAATTACCTGGAAGAAGAATTTTGAGTAACTATGAATTTAAAAGATTTCTTTCTTATGCTAATTTAAATTGTGATATGTTTTAGAATTTTGTCAAATGTATTAATATGTGTCTGTAAGTTCATGTTCTTAAGAGAGGCTCAATCACTGCATGATACCCCTGCTTTTTTTTTTTTTTTGCAAGGGCAGGCACCGGGAAATTTTTAATTTAAAAAATTTAAAAAGTTTTGCTTCATTAAGATGAGGCAGGCCTTCTTGGTGAATTTTTTAGTGCAACTGTTTCTCTTTCAGTTTACAGTATAAGCTGCTGGTTTCAAGTGTCAGCATTGAACTGTCAGTAGTCCTTTACCAGGAAACTGGTCCCAGGGCCCAGGGTTCTTTAGGCAGAGTTTGGCATAATGAAAATAAGGGGCTATTTATTTATGTCAGTTGGAATGGAGTTAATGCCCTGCGAATCTGAATTGGTATGACATGTTACTGTGGTGGGTCTGAATATTTTTTACAGTTTTCTCATCAGCCTTTTAGCTACATAAACAGGGCCAGACAAATTAGCCTATGAATTCTTCATTCTTGGGCTAGGTGTAGAGGCATTTTTCAGCCAACCACAGCTGCTCTGATATTTGAGTTTTGCTAACAGTTCTTGGTTCAGAAAAGGGTTTGCATTCCTGCGCTACTTGTCTTTTATCGGAATCATATTAATTCTTGTCTGTGGGGTTGAGATAAAGGAAATGTGAGTAAGAACTAAACTCAGCTGTTTGAGTGATCATGAGCTTCTTATATCATGAGCTTCTTAGTGCCTGATGTGATAGCCAACAAATATTAATTGATGGTGATGATAAGAGGTAAACCTTCTAGCTGGAACCTGCTAATACAGGTCTTGATGAATCGAGAATGATACCTGCTACAAGCAGACCCTGACCCATTGCACTAACAATTTTAGGCTCAAGAAGATGGTAATATTGATTATAGTGTTTTTTTAGTTTCTTGATCCATTGCATTGTTTTCAATAGGTTAAAGGAAAACAAATGTTGGGCCACCCTGACACATCACTTCCTTTGTTTCTTCATGGGGATTTCCTGCTTTGTGATAGCTCCAGATATCTAAATCCCAAGCAAAATGCCAAATGTCAGTAACAAGTCTCAGGGTATTACGATTATCATAATTATAGGAGAAGGCAGCTCCAGTCCGTTAGAAAGCTCTCATTGTGGATGTGATTTGGGGTGAGCATTACCTAATAACTGACAAAATGCTTGCAGTATGGTCAAGTAAAGCCTTTAGTGTTTGCCAGGGTTAGCTATATGTTGAACTGTACAAAAGCTGTGAGGCTTCTAAATCAAGGATTTGATGGATGATGTTGGCCACAGTCTTGGATAATGAGACAGTTTGTCTTCAAATCTGTAAGAGGTGAGGTCTTCTCAGTGGAAATTTCTGGACAAGAATATGTGTGAAATGACTTAAATGCCTTTGTTTAGAATATTCTTAACCTTGTCTGTTGGTAAATGGAGATTTGAACATGGGAGTTCAATGGGATTTAATGACATTTTATTAAAGAGATAAACAACTGGAAGCTCTGCATGTGTTGAAGATTTGATGACAATATTACCCTAAGGACTTATTTTTCATTTCAGACCAGATAGTCCAGGTTATAGTTGAGTAAAAGAGAAGACAATTTTAACCACCTGGCCTGCTCAGAACAGTTCTTGGTTCAATAAAGGTTTGCATTCATGAGCTACTTGTCTTTTATCAGGATTATATTAATTCTTGTCTATGGGGTTGAGATAAAGGAAATATGAGTAAGAACTAAACTCAGCTGTTTGGACGACCCTTGTATATCATGAGCTTCTTAGTGCCTGATGTGATAGCCAACAAATATTAATTGATAGTGCTGGCAGGGAATAGGCTTTCTAACTATAACCTACTAATACAAGTCTTGGTAAATTGAGAATGATGCCTGCTAAAAGCAGACTCTGACCCACTGCATGGTCTTATATGTTCACTGTAGGCAGCAACACTATCAAATCAACAAAGGTTTCATTAAATAAAAAGTATCTAAATAGAGCAGAAATATTTTTTTCCCTTGCTAACTACAGATTGGACAATTCAAAGAAAAATGCTGGAGGGATTACTTTTTCTGGGCTCTGGGTACTGCTACATTTTTCTTCTTCGTGGGTGTCAAAACTTAGGTTGAATTTGGTCAATTATCTATAGCAAACAAAAAGTGCAAAATGTCTCTTGTGTTACCATTGTTTTTACTTCATCACCAAACAAAATGTGTTTTCTAGCTCAGCTTCTTCCATTGGGAGCTAGGAAGGCAAGACAATTTGAGTATTTTGTAGGGTCTGTTGTCACTTTGACAGCATAATGATTGATTTAGTTAATTAAAAGTTTAGTGTCAGGATTGTTCTAATAATGTTACATGTACTACAAAATTTGTTAAAGAAGCATATTATAAGTTGAAGATTTGGGAGTATTTTCCACTAGATAAAGTTTGATAAGTATCTAAAGGGTATGGTATTGGGATTACCTAGTAGGTCAGTTTCTTTTCTTTTTTACTTTTCTCTTTTAGTTACCACTATAATAGTTATGACTTAAAAAATGTATTACACATATCCTTAAATAATTATAGATCTGAGAAATATGTTTGTATAATTAACCATTAAAGATGTAGTAGATTGTAAGGAAAATATTGCAAAGAAAACAAGAAAACCCTGGGCCAACTCTCTCATGTCATTTTCTGTGCTTATGAGCTCCTTCTTTTTTCTCCCTGCCTCAACCCCTTTTATTCTTGTTTCTGTGTGTGGGTAAAAGGCTGCCCACTGAAAGACAGCTCTAAAACTCTTCTGGAAAACTGTCTATCTACCTCCCCAATGGTCATTTTAATTTCAAGTTTATTGCAGGTACATTAAGCCTCCCACTATTCATGCAATGACAAATGGTCCTATAAACAATTGGAATAGGAAAGGGTGAAAAAAAATTTGAAGCATAATATCTAGTTGGCTCAGCGACTTAAAGCATATTACTTTCACTCAGCATTTTTCCTCCTAAAAATAAAAAGAAGGATGAAAATTACCTCCAGCTTTTCCTGCCGTAGTTGCCCTCTGCTTTCCAGAGGTGTCTCGGGTCCTTTGATACTGTCACAGTTGTGATTGCCAAGCCAGGAAAAGATCTTACTCCAGGTACTGTCATCTCTCCCCAGGTCACCTGTCCTTCTTCCCTCCGACAAATGAAGCTGTGATTTTTCTCTTTGGCCTCACGAGGGAAAGCAATTCCAGATAAGCAGATTATTGTGTGGGATATCGCATGTATGTTGTTCTAGTGCAGCCCTTTCAGCTTTCCAGAGCCAGTTAGACTTGTTATGAGGAGCTAAATGATTGGCTGGATCTGGGGCTCAGTTTCATAAATTATAGCCCAGCGTACAAGAAGCACGAGTCCTATAGTTGCCGTAGTTCAGAGGCCTGCCAGTTCCTGTCTTAACGCATATGTAGTCGTAATTGAGTTTTAACACGGCCTTGGACGTTTCTGTACTAAATAGCTGACATTGCATCTTCAAGACTGTGTGAGTAATCCTGATTTTTTTTTTTTTAAAGCTCAGTAAATTAATTACATGCCCTGAGAGAGGGAGTGGATTGTAATTAGAAAATACTGCACTAGCAGATGATTCATTTTCAAGGTTCTGTACTATGTTGTATCAAGTTCAAGATGATTAATTTTAAAGCTTCTGAGACCTGGCAGGCTTATTCCAGCTTTTTGCCACGAATCAGTTAAGCTGCATTTTGAAGGTGGCTGCTTAATGCAATGCGAGCCCTGTTTGTTTTTACGGGGTCAGTAAAGCAATAAAGGTCCAATATAAGTGGGTTAAATCAGGCTGCTGGTGTGAACACATTGGATTAGAGAGTCAAGCAAGGTTCATGATTTCCCATCCTCACCATCCAAAGCTGAGAGTGAGCAGAAATGATAATAGGTCCTTGGTGAAATGGGTATACGGCGGTTAGCACAGAAAGAAAAGAAATGTAAAAGTGATGGCAGCAATTCTTTACTTCACTAGAATCTGAAGATCCCTTTAAGCATCTTCCATGGATAACTAAAATATTTTAAATGCACAAAAACGCTCTTACATGTAGACTGTAGTAGTTGTAGACTACTGAATGAGAAACCACTAGCTTGTTTCTAAAAGCCTTATAAGAAGTACGTTAAACATACAGACACAATCATAACAGAAGAAACCATGTGGATTGGAATTTGTGGTTTGAGTAGATCACATTTTCCTGGGGAAGTTGTTGTTAGGTTTGTGTGGTTGTTGGGGGTCACTTCTGCTGCTCACAATGCTGGAGGAGCCTGAAATGAGAACAAGAAAAATAGAAGCGTTTTATTACCTTCTATAGCAGACGCTGCAGGTACGATTAATACTGAGTAGAGACCGGTAACCTAAGCAATTCACTTTTTCCTTTAAATTACTGACTTCTCCTAGCTTATTATAAAAAAGAAAGAATAAAAGGGAGTTTGCCTATGAAGTTAATGTTAGAAAGAAATAGTTTTTCTTCCTCCTGATTAACAGTTTTAAAGCTTTTCCTCAATACAGCACAAAGCTAGGTACTTCCTTATAGTTTTGTGTTGCTTTTTCGGTCTAATTTTTTTTCTCTTTAGATTTGAAGATATAAATGTGTGCATTTGTGCTGTTTAAAAGCTTCAAGCAAAGACCATTTGTACAGTTTTTTTAATCATAGTTACCTGTGGCAAATATAAATTTCTAAGAGCTGTAGTAATTTCTTGCCAATTCCTATAAAAATGACATTTATAGAGTCAATAGAAATTTTAGTTGTACCTATTTAAATGACTGACATAATTTGCCAGTAAGAGAGAAATGTTAGTTGTATTTTTATAAAATTGTATATTTAGATCACACTGGGGATGCAAAGTTTTGTTGCAGAACTAAAACTGTTTTCCCTTTCTGACGCATGACCCTCTAGACCACAACAATGAATAAGATTCAAAAAAAAGAGAAATAATCAACATAGAATATTTTTCTGTATCAACTTAACATTTGAGAAAGAGAGAGATGTAAAAAAATGTGACTCAAATACATTATTTTAGAAACATATTTACTGAATGAAGAAATACTGTAATGAGTTCTTTTATTTGAATCAGAATAATGAGTTCATTTATAGGGTTTCTAAAAGCCATAGACACTGATAGTAATAGTTCCTATTAGAGTGACACATTTACTGTGTTAGTGAGAGAAAGTAGCACATTCATAAAAGGATCTTAGTCTTCCCCCTTGAGGTGATTGGGGTCCAGCTAAGAGTATTACGTATTGGAGGTACAAGGTGTCTTATCTGAAACAACTTCTGACTTCTAACTTGACTCCTCTTCTGTTTCTAGGGTCAACGTAGCTTTGTTGTAGCAATCACATTCCTTTCCTTTTCCTGCCTTAATTCTTTGTATTAATTTGCTTGGGCTTTTGTTGAAATGAATCAGAGTTTCTATCAACTTACTTGGGCACTTATTGAGAGGAATCATGTGAAAAGCAAATGTTAATAAACTATACGATTCAGAAAGTGTTTAAAACCATGGCTCAGAGAAATTCTGGTGGGCATGTACTTGGAGTAGTTACATTTTGCTCTGGGGCTTCCTCCAGGACCTCCCTCTCTTCAGTTCTCCCTGAAATGCCAGAATGACATTTCTTTCTTGAGAAAGCACAGGGCATTAAGAAAAGAAGTAGAAGAACTGGGGGCTCAGCGAGCAGAGGACTAGGGGCAAGGAGTGGCGGGAGAAGGAAACAGTGCTAACTGATCCTACTCCCCTCCCCTCCTCTTTATTTTCCAAAGCCAGTTTCATCTGACTGAGGAAGTTCTTTTGCGGATAAGGTTTTGTAAAACTATGCATATCTGCCATAGACAGATGGATTTGACAAAAGATGTATCCAAAAAGGAATGCATTGCATCATGAACTTGCTAAGTATTCATGAATACACATTGGCATTTGGAAACTATTAACACTACCTACTGAAGCAATGAAAAAAAATATTATTTCTTGACTGAATTACATTTTCCAGTGTTTGATTTGGTGAGTTTTGTTTTTGGAAAGAATTGCTTTTCCCTCAAACATTTTTCCCAGTGTTCTACGTAGGGACTAGTCTTATTGCTTAATCTTGCCCAAGAATTTAATTATTCCCAGGGGTGTTTTCAAAAGTTGCTATCCTAATTTGAGCATGTTTTAAAGAAAGCAAAACACAACAAATGAAACAACCCCCTCCCCTCCAAAAAAAATCCCCCAAAACCACATCACAAAGGAGTTAAATGCTATCAATTTGTATATCCCTTCTGTTGTTGAGTGTTGAACTATTTATAGGCAGAGGAGGCTTTCATTTGATTTCAGGACAGTTATCCCATCTTAATTATATCTTATGTGCAGGTGATATAATTTCCCATTATACTGGTCATTAGCCAAAATTGTGCCTTCCAATTTCCATTTCAAGAAGCAGAATGGCTTAGTCAGTTAATCTTGGAGTTGGAATCAGTGAGTTAATAAACAAGTCATTAGTTTTTCTAAGCCTCAGTCTGTCTGTCTGTAAAATTAAAATAAAACATATGCCTGGTATTTTACTGGATGAGTAAATATCAGCATCATAGTGAGAAAGTGGTTGTGAAAGAATATTTTCATTTGCCTTGCACTCTAACATAATATTCTATTGTTAGTAGTACAGCAGCGTGTTGCACTATGGTTAGCTTCCTTTAGTTTTGAAAGCATAGCCCCAATATCGTATAATACTTTTTAAGGCAAAGAAAGTCTTCATTGCTTAACCTTGAAAAGTTATAAAGGCTTTTGGAGCCTCAGTCCTTATATGTCTGTTACTTGGATATTAAAAATGCCAATAGGTTATTGTGATGAATAAATGTGGTATGGTATGTGAAAGCATACTTAGTAAATCTCTAACTGCCATATAAATGACTCTTATTACAACTATATCAGTATACTAATAAAAAGTATATATAAATTACAAATTTTTAAAATATCAGCTGCATTTCTTGTTGGCTAGCTTGTAACTTTCTGAGTATGTCTGCTTTCCTCCAAGGGGATGCTTCTGGTTGTTGGTTAAGCTTGCACCTTAATTTTCCTTCCACTTGGATATAACACTATGCCAGTAGTTGGATAAACATTCCTTCACACTCTACATTTAGCTCTGTGAATGACAAGATTTTAGAGGACATAGTTTTCTCACAGGAAAAAGCAAGTTAGAAAGTTCAGACCAAAGGATGTCGTCAGATATTTTATTCCAACCTTGGCTTTCTACAATGAACTTCACTAATGTAATAACCATGTAGGAATTAAGGTGATGCTCAGTCCTGGACCTGATCAGGGATGAAATGAACAATCAGAATGACTTTCTGAAAGATTTAGAAAGTTTTTCAGCAGTTTTGAATTCCAAAGTTTTGGCCAATTCTCCTCTGGAACATCATCATGCTTTTTGGAATATTAACCACAGTTACATCCTACATTTAAGCTGCTTGAGCACACAGTGGTGAATTTATTCCCTCACATTAATATTGGTAGGGATGAAGCTGTGGCCCTGTCACCTGTGAAAACTTTTTTTTTCCCCACATAAAATCAGAGGGAAGCACAAGGAGTAAAACAAACGAAAAGGGAATGAATCCTCTCCTACCCTTATCCTGCACACCCCAACTTGCAACTCACAAGGAAACTTTCTAGAAACAAATTTTGTTTGGAGCACAGTTGAAAAATGCCATCTCGAACTGTTGTCCTTACTTTCTGGTGCCTTTGATGATTGGAAAAGAGTAATTCTTTAGTAATTTAAAATTATATTGTAAAACGTACTTGAATTTCTTAATATGACTGTGCTCATTAAAAAAAAATCGGGAGTTAAGTGCTTGCTAGAAACATAAAGATGAAGAAGACATGGTTTTCTCATATTTGCAGAAACTTCAGGATAATTCTGAAAGAGTAAGAGTTAAATTTAAGATTTCTGTTCTTCCCCTCAAAGTGTTTGGTATGTTGATAATGGAGAAAATGACTGAAGAACTAGTGTACATTGAATAGACTGGGTAGAAATATCTAAGTTTTATTATAAAATTATACTTTTTTTAGGGGCCTGAAGGATTCTTAACTTATTTAGTCCAGTCACAATATTTTACCGGCAAAAAAATGGTGGGAGTGTCATGGGGCTTCCTTAATTTTCATGCAGAGTAAAACTGAGACACGAACCCAGCTTACCTAGGACTAGAATCCAGTTCTCATTTTTGTTTTCTTGCACATTACACTGACAACATATACTACTCCTTAAAATTGCTTAAAGGAAATTGTAGGCGTCTTCTAGTTTACAACCAGGACAATTATTTATGAACACGATATTTAATAGAAGATATATGAATGAGGTCTAAGATATGCAATGATGATATAAAATCTAAAATTGATAGGAAAGGAACAGAATTTCACTATTCCCAAAAAGATAGTCTCTTTTTTAAGGATCTCACTATTACTTTCTGATTAGTTAGCGGCAGTAACATATAGAATTCTGAAATTTCCTTAGCTTAAACCAGAAATGTATATCTCACTCACATAAAGACTAAAATAAAGTGTATTTTCTTGATGAGCAGGTTCCTCTCTATTAAACGATGTCCTTCTGGCACTGCTGACCTCACCAGGCGCTGCCAGGGCATCAGTAAAGAGGAAAACACACAGAATCACTAGCCTTCCTTTGGTCAAGCACAATCACACGACCCTACCTAGTTGAGGCAAGACCAGTGGTCCTGTTTGTAGCCAGGATGAATGGAGAGTTGGTTTGGTAATTAACTAACCGATTTCTGCCATGCATTTTTGTTTGTTTTTGTTTTTCACTGTTCTCTAGTATGTCAGTATAGAACCCAAGCCTTTTAACCAACAGGTTACATGAAAACAATGGTAAACTTTACCTTCTGGAAGAAATTAAGAATATATTACTTTTAAATTCCTAAGTCCATATGTTCACATTTTCCCAAGATTACTTAAAAGATACTGAAGATCATGATTATAAATATTGCTTGGTTTTAATATTTATGTCTTCGAAGGATGAAAGTGGTCATGAGATGTTTCTCTCTCTCCACCTATCCCATTCTCTCCAGTGTCAGGTATTTGAATCACTTGCTTTGTATGTTTAAAGAAGGATGAAATGAAAATGAGAAACTGACACTAAAGAGTAAATAGCTTATCAGAATTTACTCCAATCCTATTAAGTATTTTATAAATTTTGAAGCACATATTTACTTTTTATTGGGGAAAACCAGTATAAAGTGTATGTATAACTGCTGGAGAAACTTTGCATGCCTGTGTTGGAGTGACTGGTGGAACTAATAAAATCTTGGTTTGTCATTTATTTTCTAGATGCTAAAAGATTTCTCTCTACTTCGAACTTCCAGAGATTAGCAAAAATATTAATATTACAAATAAATAAAAGAACACAGAAGCCTACTTAGTAAACAACACTATTTTTGCTGTTTTATAAATCTCTCCACAAATTGCTATTTAAAAAAAATCTCTCCACAAAAATATGATTATTTTATTTTTTAAATGAAATAAAACTGATTTTAGTCCTTTACCCAGGTTTTATTAGGTTCATATATTTATGTTGGGTCTTAAGCCAGTCACGGCATCAGTTACTTTAACAACCAAATTAATTTCCTTTCATATGACCCAAATTTATAATCAAGCTATTTATGAAATAAAGACAAAAATTAAAATCTGCTTTAATCTTCATATCCTAACCCAAAAGACAGAAGGACTCATTTCATCTCCTTATATTTATCTGATGGAACTAGGAGTGCTTAAAAATAATTTTCCCATAATTTCATTACTCTTGTTTATTTCCCTGGCTCTTTCCGAAACAATTTTAGATGCAATACTAAAAACTTGTAAAGTCTCCTTAAACTATCATCCAAACAATGTTTTTATTTTGGTGGAATTGAACAAAAACAATAGATACTTATTGTCTTTATTCTAAGACATTGCAAAGAGCACTGATATGCCTTAATCTTTGGATTGTAGAGACTACATTCAGTAGCACATTTCAATATATTTTATATTTATAGCCTTTGTACAATGGCAGTCCATATATTAGTATAAAGTAATGCTTCAGTATAGTGGAGTAATTGAAAGCTTGGTCTCTGGAGCTAAATTCAGAGTCTAGTTCTGCTACTTAGTAGCTGTGTTACTCTGGGCAAGTTATTTAATCTCCATGCCTCAATTTCCTTATCTGCAAAATGAGACATTAATAATACCTATCTTGTTGGTTTGTTGTGGAACTAAATACATTAATAGATGTAAAGAAACTGGAATATCTCTGTCTTAGTTTGCCTGGCTGCTATGACAAATACCACAGTATGGTTTGTTTAAACAATGGGACTTTATTGGCTCAGAGTTTTGAGGCTTGGAGGAGTCCAAAATCAAGATAGTGACAAGGCTTGCTTCCTCCTGGAAATCTGTACAGTCTGATGCTGGCTGCCAGCCATCTTTGGTGTTTCTTGGTTTGTGTTTCCCTATCTGGTTACGTGACTATGTGCTCTCTTTTACCTTCTGGGTTCCTGCTGAGTTCTGCTTTCTGGCTCCTTCCTGTAGCTTTCTCTTTACAAAGGACTCCAGTAATCTGAATTAAGACTCACCCTCATTCAGTTGGGCCACACCTTAACTAAAAATAAATGTCTTCAAAAGGTCCTGTTTACAATAGGTTTACTCCCACAGGGGTGTAGATTAAGATTAAGACCATGTATAATTGGGGTACATGATTGTACCTACCACAGTTACATCGTAAGTGCTTTAATGTTTGTTGTCCTACTGTTATTATTATTCGGGGAATTGATTATTTCACGAAATGTATTTTCTAGATTACTAAAGTTTATATGACCAGTGCCAAAGTTTCTAATTATAGGCAATTTTCATTGGTTTTTCTAAATCGATCTTACTTGTCTCTATGTTTCTTCTGTCTTAAAGAGATTAAAGGAAACCTTTCCTTGAATTTCAGAGTCAGCATTAAGATCAGAATTTATCATTATGGCCATCAAAAATAGAACTTAGCTATAGATAAAGGATTTTGAGTAAGGTGATATACGGATGGTATTGAGATGATTAAGATGGTATTGAAACCACAAAAAGACAAACAGCCTAATTTAAAAAGTGGGCTAAAGAATTGGATAGATATCTCTCCAAAGAAGATGTAAATATATCTGGAAAGCAAATGAAAGATGCTCAACAGCATTAGCCATCAGGGAAATGCAAATAAAAACCACAATGGGATACCATTTCATATCCATTAGAATGGCTGCTATTAAAAAGAAAACAAACAAAATAGGAGGTGTTGGAGAGGATGTAGAAAAATAGGAACACTCATTCATTGCTCGTGGCAATGTAAAATGGTGCAGCTGTTATGGAAGACAGTTTGGCTGTTCCTAAGAAAGGTAAGTATAAAATTGTCACATGACCCTGTAATCCCACTATGAAGTATATACCCAAAAGAATTGTAAGAAGGGACTCAAACAGATATTTGCATGTCAGTGTCTATAACACTATTATTCACAACTGTGAAAACATGAAAGCAACCCAAATGTCCATTAACAATGGACAGATAAATAAAATGTGTTGTATACATACAATGGAATATTATTCATTCATAATATTATTCATATTATTCAAATGGAATATCATTTCATTCAAAAGGAATGAAATCCTGATACATGTGACACATGGATGAACCTTGAAGAAATAATGTTGAGTGAAATAAGCTAGACACAACAAGACAAATATTATATGATATCACTGATTTAAAACAATTAGAATAAGCAAACTCATATAGAGTCAGGATCTAGAGTATAGGTTACGAGGGGACAGGGTGGGGCAGAGAATGAGAAGTTAAAGTTTAAAATGCACAGGGTTCCTATATGGAACCTTACTGTGTGTGTGTGTGTATATATATATGTATATGTGTATATATATATGTGTATATATATGTATATGTGTATATATATGTATATATATATGTATATGTGTATATGTATATGTGTATATATGTGTATATGTGTATATATATATGTGTATATATGTATATGTGTATATGTATATGTGTATATATATGTATATGTGTATATGTATATGTGTATATATATGTATATGTGTATATATATGTATATATATATGTATATGTGTATATGTATATATATACTAAGAAACTAAAAAAAACAAAAAAATCCATGAAATTGCACTGCACAAACAGTGACCCCTCAGTTAAACCACGGACTTCAATAGAAATGTGCCATCATCAAGTGGAGCAAACGTTGCACACTTATGCGAGGTGTGGGTGGTGGGGCAGTGTATGAGAATCCTGTCTTTCATGCATGACTGTTCTGTAAACCCACATCTTCTCTAATAAGGAAGATAAAGTAAATTGAAAAAATAAAAGATGCTGTTTAGGGACCTAAGGAGAGTGTTTTGACCCTGTAGTAACTGGCCCATATCATTCTACTGTTTCAAGTAAGTTCTAAAGATTTGGGCCTTCACTGCACCGTCCTGTACTAGCAGCTGCTTCTATTTTGCTATACAATGTAAATAATAGCCCCGTTTCTGACAACTGTGTACGAAAGGAGAGATCGAGCATTCTTTCAGGGTGCCATTTCTTCTCTGAGAGTAGATAGAATCATGGGTGCTTGTTTCTGTTTTGGGTAAGGTTTGTAAGTACAGCTTGGCAGACCATGACCCACTGGCCTAATAAGTTTTTTTAAATAAAAGTTTTATTGAAACATAGTCACATTTGTCTGTATATGTGTTGTTTAAGCCTGCTTTCATGCTTAAAAGGTAGAGATGAGTAGCTGTGACAGAGACATTATGGCCTGCAGGGTCTAAAGTATCTACCATCTGACCTTTTGCAGAAAAAATTTGCCAATCCCTGCTCTAGAGCTCTAAGGTTGGATGGAGTCTGAAATAAATCAGGTGTGACTCTATTTAGTAGTTTCAGGTAATCTACATATCCAATTATTGGTACCTTTGAACCCCCTAAGCATATTTTGGACTAACAAAAATTTATTGCAGTTGTCTGTGTTGGATAACAACCCATGATAGCACATTTAGAACATTAAGAGATGGTAAAGATGTGATTGCCAAAGACATGTGGGAATCCTAACCTTGGTATTTGCTGCTGTATTGTTAGTTCATAACATGATGTAAAATTAAATAGCCGTCTGTTCTGTAGAATGTTGTTCTAGAAATGTTACCCATTGGTAACTGTTTTTCTCACACACTTGCCCAATGTATAATAAATGCTTCTGTTGTTTCTCTTCTCATTTATATCTGTTTCTGCTCTTTCTTCTTCTGCCCACGTGTGTCTTTGTTCTCTGTCTTTTCTTGTGAAGATGTGTTTTTCTGTTCAGAATTTTCCAACACTGTATTATTCAGGAGCATAGTGTTCAGGATAGAAGGCAGGACTTGGGTTTGAATTCCAACTTAGTCACTTGACCCAAGAGAAGCCTCAGGGAAGTCACAATGCCTTCTCCCCACCATCTCCCAATCTCAGTTTTGTTCTAGGCTCTGTATACATGCAAGGAATAGCAAGTGAGATTAAACATATGAGAAGACTCTTTAAATACATATTATTACTTTTATCTTTAGTAATGTTCTCAATTTAGCCCATTTTCCTCTCATACAAAGATATACATGTTTATGGAACAGTAAATAAAATGGATTCTGCACGAACTAAAATTGTCAATTAACACTAGGTATGAATCTGAGTGTGAAGGAGGTTGGGTGAGAAACCTCTCCAAACAATATATGTATTCCTCAGTGTCTGTGTTGGCATTCGTTTCTCTAACGTGAAGTTTTGTGCTTCAGGGCCGAACTCCTGAGAAATATGCAAAGAAAAAGAAAGAAAGAATAAAGATAACCTTGGAAGGGGTGAAAGGTACTGCTAATTGTTGTGAAGAAATCTGAACAGAAGCAAATTCCTTTTGCTTTACTTTATACAGTTATTTAAGTGAATTTGGTATGTGGACAGAAAGGTTGTTAATTCTTTAAAGATAAGGGAAGTAATGGTTTCTTTTAGAGAAAGTATACTCTAATGTTGTGGAAATTGGATCTTTGTGATGAGGCTAGAGTAGAATTACTGAAATATGGAGAGAACTTATGTGATTCCATTTTGTTTTTATTGGAGGCTGAAGAAAACCAATAGTCTACTCAATGCAAGGAATTTATTTGCAAAAAATCAGCCTGCTTTTATAATTTCAGGGGATATTAATATTTCTGCTTTGACTTACTATTACTTTGTATATTTCTCCTCATGATTCTGTTGTTTTCAAATGATTTTAAACAGCTTAAACAGAATATTCAAAACTTTTTTGCTTAGGTAATTTGTCATTTTAATTCTTTTGAATTTTGGAGAAAATCTTAAAAATTTATGATTTTAAATTTCAATTTAGCGAGACCCCCCCCCTTCCCCACCATCTCCATTTTTAGTCTCTTGATTATTAGGAGGCTAATTATCCAAATTGTATCAGTTAGCTATTTCCATGTAACAAACTACCCCAAACCACTGGGTCTTGAAATTATAACCACTTAGTATGTTCATGAGTCATTCTTTAATTACTGAGAAGTTCTGCTTGTCTAAGCCAGGTTCCGCATATCTCTGCTGGGCTTACTGTGCATTAACAGTTAGCTGGCAGTCTAAGTTGACCTTGCTTAGTAAAGTTCAACACTCTTCCATATTCCTTTGCATCCTCCTATCAGGCAAGTCCAGGCATGTTCTTAAAATGATAACTGGGGTTATCAAAAGAGTAGGTGTGTTTCAGATTGGTCACATTTGCTAACATCCCAATAGCCAAATGAGTTATGGTGGAATTTACAGTTAAAATGAAAGGGAAGTTAAAAAAAATTGTGAATAGGTTGTGGATATATATTGTGCCATGAATTGTGTTCATGAATGCACTCAGTCTACCAGAAGTCATTCTACTCTTTCTTCACCATCTTAACTGCCTCTGTTTTGGTAATTTCACTGCTTATTATCATTTCTATAGATTTGGCAGAAAAAAAAGAAATCCCCAAACTCTACCTAGTTACTTTTCAGTACTTGTTTTTAAACTTGGTAAGGGAGAAGGTTGCTGTTAAAGGCTATAATGAAAGCTGTACTTTATTTATTTACTACTTTATTTATTTACTTACATACTTCTTTTCTCTTGTTACCAAATTAAGCATCACAAATTCTAGAATAATGAGGTTAATTCTTCCTCAATTCTATTCATATCCATCCCTGATCTCTATTCTGCCTCTAGGCAATTTCTGTATCTTTTGACTAATATTCCAGTGGCATTTGGAGGACTTTGGAAGATAAGCCTGTGGGTTTCTAGTCTTGTTTCACAGATTCTTAACTTTTTGCTTTCCTCTCTTCTAAGCTCTGAGCTTGCATTTCTTACTGTGCACTCTAAATGCCCAGGAGAAACCTCAAATGAAACATATTTCAAAGAAAACTCATTATCCACCCTCTGCCCATTCACTCAGGCCTTCAGTCAACAGTATTTGCTGAATGGCTTCCATACTGTTTCAGGCATTAGAACAGTAGTCATGTAACAGTGAGACAAAGCCTGGAGATTACAGTCTAATGGGGCTTGACCGACGTTAAGTGCATGAATGCATAATCTAATGTTAGATTGTGATAAATGTTATGAGGGAAATAAAGCTCGGTGAGCAAAAAGAGTGTCAGTGAGAGTGATATTTTAGATCTGGTATTCAGGGAGGGCCTCTGAAGTGCGGGAGTGAGCCATGACGGTCTGGGGCAAAGTGTACTAAAAGCAGATTGATTAGTAGGTGCAAAGGCTGCCTGAAAAACATTTAGTGCAGCTGCACCCATACTTCCAATGGAAAGAGTGGTAGGAAATGTGATGGGGGAGGAAGACAGGGGCCAGATCATATTGGGCCTTTGTTGACCACAGTGAGGATTTTGCACCTATTCTAAGTGTGATAGAAATCCATGGATAGATTTGGGGCAGGGGAGAGCCATGGTCTGATTTCTGGCTGCTATGTGGAAAACAGGCTGTAGGGAGGCAAGGGCAGCAGCTGGGAGACAGTTGGGAGACTATTACAGTCCTGTTGGGAAAAGATGCTGATGGGCTGTATTAAGAGAGTGACAGTGGAGGTGGTGAGAGGATGCAGGCTCTGGAGCACTCCACAATGTGTTTCATTTCAATAAACTAAATTTAGATATTGAAATCAGTTCTGCAAAGTTGAGCATATGGAGAAATGTTTCCTAAAGTAGGCCCAGCAGACCTCCAGAGACATTGGAGTTAATTTTAGGTGCTATGTTACATGAATGAGCCTTTTCAATTTTAATAAACACTTATGATTTTATGTGTATTAGGAAAGATATATATCTAACATATGAGACCTGTAGTTTTACAGCTAAGGCTTGGAAAGGAGATAAAATATTTAGTAGAGAGTACATAGAAATGTCAAAAGTTGTGCGGGTTGTATCTGAACGACCAAATCTAGGGAATACGGATGGGATTATTCAAAGTTCTAGTTCAGAGGGATAGTGAGTGATATATTTGGTAGTTTTAGGATCAAGTAAAATCATAATTATGATTATAATTATTACCATTTATTGATTAGCTACTCTATGTGAGGCTCTCTATCAGGCACTTTATAGATGATATTTCATTCAATTCTCATAGCAACCCTGTGTGATATGGGTGGAAAAATTTATTTTAAATTTTTATTGTGATAACATACACAGCATGAAGTTCCCATTCTTAACACTTTCAAGTATGCAATTCAGGGGGGCTGATTACATTCACGATGTTGTACTACCATCACTACCATCCATTACCCAAACTTTTTAGCACCCAAAACAGAATCTCTGCACCTATTTAGTATTAACTCCCTATTCCTCACCCTCTTCTGCCTCTGGTACCCTATAATCAATTTTCTGTCTCTATGAATTTGCTTATATTTCCTTTAAGTGAGACCATACAATATTTGTTCATTTGTTTCTGGCTTATTTCCTTCACCATGATCATTGCTTTTTTATGGCTGAAGAACATTCCATTGTATGTATAGACCATGCCTTGTTTATCCAGTCATTCATTAATGGATTCTTTGGTTGCATCTCCATTTTGTCTGTTGTGGATAATGCTGCTGTGAACATTGGTAAACAAGTATCTGTCTGAATCCCTGCTTTCTGTTCTTTTGGGAGTATACCTAGAAGTGGGATTTCCAGGTCATATGGTAATTCTGTACTTAATTATTTGCAGAACCACCAAACCGTTTTCCATAATGACTGTACCATTTTACATTCCCACTAACAATGAATGAGTGTTTCTATTTATCTGCATCTTCTCCAGCACTTGCTATTTTCCTTTTTAAAATAAATGCCTTTCTTGTGGGTGTGAAGTGGCATCTCATTGTGGTTTTGGTTTGCATTTCCCTAATGGCTAATGATATTGAGCATCTTTTCACGTGCTTAATAATATCATCTCTGGAAGAATGTCTATGCTAGCATAAGGGTGGTAAAGTTTTGTATTCCCATTTAACATATTAGGGAACTTAAGTTGTTAGAGATTAGATAACTTGTTCATGGAAGTCCCTGAGTTTTAGATATTGCAAGATTATAAAAGTAATTTTTACTTCTGGTTGATTCCCTGTGAATAGAGACTTAGTTGGTTTTGTATTGTGATGTATCCTTAGAACATGGAATAGTTTCTGGTATTTAGTAGGCATCGAATCAATCTTTGCTGAATGAGTGAAAGAATGTATCTTTTATTTAGGTCTGACTCAGCAGTGGTAAATATTCAGTGTTCTTCACAATAAGATGAGTTTTAATAAAGAATCACCTGGAGTTTTAATGGGGAGAGATCGCATTTGGGGACTGGAGGGTGACTGTTAATGTGCCCAGTAAATAGAGGTTTTCCTAATGTTCCAACCTTGGTCTTATATTTTCTTCATAAGGCTCTCACCCACTCTTCTGGCTATAGCTAATATCACAAATCTAAGACTTTGATCCTAAACTCTAGCTACAGAGCAAATTAACCAGCTAAAAAACTTGGATCCACTTTAGAGTGGCATTACCTTAGGCAGGTCACTTAACCTCCCTTGAGCCTTAGTCTCTGTCAGTAAAAGGAAGAGATGGAAGCAGACTGTGAACCTTAATCTGGCCAAAACGTATGTGTACCAGAGAGGGACGTTAGGGGAGGATGACTTGAAAAGCAAATGGAATTCAACTTCTATTCTTCTTGATCACTTTCATTTTGCTTTCTACCTAAACCTTTCTAAGGAGGTAACAAAAAGTCTTCTTGGCAAGTTTTATCAAAAGGCTTTAATTTTCTTTTCCTTAAAAAAATTAAAAGGCAAAGTTTTGAGATAAGAATTGCTCAAGTACTTAGACTCCAGGGGGAAGCTCAGATATGCAGTGAGGAAAATATCCCATGTACTCTTTCTCTGTCCCTAGCAGACAGATTCAGGGTGGCAAGTGCTTGTGCAGAGTATGTGGTATGAAGCTAGGTGTGAGGTCAAAATTTGAGGTCAGGTGGGGCAAGGTGGAACAGATTGAAGTGACTGGAAAAGGGGGCTCCTGAAAAGGGGCAGTAGCTTGCAAACAGATGGTTGTTATAGGGTAAAGCAAGCCAGGGGAGGACATCTCTGAGTGTAGAAGGACTGTTCCTCCCATTTTCCTCATTGAGGTAGAAGCTATGGAGAGCAGGAGCATACCTGAATAAGAATGTCACATGCTTAGTGCTTTCTGGCAGAACTCTCACCTTCTCCTTGGACCCTAGTAACTGCTGCTCCATGTCCCTGATTAGCCTTGTAAGCACACGTTTTTTAAGTGCAGTTTTCTGCAAAATTAAGAATTAGGAGGTGGAGGTACAAAGATGAAAACTGCACCATCATCACTCTCTGTAAACTCCTGATTTGGTAGGTGAAAAATACACATAAAAAAAATTTCCAATACAAGGCTGAGTAGAAGTAAGCTATATATAGAAGTAAACACCTGCTTTGGGAGAATAGGGTAAGGTGAATACATTCCAACTGGAAAAATCTGGGAAGACATTTTTTTTCTGACCCACTTAACTTTATTCATCCATTTTTGAAATTAAGGTGCACTAGGAATGAGAATTCAGAGACTCTTACAGAATGATGGACAAACTTTGATGGACAAGCTCACCTGTCTAATGGATAACCTCTGAAGCAAAGTCTACCAAGTAGCCACTTTTAGAGAGACTATTATATTTCCTAACATTTTAAGTGTGCCTAGAGCAATCTTGACTTCAAAAACATCAAAGTACATTATATATTACTTAAAATTATCTGGCTGCCTCTTGGTAGGATGGCCGGGGAAAGCTCCCATGTAAGTGCTATCTAATAACCATACTTCCATCCTTTGTTGATTATAACTATAGTCCTAACTATTTGTCTGCAGGTGTTGCTGAACAATTCAATGACATGAAGTTCAACCATCATACTGTAGTAAAGAGTGCCAAACAAACCAAGATTTTCTTTTTGTAACCAGCTCCAACACAAGTTCAGATGGTAGGAAGAAGATCCATTCATTTACCAGACATAGATGAATTATCAATAGGTAACCAGAGTTCTATCATATATTCAGGTCAACAGCAATATCCCTTTATATCTCAGCCTATGTTCTGCAAAAAAAAAAAAAAAAAAAAAAACAACATATTATGCACTTAGCATAGCATCTTTCAGTGGAGAGTAGGTGATGCTATTATCTTGTTGGTACCTTGGGAAGACATTTTGGAAGAAACAGATTCCAAATTAAGCCTAGAGGGAAGGATATAACTTTAATGTTTATCTTGAGAAAGAAAGAAGTTCTAGTTTAGGCAAAGGAAACAGCCTCATCAATGGCCTGGAAGTAGGAAAATGCATGGTGGTCTTGGGGACGAGGTAAAACTGAACATTGGGGAGGGGGTATGGTGCATGTTTTTGAGATGTACCACCAGGAAGTTGAAATAGAAGGAGAGGGTTATAAATTTACTTTGCATGCCAACTGAGCACTTTAACCTTTATTGGGTCTGCCTGGCGAGTCTTTCACTCTTGCTGAGAATATTTAGGGAGGAGAATGGCAGGAGAGCAGTCCCATAAAATCTGTGTGGGCCAGGGGCAGCAAGGAGACAGGGTAGGGTTTCTTTTTGTTTTTTTTTCTTTAATTTTATTTTGAAATAATTTTAAATTTTGAGGAAAGTTGAAGGAATAGTCAAAGAGCTTTGGAATATCCATCAACTGGATTTACCAATAGTTGTTACTATTTTGCCACATTCTCTGTACATACTACTAAGAATATTTTATAAATCATTTGAGGGTAAGTTACAGACATCCTTCCTATTTATCCCTAAATGTTTCAGTGTGTATTTCTCATAAACAAGGGATTTTATTTACATTACTTTGGCACATTTATCAAAGTCAGGAAATTAAATAGTGCTATACAACTATTATTTGTTCTAAAGACTTTATTCAAATTTCACCAACTGTCCCAAATTGTAGAAAGTTTTTTCCTTTTTTTTTTTTTAATGGTCTGTGTGTCAATGGAGTAGGCATGAATTACAACTCTGACAGTGGGAATGAAACAGTCAGTTCAGAGGTGGGCACAATAGGATTTGGCAATAGTGGGTACTGAGGGTAATAGAGGGAGTAAAGCTAATAAAGAGGATTTAGTTTATAGGATTTGAAAAATGAGTGTCGTTAATTAAATGTAACTTGGGGCAAGAGATTTGAAAGGCAAAGAGCTCTTATGTTCTGTAGTTTTGAATTAATAATGGTAAGTGGATTTCTGCAGTGCTATAAAAGGCAGAAAGGCAGTATAATGATTCAACTTAGTGCCATGGTCAAGAGTACAAATGTTGGAGCCATACTACTCAGTTGGAATCAGGTTTTAGCAGTTATTAACTGTGTGATCTGGGAAAGTTACCTAAGCTGGGTAAGCCTCAGTTTTCTCATTTATGGAAGGGGAATAATAATAGTACTTGCCTTATAGAGTTCTTTGAAAAATGCTGGATTACAAGCCTCTCTGATACAAAGTAAGTGCCAAATGTCTTTGTTAAATAAATACAAATAAATTGGTTTTCCTATATTTTGGGAAATACAGGAAATCTCCACTAGCAAATCTGTGAGTTAAGTAGTAGTATTATTCCTAATTGGGATTCAGATGTTAAGTGGTTTGCCCAAGGCCGTACAACTATTGGTGTAGAAAACTCTTATTCTGTTCTACCTTCCATATCAGACTATACTCAGACTCTCTGTATGGGGAGACCCAACAGGGAATAGAAATGGAGAAGCAATTCCATATTAGGATAAGGGCTGGGCGCTCTGGAGCTGAGAGCCAGAGTATGGCATGTATGCAGCTAAGAAAGATGGTATAGAAGAAAAGACCAGTTTTGGAGAATGTTGCTTCTGGGATTTGGGAGATGAAGGGGATCTGGTGGATACAACTGGTAGGAGAAATTAGAGATATCGGAGACAAAACAGGAGGGTGTATAATCAGGAAAGGTGAAATGCTGAGAGTTAAGAAGGGCTCATCCGTTCTTTGGGAGTTGAAGCAGTAGAAATTCAGAGTAGCAGTCTGGCATAGTGATTGGTGGGTTGGCTTGTGATTTTAGTAAAAACACTTCCATTGGCTTGGTGAGGGCAGAAGTTATTTTAGAGGCTCTAACGAAAATGGGAAGAGGAGAAACAGATTTCATGAACATAAACTCCTCTTTCAAGAAATTACTCTTTCAATAAAAGGAAGGAGAAATGGGAGAGAAGCAGTGTCAATAAATGATCTCTTTCCAACAGAGACAATTTCTTTCTTAGGAAGGAAAAGGAAAAGTCTGATGATATAGGAAATAGTGGGGAATTTGATGAGAGCAGACTGGCAGAGAGGGTCAGGAACATGGCTGGGAGAGCTGGCTTCAGAAAAGAATGGGACATTTCTTAGAGATTGCAGGAAAGAAAGACTATATGCGATTATGGCCTGTGACTTTTAACGTGGTGGGTGGGAAAGTTGAGGCAATTCATTGAACAATGCCTCAATCTTTGTAGAGTGGATAATGAAGTTTTTGTCGAGAAAGAAGTATATTTAATAATATGAAGACAGGGTACATATTAGAGATGAAAAAGGGGATTGTTGAGTGCTGTGCTTAAACTGGTTGAGTGGCATGGTATACAAGGTATTGTCACAGGACTTTCTTTGATGACACCCTAGAATTGATGTAAAAGTGGATTTGCTTAGTCCAAGTAAGAGTTCAGAGGAGGTCAAGAGTGCTAGGGAATTGCAGAAGTCAGCGAGGACTTGATTGGAAATGCTTTTCCAGCCTATGGGAAGTCAAGAGGAGGCTTACTAGGTGGGGCAATGCTTCCAAGGGTTCCCTGTGCAATATTCAGAATGACAAGGAAGGAAAGTTTATCTCTGCCACTTAGAGGCTTGGCTCAAATAGCCTATCAGAAGCTTTGAAAATTCTAAAGTTTAATGGTTTATCTTTGAAGTATTTAAAATTCCATTATGGATCTGCATTTGTTTTAACTTAAAGTATTAAGCTACTTATTACTGAATAAAATGGACAATTAAAAATATATGCCATGTTTTTCCATGACTCTCTTCACTGGGCTGGAGTGGGGATATATTCCAGTTTAAGAATGCACTGAGGCTAGAAAAAAGACAGCAGAACCAGCTGGAGAGAGCAATGAAGGGGCCGGGTCCATTTAACAGGAAAAAAAGAGCGGGAAAGGTAGAAAAATTGGTGGTTGTAGCCAGAGAGGGAAAAGCAAGCAATTCTGTATGATGGTGGGGACTGAAGTAAGAGCAAGCAAGCTATCGAACAATTGAGATGAAGAGATGGAAGTTGCCTTGGTGATTTCAATCTTGTTGAGCTGCTGCTGATTTAGTGCCCAAATACAACATTTCTGTCTTGCAGAAGAGAAACTGATGTTTAAATAGAAGCACGAGTAAAATGTTAAGCCAGATATTCATTCATTCATTTATTGCTTTTTTTTTTATTAGAGAAGTTGTGAGTTTGCAGAACATCATGCATAAAATGCAGGATTCTTACATACCACACTATTATTAGCATCTTGCACCAGTGTGGTACATCTGTTATAATTGATGGAAGCACATTTTAATAATTGTACTATTAACTAAAGTCCATGGTTTAACTTGGGGCTCACTATTTGTGTGTGCAGTTCCATGGATTTTTAAAAAAAAATTTCTAGTAACATATATACCACCTACAATGGCCCCTTTTACCACATTTATTTTTTTAAACATTGTCTTCAAGTCAGAGAAAGACTAATAGAGCCAATTTAAATCCTCTTAGAAGACAGATTTGATATCTGCCTCTTGCTGTATAGCATCCATTAAAGTGAAAGCAAAAACAAATAAACAATTGAAATATCAATTGTGACTGGATGATTTTTAACTGAATGCATTTTTCAATTCTTTGATGGGAGAAATCTCTATCTGTGAGTGTCTCTGTCCTGAGCAACTAGCAGATAATTTGTGGAATTAGTGGCTATTTCAGGAGAGTAAGCAAGCTGTCATCTGTACCATTCTTCTTTCTTTATTTTAAAATAAGTTTACTGGCAAATATCATCACTAAACCTAGTGTGTAGATTTTGGCAATGACATATAACACAGCAGAAAAAGCAATATGATCAAAATCCTGTTAGCCATTTGTTCCCAGAGTTTCAAAATAATTAATTACAATACCCAATGTTGATGTCTTCCATAGGCAAATGACTTTAATATTTTCCTCCCCCTTTGTTAAGCTTGAAAAGAATTAAAGTAATAAATGTTTATAATAGAAAATAGTTAAGTAGCAGGAATAAGAATCTTGGACCATTCACAAATGACCACTGCAAGCGTTTCCATGCACATCTTCCAAATTTTGTTTCAGCTGTTTCCTGACAAATTTCTGGGTATGCAAATGGGATTATACATACACTCTGTAGCTGGCTTTCTTTAACCAGTAGTTGTTTGCTACTATTTTGGTGATTTGAGTTTAATCTATGTGTCTTATATCTTATACGAAGCTTGAAGATATCTTATGACTTACGAGTTATGGAGAATGGGGTTTCAGGTGAGCATTTAGTCTCACTTTTAAACTACACTAGAAAAATAATCTAAAGCTTATTGAAAAGAACAACAAAGCAAGCAAAATCAAATAGCAGCCTGCTAGGGACCAGCATATTAAGGAGATATTTGTTGAGGCTAGCACGAATCCAGAAAGGAAGTGGCCTCCAATTTCCATATTTGGGCTGTATCTTTTGACTTTCACATTTTACAGCACCATGCCCTCCAAAGCCCTATCAGTGTGCCAGGAGGAAATAGAGAGAGGGAGTGTAGCACTGACTGAATCAGTAACAAGGCTTCCTTACCTCTGTTGTGTTGAGATTTTGGCTGTCAAGTTTTCTCTTGTAAAGGCTTTTTTCTGGAGATCAGTGGGAACCTCCCTGGAGACAGGTGGCCACTGCCAGTGGAAGAGCTGCACAATGCAGCACCTCAGGGCAGTGCCAGGGGACGTGCACCTTTATTTTCTCTGCTCCATCTGCAGCCCACTTACTGCCTGGTTTGTTGGTGGTGACAAACCCAGACTGGTGACCAAGTTCTCATGGTTTGCTTTGCTACCTCTAAGAAGGTGTTTCTATCTGATAGCATTTATCTAATTTTACTTATTTCATTAATTTTCCTATGCCAATTACTTATACATTTAGGCATATTTTGGATTACACTAAGCTATTCAAAAAAAAACAACACAAATTTCAAGTTGATTTATTACTATAATCTCTTTCCATATTCCATGTGAATCAAAGATGAAGCTAGAGTTATTTCTTACCCTTTTGAAGACATTTGGCTCCTTTAATTTCACAAATAGACAAATTCTCTAGATTCCTGAGATATTGATGTGTCCTCCCAGAAAGGTGGGACCTCCATTGATCAAGAAACATTACTTGAATATAAAGACCATAGAGCATACCATGAGTGTGTGTGCGTGTGATGCAGTGGAGTAAGGAGAGGTTTGGGGAAAAGGAGAGAAAGAAGTGGGTTAAAATTTCTTTCAGAGGGAACATTTTATGACTGGCTTAGGAACTAATGGTTGCCAGTAAGAAAATGGGCATTCTAAAGTTTTCATAAACTTCCTGCTTGCATATACTTTTATTTCTAAATAAAGCTCAAAGAATTTCTCATGGAAGACAGTGAATGCAGAAACATTCCAAGACATGTTGGCCTTGACATGTGCTTGGAGTTAGCCATGGCAGGCAGGCCAACTGCTTGTCTGTAATGCCTTATTGCCAGAGAGTGGTGCAGAGCATCTTCTGCTACCTCTGGGAAGACCCCAAGAGAGGAATAAATTGCACTGGGGGAAAAAAAGAGCATGAGGGTGGGACTGAACCCTGGTTAAGCAGTGTCCGGACCCATGTTGCTCTAATTGAGCTTCTCCAAGGATCAGGACATTTTGCTTTTGTTGTTCTCTGTATTTTTTTCCTAAGGGTATAAATGTCCCAGCCTCATCCAGACCTGCTGATCCAATCTCCATGGGGTGCTACTAGGGAATCTGTGTATTAGAAAAGCTCCCAGAGATCACACATATTTAAGAGCTGCTAGTATAAATAATGGTGGGCAGTAGGGCTTCCAAACTTACTGGAAGCCCTGCAGGAATAAAGTGTGTGTGCACTCACGTGCGTACGTGTACGTGTGTGTGAGGATGGTGCAACAGCTGTGAGATGAAATCAGGTTACTGGAATTTACCAAGAAGCAGCAAAAGAGACACATTAACCAGGTAGCAAGGATGCGGCCTTCAGCCTTACTAGAGACTCCCTCCTCTAAGGCTCGAAGTTTCTGGAAAGCACTGACTGGTTTGAATTAAATCCCACCTACCGAAGCCCAAGGCAGAGTTGGCTCCAGAAAGACCTGCCATGATTTTTTCTTTTAAAAAAGTAAAGAACCTTTACTGTTAATCTTTGACTTCCTATTTCCTGCAGGAATTCTAGATACAGCTTTCTTTGGTACGTTTGCAGAAATTTCTGTTGGTTCTATGGTTTCTTAGGTTTCCCTCTTCTTTTCTATGCTCTTTATTTAGGATTCCAAAACTACGAATTTAACAGAATGAACAACCTTTGCAGAAAAACAACAGGGGCTGAAACTATGTGTGATACTTGCTTTTATATACTTGTAGTTTGCTGTATATAGCAAGAGTGAAGTTTTATTTACTTCTTGGGTGTGCCAAGCAGGAACACTCCCTATTGAGGGGAAGCAAAGAATTTGACAGGGAAGAAAATGCTGGATGCCAGTGAATGGCAATTACTTCTGGAACTCTGGCTTAACCCCCTTGCCTAACATCTAATACCTATGGTGAGCGATAATTACAAGGAAAGCCATTGCCTGCAGTTCATACAGCCTAGTTTGCAGGACAATCTTGGCTTCATCTGTTGAGCCAGTGTCTCATCTGGCTAGGGCCCTTTTCACTCTCAATAGTATCCTAGTTTGGATGATGCTGTGAGGTCACTGTGAATATAGCAGAGAAAGAGTGAGAGATCTTTCTTGGGATCACTGAATAGCATTCATTTCAGTCTGGGCTTTATCCCATTCCAGGCCCTCCCCTAACATTTATGGGGATAGGAATAAAAGAACAAATGGAGGTCCTCCTGCCTATAGCTCTACCCCTTTCCTTCCCACCCTGGCTCCATTATGTTACTTTGGGAGCCTTATAGGAAAATGGGTGCTCAAGCCAGCCTGTCATTCAAGCTTCATCTAAACCCACCCTCCAACAGCCGCCCACAGCCACCACTCTGGCGTTAGGCTATGCTTACAGGCCCTGTGGTCTGCCCTTGGGAGGACGAAGCCCACACAGGCCCTGGAAGCTGGTTTTGGGTCATGTTGGGTGGAGAATTTCAAAGTCATGGTACCTGGAGAATGGTCTACAAGGGAAGTAATGGGCTGCAGGTGAGTATGTTTCCTATCCCTGCAGATTCCTGAACCCAAAGGGAGGCTCAGCCAGGGGAGCATGAGAGAGGGATGCTCTAAAACATCAGCCCCAAATTAGGGTTACTTGGCCCTAAGGTGGTCTGTTTCCTTTAGTCCTGTTTTTTAGAGATCCTGCTTCTAGGATCTCAAACATCCCAGAAAAGTAGGTTCACTATGCTTTCTGAAGTGTTTGGGATAAGGTCATTTCAGACATGAATAGTGCTTGGCTACCTGTCTGATGTTCATGAGTGTCCTTCACTCAGTCTGACAGAGATCCCTTGTCCTATCCTCAGGTTATCTTGTTATTAAATGCCATATACTAGAGTAACAACTATACTTTTTAGGTTCAGACAAAAACTTAATCTTATATGGCTTAATGCTTCAAACTCCACCAAAGGGAAGGCACTTCTCACTGGTAAGTTTCATCAATGGAAATTGGGTGAATGTTTTCTTTGCTTACTGATATGTTTCATCAGGTGTGTGGGTGCGAAGATAAACATGGTCAGCCATTCCAACTGTAGTTTTGTTTATCTGAGGATCAGTCAAATGGAAAGATTTTCCTCTCTCGTGATTACAGAATCAAATCTTTTACAGTTCTCAGATACTTCTTTTGCATCTATTTGTGGAACTTCCTGAGTAATTATTAAAGTGAAGGAACACTTTCTCTATTCTTTCATTATCTTCCTAGAATTGAGCTAGCTCACAGTTAGCAAGATATTATCTGGGCTAGCAGCACTCTTCTTCTTTGTGGGTTTTTGGGTATTCCTGTACATAGGGTCGCTGTAAACAGCTGCATGGATTGTGGACTGTGCAATCCTGGAGGTAAATTTTGCAAATGTATGAATAGGGTTGTATAAAGTGGCAACCCTCCCTCTGCATATTTTGACCAGGAACACCCCCCAACTATCAACTCCCCAACAGGCTCAGCTTTTTCTCCTCTTTCACTCTGATCAGCAGATAGAGAAGATGGGTATTTGAAGAGAGGAGGTGAAAATCATGTTGTTTTCTACACTTTCCTCATATTTTACTTGGGAGTAAATAGTCCAATATTGATATAGATCAGGGAAATTAGAAGCCACTAAGGACACACAGAACTAATTCTTCTTATATAGTCAGTGACTTTGTCCAATAATTGCACACAAAATACGTCGTATCCTGATGGCATGCCAACTAGTTTCCCTGGAGTCTGAGCAGCTATGGCTTTTCCATTTTAATAAAAGGTTCAAAATGGAAAGTAAAAATGATACTTTAAATACCTATGTGTTATTACCCATTTATAACCAATAAATCTTGTACCAGGTCACACAGCTTTGGGTTATTAATTGTCCACTAGAAAGATGATCTTCGTACCAAGTTCAAAGTGGCTTAGTCTGACTTTATTTACTCCAACTCAGGGGTCAATTGAACAGGAATTACTATTCATATATGTGCTTGCTGCATTTTTGGTTTTGAGTAGCAGGCAGAATGAGGAGAGTCACCTTTGAATTGCCAGTATGTATCAGATGGGTCCTGGTTTGCAGTGCCTGTTAGTCATCTTTATGTACTGCTCATTATGCTCTCTCCTTTGATGACTATTGGAAACTTCCATTCTTAATAATTTAATTTATCCCAACTGATTCCAGCCTTCCATGGCAACCTGAAAACCAGACCTGATGAAGTCCAGATACATTTTAATTCTCTTTTGTCAAACCCAAGAGAGAATTTCTTAGAGACTGTTTTGTGTGTCTTGAAAGAACACCAACTGTGGGAATTTTGATGTATAAGGAAACCCAGAGAGGGTTGGGCTTCATTCCAAAATGCTGCAAATAGATATAATTTGAACAAGCAAACATGACACACATTCTTAACTATTTTCCAAAAGGGAAAATATTAGAAGAGAGGTAGTTGAAAATAGAAACTATCCAGTAGCAATTGAATGGTTCATAGCACCAGGAGTTCTCACAAGAGCTCAGCAGAGAGTCAGAAACATATTAGGTACTCAACAAAACATTTATTAACTGAGTGAATGAACACATCTGATCTTCTAAGCAACTCCAAAGCACAAGATACCTGCCATGAACATTCACACCTACCATTCATATTGATCACTCCTGTGTTTTGTGCAATCTCACTAATGCTATTTTTTCTTAAGCTTTCTATTTTGAGATAATTTCACACTTACAGGACGGTTTCAAAAATGACCCGAAACCCATACAGAGGATCCCACCAAAGCCCCCTCCCATCAGATACCCAGATCCACCAATTCTAACATTTTGCTACATTTGCTCTATCATTCTATCAGTCCATCTCTCTATCTCTCTCTATCAATCCATCTCTCTGTGTTTGTCTATCATCTATATTTTCTAAACATTTGACAGTAGGTTCTATACAATACGCTCCTTGAACAAATAATACCTCTACCACACATGGTATTTGATTTGCTGAAACAAATCCCCATTTTACAAATGATGGGGAGGCTCAGAGAGAAGTTAAACAAGTATTATAGCTGGAATTTGAATGCACTCTCTGACGCCAAATTTAAGGTTCTAGGATTTCAAGGATTACCTACCTTTTCAAAATCATGGGCCAGAACAATGTAAAGAAGCATCTGGAAAAGCTGAAGTGGAATCACTATTCACTCTTACATACGAACGAGTAAAGCTAACTATTGAAAATATTGATGCCATATTAAAAATAAGACTTAAAAAGATAAAGACATGTAGAGTGGATAAGGAACCTCTCCAGACATCCTTCAAAAGGCTCAGATTCTGGTTACTGGATGGCACGGAGAAAGAAAGAAAAGTATCCAAGTTCTTCAAGCTATTTTTTTTGCTATTCAGGTCCTGCTTTAGTCTGTTAATCAAAATTTCAGGGAGACATTACAGCTGATGGGACTTTTTGGAGGAGGGAAGCTAAAGGCCATATATAACTCATATATTTGCAACCTCATGTTACTTTGTAAATTATTAAAGCTTTTTCATTTTACATAGATTCTGTCCCTTCAACTGCTCTGCAAACCTGTCAGGACAAGTTTCTTCTCTCTTTTGTATATTTCTTGAACTCATACAGAGGTTACTCGGTGGCGTAGGTAGTTGCCTGAAGGGGAGGTTTGAGGGATTCCAGGAAGTCCTTATGCCCCCACTGCCCTGACTTATTTCTTGCAAAATGTACCTTCTACTGGAGTCATTCCTTCCTTTTAAGCAATGAGATGATTCAAGACCCCATTCATGGTGTTAATTAATTTGTGAGGATGACCTATTAAGCTGACAGCACTCAGTAGCCCATTAGCATATGGTATGTAGTTTATTAATTGACTACGAGCAGATAAAACCCTGAACAAGATGAGAGAAATTTTAGTTTGATAGTAGAGAGGGGAAATGGAAGCAGAAAATTTTCTTGGGAAAGTGGATCTTCTTGTGTTCCCATAAAGCAACAACTCAGGTATGTCAGGGTGAATAATTAAAAGAAGGAAGAATGAAGGGGAAGATTGGCCATGAAATCTGGTTTCTTTTCTTGGGTCAGTTTTGGCCCACTGCTTTGTAGACTGAGAGTAAGGGAAGTGAAATTGAGACAAAAACTTTGCTCTGTGGTTGCTGTCTAACAGCTAATAGAAGTTTTCTTTGTGATAGCTTATTTCTAAGCAGTGTGTATTTTAAGTTAGGGATTTCTTGCAGAAGAAAATGCATCTGCTCATGCTAATGGTGGCAGGGACGTCATGGGATTAAAATAAAAATCATTTGACCACCTAAGCTAAAGTAATTTCTTAGCACTTTGGTTGGTTATTGCTACTGTATAGTAAAACAAAATCTCAGTCCAGCTGCTTGGATTATGAGATATGACTAATTAGATTTTCCAGTGAAACCAGTTTAAGGCAGAAATGCATATCCACAGTAATCCTGTAAGATCCTGGGCAAGAGCTTGGGTCAGGTCACCATTCTGACCCTCCTCCAACTGTGCCCCACACCACTGGGAGAAAAGTCTGTAAGGCTAAGGGAGCAATAATCCATCCAAAGCACCACCAACCCCTCCCCCTTCCAAACTATTCAGGACCCTCGAATTCCCTGCCCAGATGACCCCAAGACTACTTTCAGAACCTGTGTGGGCCTCTCTTGGGGTCTGGTCTCTCAAGGGAGCACCCTAGCTCCACCTTGAGTGTGAGCACTCCTAGGACAAGAGTATTTTTATGGCTCTTGAACTCTTGGACGTTGTGGTCTGGGGTGTCGTCATGAGTGTGTGAATGTCACTCACATGGCAGTAGAGAATCGGGAGCCCTAAATGCCACAATTTTAGGGATGAGCTTGCAATTTCAAACTCTTCCGAAGGAAATCATCACAAACAGTCAATGCATCTTGTCTATGAGACTCACTTCTTTGAATAATTAGGCCTCAATTGACCACTGAGGCTCTTGCACTACTTTCCAGTCAACATCTAGAGTAACAATGGTTGTCATTCTGTGGCTGTTCATAGCATAGGAACTAGTGATGACTCTGTTCTCCAGAGACATTCCTGGGGAGTTGTGATGTATTGGTGGGTAATCATTACTAACTCATGGATACTGACATCTTTTATTTTCTGGTAGATTTGTCTCTTTCCTTGAATACTGGACTGTTAAGGTATGTGTGTTGTTCTAGTAAATTGAGGATTCTAGTTAATTGAGTTCTGTTAATTAACTTTTAATTGTAGTTTGTACTTGCTGATATTTTGCTTTGTTCAGAGTTTTAATTTGTCAGTTTTCCCTGGACATATTTTATCCTTTTGCTTCCTCTCCATTATAACATAAGTTCTTTGAGCTCAGGAAGATGATTTATGTCTCTTTAAAATATTGCCTCTCTTTCTCTGTCTCCTTTCTTCTTTCCTCCTTCAGCAATATATTAGATGCCTACTACCTCCCAGGCCCTGTATTAGTATTTCTCTTGTGCTAACTTTTTAATGATAAAACATGACTGTTTAAAATTTCATCATCTAATATTTAGTAAACCTATACTAGAGAAATAACTCTGTTCCTTTACAAATCTTTAAAAAAATTTAAGCTATCCTTTCAAAGTTCAAATATTTTGCTCTTTTTTTCTTTTGGAGAGAAAGAAATGCCTGGAAGTTACCATAAACTAGGGCATGTGAAAGTTCTATGTGGGACTGGAGAAAAATATGAAACTATTTAATTTTCCCACTTGGGAAATCTCAGATACTCTCACATATTAGGGACCCCAAGTTAACAGGCCAAACCCTTGATCATGAGGCTCTTATGAAACTTATTCCTGTAACGGAGAAGGTAAGCCCACCTATAATTATGCCTAAGAGTTACTTCTAAAAACCTCTTTTGCTGCTCAGATATAGCCTCTCTCTCTCTCTAGCCCAACTCTATGAGTAAAATCATTATCCTCCCCCCATGTGGGACATGATGTCCAGGGATGAGCCCAATCCTGACGCCATGGGATTGACAATCCCTACCTGACCAAAAGGGGGAGAAGAAATGTAACAAAATAAGTAATCAGTGGCTAAGAGATTTCAAATAGAGTCAAGAGGCTATTCTGGAGGTTACTCTTATGCAAGCCTCAGCTAGATATTGTTGATGTCAAGCCTCAACCAACAATATTACTGTAAACCCTAAAGAATACCCAGGGCTCTATCTGAGACCCTATAAAAATTTCACTCACTCAGTTTATTTTTCAGAAACCTAAAACCTCCAGGTGATTCCTAGGTCAGATAAGCCCTGAAACCGAGTTGCTAGTCTCTCCAAGCATATTCCCATACCCCATAATGTCAGTTTGCCCAAATATCCCTAAAGATTGGGAGAAGGATCAAAGGAGAAGAAGGAGGTGTAACAGAGAAAATTGGATTTAACAAGTGCGTGTGACTACTGAATTATTATATTGATATTTCTTTTTAGTCTCTAGTGTCTTAGAGCAGCTAGAATGAAACACCTGAAATGGTGGAACTGTAACCGGTACCATACTTTGAAATTTGTTCTGAATTATTTGTTAAAATGTACTTTGAAATTTAATCATGTTTTTGTATATATATTTCACAATAAAAAATGTTAAAGTACATGTAAAAAATTTCGAATTTTATAATCTGTCTTTAAGTTGGCATACTGTTATTTAGACTTCTTATTTAGTCTCTTACTGTACATAAATCTCTTTTCGTTCCCTAAATTCTTCACCCTGTTTCCCATGCCTCTGAATTCCTGCCTTTCTCTCCTCATGATGTTCTCTCTCTCTGCCTCCCTACTTGTGTTTACCCTCTTTTCTCATGTCTATCCTCTTTTGTCTTTGAATGGATTTATATCCACCAGAGGAAGGCCAACCACCTTTTAATATTAAAAAATGGAATCCAGGGTGCAAGTATAGTTCAGCAGTAGAAGTCTCGCCTGCCACGTGGGAGACTGGGGTTCAATTCCCGGCTCATGCACTCCCCTAAAAAAAAATGGAATCCGAGGATGAGGTCTCAAGTCAAAAAGCTGGAAAGTCAAATGGTTTCAGGACTCTCAGAGCCTTTGAGCATGAACATCTAGCAGGGTCCTCTTCATTTTGGGCCTGAGAAGACAGATTCATTGAATTATATAACTTGCCCAAGACTATACAGTAACCAGGTTCTATATATCCAATTTCCTGGTAAAGTCCTAGTCTTAAAAATAGCTTCTGAAATCCTAGAATGAGCTGAGACTCAGCATCAAGGGACTGAGAAAACCTTCTCAACTGAAAGGGAGAAGGAGAGAAATGAGGCAAAATGAAGTGTCAATGGCTAAGAGATTCCAAACAGAGTCAAGAGGTTATCCTGGAGGTTATTCTTATGCATTAAATAGATATCACCTTTTTAGTTAAGGTGTCACAGAGAGGCTGGAGGGAACTGCCTGAAAATGTAGAGCTGTGTTCCAGTAGCCATGTTTCTTGAAGATGATTGTATAATGATTTAGCTTTCACAATGTGACTGAATGATTATGAAAACCTTGTGTCTGATGTTCCTTTTATCTATCTTATCAACAGATGAGTAAAACATATGGAATAAAAATAAATAATAGGGGGAACAAATGATAAAATAAATTTAGATTGAAATGTTAGTGATCAATGGAAGGGAGGTGTATGGGGTATAGTATGTATGAATTTTTTTCTGTTGTCTTTTTATTTCTTTTTCTGAATTGATGCAAATGTTCTAAGAAATGACCATGATGATAAATATGCAACTATGTGATGATATTGTGAATTACTGATTATATATGTAGAATGGAATGATCATAAGTTAACGTTTGCATTTTTTTGTTGTATTTTTTTTTAATTAAAAAATTAATTAAAAAAATAGTTTCTGAATACTTGCAGGTGGAAGCAAGTAAGCCACCAAAAGCTATAGATTTAGGTGTATTTACTTTTATGGTACCAAGGAAGAAAAAAATAAGGGGAAGGGGCATGAACAAAAGAATATATGCAATACCTTGATAAGTTATCTCCTCAAAAGATCATGCAATGATAGCATAGAAATTGCCAGTAAGAACAAGTTCAGACCAGTTATTGCACAGAGGAGTATATTAAGTCAGAGGGCATGCGAGGTATATTTGGCAACATATGCGATATCCCTATTTCTTACAATAGGAAAAACTATTTTGGAAAGTGAAGTTGATCATTTCACTTAATTTTTAAAAAATGAATTTCAAAATTTGCAATGAAATGTACAACACATCTATTTTACTGCATAAATTAAAATTTAGCATATTATAATTTACTTGTGTTAATATAAATTTAACATTTTTTCAGGCTAGAGCAGCTGTAGCCATATTCCCAAAGATTTTATCATTATTTACAGCTAACAAGACATTTATGATCCCTTTTTGGTCATCACTGGTGAAGCATTCTTGGCACTCTTATGTGCATGGAAATCTAGTTAGGAAAATGAGTAAGTAAATAACTTCTCCTAAGAGTATGATCTCTCCTTTGTAACATAAATTAGATACCATTCACATCTGTGGAATAATTCCCAGTTTTGCAATTAAATAATCTGATATGCATGGCAAGCATGCCAATCTCTTTCTAGTCTAGGAGAATTCAGTCGACTTTCTACTTGAACAAACAAGCTATGCATTTGAATGGATGCATCTTTTCTCAAAATTGGATTATAAAGAGCTGATCTGAGCTGCAATCAGATGGATAATTAAACAGCAAAGGTAAAAGAGGCTTCCAACTGTGCATGTTTATACTGTTAATTGGAAAATAAAATGTGATTTTTAATTCTAAGGGTAATTGGACCAATACATGTGTATACTAATGTAAGGTTCATTCACTTCATATTTTAATCTCAAGGTTGATGTTGCCTTTGAAACCAGCTTTCTCATAGGAAGAGCCAAAGTTTGCTTGGATAAATCTGATCTCAGGTTATTTTTTCTTGAGGTGTGTGTACCTGGCGAAATCTCTGCCTGCTGAGCCACAGTAGCTCACTCACTAAAAAGATTTTTAATTTCATTTTTCCTCCTTCATTGTGATAATTTGTCTTCTCAGTACTCCTATTCCTTAATAATCAGAAATATTTTCTGGAGTGATCTTTAAAATGCTAGGAAATGCTCCCTCTTCCCCACCGTAGCTCTTAACTTCTGAGATGTTTACATTTTTTAATTCGTTTGCGGTACTTTTTATATTTTACTACATTACAGTAATTTGACGTGCAAATATGTCTCTCCTACCATATTCTAAGCTCATGGAGAACAAGGTCCATGTCTTTTTCTTCCCTATTCAGGGCATTTCATTTGGTTGATGAAATGCTGTGTAATTGGTGATTGCAGATAAGGCGTACATGGCTCTCTGAGAGCATGCAGGCATTGCCAGGTGAGAGCAGGCTGTTGGCTGGGGAAGGGGCTGGCTGGTTCAGACCTAGCCAAAGATTCAGAGAAAGTTTGCTCATAATGTCTTGTAGAGTCCATTGTTTCTCTGAGCAAGAATAAAGCAAAAACCTGGATCTGCTGTCCAGTCTTTTGCTTTTTTTTTTTTCAGTGTGATTGAAAATGCACTTCAATGTGATTAATTACATTGAAAATGGGTAGGAAATGTGATGACACTTAGATTAGTTGAAGAGACTTCTGGTTTTCCCTTTGGGTCCTAGGATAAGTAATCTTTTAGTGCTTTCTTCAGATATTTGCCAAATCCCATAAAAAATGCTACCTTTTTATCCAGGGGCTGAGTATTATTGATTTTAGAACATCGGAGTCCCAAGACAGTTCTTCTTATTTTTATTTCTCATTATTGGGCCATTGAACTGCTTGTTAATCCTTCCCAAGTGTTCTAGTTTGCAAGCTGCCAGAATGCCATAGACCAGAAAAGGAACGGCTTTTTAAAAGGGGAACTTAATAAATTGCAAGTTCACAGTTCTAAAGCCATGAAAATGTCCAAATTAAAGCAAGCCTATAGAAATGTCCAATCTAAGGCACCAATAAGAGTTTACCTGCACTCAAGAAAGACGAATGAAGTTTGGGGTTTCTCTCTCAGCTGGAAGGAAATGTGGTGACATCCCCTAGCTTTCTCTCCTGGCTTCTTGTTTCATGAGGCTCCCCCAGAGACGTTTTCCTGCTTCATCTCCAAAGGTCTCTGGCTGCTTGGGCTCTCTGCTTAATGGCTTTCTGCTCTTGCTCCAAAACATTTCCTCTTTTATGGGATTCCAGTAAAGTAACCCAGACCCACCGGGAAGGGTGGAGTCACATCCCCCTCTAATCAAAGGTTAATACCCACAATTGGGTGAATCACATCTCTGCGGAGACAATCTAATCAAGCTTCCATACTACAGTGCTGAATAGGGATTAAAAGAACCAGCTGCGTCCATGTGAGGGATCAGGATAAAGCATGGCTTTTCTAGGGTACATAGTCCTTTCAAACCCACACGCCAAGAAAAGGAATAAGGAATGTGGTTGTACTTATTGGAGGGCATTCTATGGAGAAAAACTATTTGGTCACTTCCTGAGCATTTGGGCCTGATTAGAAGAGTTCTTCATTATTCTTGTTACATATTTAATAATAAAAATTCCAATTGCATTTCACTCTTACGTACCGTTAATCTGACAAAAAGGTTGGCAAAACCTCATCCACACATCTTGGGCAGTAAAGATGCCATTATAGATTCTGCTACAAAAATTATTGAACTGATAGTGCAATCAGTCCAGGTTCCCCCCATTGGCTTTGTAGAGAGTCCAGCAACAAGTCCTATTGAATTAGGGATAAAAGGAAACTTTTGCTTTGGCTTTTCCAAATGTACCAATTCCATTAACCCCCTGGAGGTTTTCTCCTGTGGGAAGGATGGGGTGGTTCTGACATCCTTAAGATCAAGAGACTGTTGGTCAAAATTAACCTTTAATCCCTTCTATGGGATTAAAGGGATCCCACAGGGAATCCCTTCTATGAGAAAATAGATATCTGTTGTGACTTCCTAAAGGCCTGCAGTTACCAGGAGAGCAGGGAAAACTATGATTAGAACACCATCTTTCCTATTATAAATATATCGCTCACTGTGAACTCACTTGGAGCTAACTTGGGCTGTCTTAGAAGTAGGAGGGAGGCCAATAAAATAGACAAGAGCCAAAAGAGATGGTGAAGGGCAGCAGCAGAAATAACTTCCTTGTATAATTTTACTGTGGTTTGAGCATCTAGGTGTCTTAGCAAAGTGCCAGGCTTCTCTCTACCACAGGGTGCTTGCAGAGCTTGGTAAGCTACTGGACTGTGGAAGGTCAGTTCATTCATTTGCTCCACCAACATTTGTTAAGTGCTTACAGAATGAAGGACAATTCTTCTCTTCAACATTTCTAAATTCTAAGTTCCATTTGGACCCTACCACTGTACATTGGGCAACTTGTTTGTGGGATTTCTGCTTTTACTTTCTTGTTTACAGGTAGGACATAGTAATAATAATGCCCTAATGAATTCACAGGAGACTGTGCAGGTTGATTGGTATGTGGCCACCTTATTCCCATAAGCTCATATATAAGCTTTATATATATAAGCTCAATCAGCTCGGACTGAAAACCTTGGCCACTCTCACTTTCTGTATATGAAGATAGATATCACCATGTAAATGGAAAATTATCTTTCTCCATCTCAGTTTGACCAGGTCAACAAATTTGCATTTACATCATAACTTTATATTGTAGGAGACACAGAAAGCATAATATTGTCCCTTACTTTACATTTGGCAAAATGAAGGGTAAGTGATTTTCCCAAATTTATTCTGATGTCCAGAAAATTATGGATATAACTTTTTCAGTCCCTCATTTAATTGTTCTGTAAATAAATGATATATATTAGAGTTCTTTTTTTTAATAGCACACTCAGTCTTCCTGTCTCACAGTTCCCCAAATAAAACAAACAACTTTCATTCTTCATTTTCTTGTGAATTCAGTATGTCCAAAATAAGCTTAGGAAAGGTTAAATAAAAAGTTAATTATATATCATGCTTAACTTGGGATTGGTTTATATCAAGTCAGGGTAAAAATACTTTTTAAATACTTAGAATATAATAAAGTTTACTTAATACTAATACCGTCATATGAACAACGAATGATCACAAATATAAACTACTTTTAATATATATGAAACTGAATGCTGAGCTGAGTCTCCATTGACCATATCCTAATGATTTCTTTTAAAAGTAAGTCTCTGTGGCTGAGAGAGTTCAAATAGATTGAAGAGCTATTCTGGAGGCTACTCTTATACAAACCTCAGCTAGACATTTCTATTTATCATGGTCTGCCAAACCCCAACCAAAACTATTCCTGCCAGTCCTAAAGAACACCTAGGGCTTTATCTGAGATTCTACAAAGGTTCCATGAACTGTAATTACTTTCTAGAAACCTACAACCTCCAGATGGGTTCCTAGGCCAAATAAGTCCTGAAACCCAGAGGGACCAGCCTCTCCAGAACATCAACTAGTTCCATCCCATTATCCTGTATTATGGAGAGCCCCTTCCAACATGAAAAAGTTAGAATGGGCATAGTCTAAATACCCCTAAAGATTGGGAGAAAGATCAAAGGAGAAGATGGAATATTATAACAGAAGGTAGGGTTTAACAACTGAGTATGACTGCCGAAGCATTATATTGATATTTCTTTTAGTCTCCAGTGTCTTGGAGCAGATAGAATTCTACTAAAATTGTGAAACTGTAACCTATACAAACTGAAATCTGTTCTATAGCTAATCGTTGTGGTATGCTTTGAAATGTATTGGGTTTTTTTTTTTTTTTTTGGTACGTATGTTGTTTTTCACAATTATAAAAAAAGAAAGAAAAGAAGATGTATGGAAGTTACTGGGTTTGCTTCCTGGAAATTGAAGAACTTAGTGGGGCAATATATGGGATGAGTTTAAACTGAATTAAAAGATGCAGGTTCTTGCGTGTGTGTTTGGGGGGGTGCGGTTTACCAGATTTAAACACAGCTCTACATTGTCATGGATTCTAGACAACATTAGCAAATAATCATTCTGTGCTTTGGTTTTCTAACGTGCTGTCTAGTTATATTTTCCTTAGAGAATTTTGGTACCCATGGTAGTCAACTGGAGTGGGGTTGGAATTAATCTCAATTCTAGAATCAATCATTATTAACCATTAATAGGTTGAAGGGGACTTGTAACCTTTAATAGCACCAAAGAGTACAGATAAGAATCAAGACATGGGAAGTGAATAATGTATGACAGTTTTGTAGTACATTCTTTTGTGAGTATAGAAGTTATTTTGTGGTTTTGAGTTAATGTTTGTAACAGTGCATTATTCTACAATTACTCTCATTTAATGTAACTATAAATGTTGGAAATTTTGTTATTTTAAATTATACTACAATATAACTTTAAATTGCATTTCAGTTAATGTTCAATTATCATTTACTTTTAAAGTCTTTTTTGCATTTCAAAATCAACACTTCATATCCTAATACACAGCAGGTTAAAATGGTTTGTTGGGTATTTGGGAAGCTACACAATGGCTGAATTAAATTATAATGACGCCCATCTATCCTCAATTTCATAATCTTATCAGATTTAGATGTTAATTTTATAATGCCAGTTTAGTTTTTCTAGGGTGTATCAGCTGTTGTATATAAAAGTATGTGGCTCAAAAGGAAATTAGTGTGAGTTATATAGACTCCAGTCACTCAATAAATTTGCTTTCAAAAAGCTAAAAAAAAAGTAAGTCTCTGAATCATCTTGTTTATATATAATTTGTCTCTTTCTCATAAAAGGTGACTTAATAAAATTATGGTTATATGAACTTTCTGATAGTTTAGACTCCAGTTAAATAGGAATTTACTTTAGTATCTTTTATTGTTTGAATAATGGTTTCTTATTCTTCAGTTCCATTTATGAGGTACTTGTTTCTTTGGAATACCTAAGAATGTCACCTTGCTGCACAGCTCATAGGCTCTTTCACTTAGTGTCTACTTTTTTGAATTTCGGACATTTCACAAAATCTCCAGGTGATCTTTAAAAATAGACTCTGGAGAGATTTTAATAATCGAAAGAATAGTTTCAGTGTTAAAATATATATATATTTTTGGAAGTGCAGTGTCTGGGAATCAAACCCGGGTCTCCTGCATGGCAGGTCAGAATTCTACCACCGAACTACTCTTGCACCACCCACTAAAAATCTTTTAAAACATGATTTGGTATCCAGTATAGGGACTGTGGGGGAAGAGGGTTGCTGGAGGGAGAAAGCAAACACTACCAACAAAAAAATAAGTGAGACTTAAAAGATTTTTCTTCCAACTTATTTGCTGATAATTCTTCAGGAGCTTTTATGTAGGCTTTTGGGAAATTCTAGAAGCTTTTCCATTTCAGCCTTAAATATAGTTGGATCATAAATAAATATCAGATACCTTTTAGAGGCATTAGAAACTAAACATAACACAAAGTCTACCCTCTGTTGCGTCAGGAGCTTGAATTGTTTTCATTAAAATATCTGCTATGAAAGCTCTGAGATTAGATGGGATGTTAGTTGCCCTTTTTTTTTTTTTTTTTTGTTTTTGCCTGCTATCGAGTATCAGAGATTTGTATTGTTGGTGGGAACTGAGATTTCATTTTCCTTGGCCACATTCTGATGCTGGCTCCACTGAAGCAACTCTACCGTTCCAGATTTTTTATGCCCAAGGTAAGACAAAAGAGGAATTCTAGGAGTGAAGCCTGGATTTGTTAATGGGGTGTAGGGGAACCCAGATGATTGTCCTCAGAATGAAAGTGCACATCTTTGTCTGCCTGAATGTGTGAAAAATAGAAAACACTTTGCAGAGCTGAAATCTCCCACTGGTGTGATTATTAAGTAGTGTTTATGGTCAAAATGTGACGGAAGGGTTTTCTGTAGCAAAATGCTTTATATTAGTGGGGTCAGCATCTGTGAGCCTGCCTTCAATTTATGAACTAATACCATTCTGTGGTAATAAATACCACCGTGTTTTATGACCTACACTTTTGTTCTGAGATTATTCCGGTAAATGAATGATTTTGCTTTTAAATAATCATTCTTGGAATTTCCAGTGGAAAAGTTGTAATTTAACTTATGGGGACGATGCCATAAACTTTCACAATTGGCTAATAATTGCATTTTCTCTTAACAAATATCATTCATTATTTTCCACTGTTTGGAATTTCTATAACTGTCATCACAGGAAATCTAAGCAAGTTTTATGAGTGAGGTTACAAATATTAATAAGCAAAACCATGAGAAAAATTAACCAAAACAAATGAGGCAGAATATACTAGAAATAAAGTAAACATTTTAAAATTATGTCTGCAGAACTATGAAGGGTAAAGTAAGTATCGTCAGAGGTTTCCCTCCCAGGGTTAGTAACAATAATTCTGCTGAAACCAATTAGATCCTAGGGAGAGAAAATTCTCATTGCTTATTAAGGGAACTGGATCCTATAAGTTTGTGCCCTGGCGAGTCCTTGGTGTGTACTTAGCTTGCCCTGCTAATGCACAATGGTCTTAAATAAAACAGAGTGGCAAATATTTAGACTGAGTTTTATGTATCTTTGGGATTTTTCTTTCCCCACCATTGGTAAATAGCACCTTTCCTCCATCAATCTGTGACCTTTGAGGCAACTTCCCTTGTAAAGGCACTCATTTCTGTGGGTGTTTGTTTCTCTCCCCCATCCCTCAGCCCCCCTCTTCCCACTTCAAGAGCTACTCCCTTTTTTTTCTGCCTGATATTCAACTGCTTTCAGCACAAATAAGGTCTTCTGATCAATCTCACGTCTCCAGTTTTGAAAGAAGGCAATAAGAAGCAAAGGAATGATCAGTCACGAAGATCAGCCTGCAAATGTGAACGAAATAGAAGAAATGCTTTCTCTCTTGCACATTATGCTCAGATTTTATTGGTTGTAGCTCTCGGGCTGCTATACTTCGAAACAAAGCCCAGATTGGTTGAGATGTTGTTTGAAAGTCTAGGATGGATTTTGTTGATTTGTAAACTGATCTGTATGCCATTTTTAGGTGTCAGGGGCCTCATATAGACCATCCGAAATAAACAGCATTGAAAATGGGTGAGAACATACCACTTGCCCTGCTCCATTACAGACGGGGATGCGTAGGAATCAGCATTTGTTAGTGAGCTTGAGGCCACCAAACGGTGTACAGGTGCTGCTATGCTAAGTTGCACCAGGGCCATCACCATAGAACTGTCAGCCCATCAGTCTGGGGCAGTGCTTCCCAGTTGCTTCAATCTGTGCCACTCCTAGAGAATTTGCTGAGGTCCACAGGGGAGTTCAGCAGCAGCAGTCCCAAACTTCTTTTTCTGTCCTGTCATAATTTCCACGTCCAACTGCATGTAGAATTCCTTTTTCTCTCTGTGTTCTCCTCTCTGATTTCTAGCCCAGTGCTTCACAGGGGAAGGGGAAAGGATTAATATGAAGAGACAAGTGTAAGGAGATACACCAAGGTCCGTGGTGATGTCCTAGAGATATTATATCAGACCAATAAAGGGGTTACAGGAACTGGCTCCCCATCTGAATTCTGTGACTGGCACATTACTGTGAGTAAGCTTGCTGCTTACTAAGTGTTACAGATTGTTTTCCATTGTTATTTTACAATTGTTGCTCTATGTTAGATACTGTTTGGTGTATCAGTGAAGCTGGGTTGTACCTCAAATTATTATTTCAAACAATCTGTAATCTCTGGTTTAGATATGTTAGCTTGTGGTGGCGGAGAGGCTGGGCCATGCTAGAATATGATAATTGATTTTGCAACCTGTGTTTTTTGTTGTTATTGTTTTAGTTAACAAAGTAGAATAAGCATCTTTCCATGCCTTTACATATTCTATAACATAATTTTTAATGATTCTATGATATTCATTTATCCAGTCAAATTAAAAATTTTTTGCTACTATAAAATTTTTTGTGTATCTCCTTGTAGCTAAATCAGGATTTTTTCCATAAGGATATATTTCTAGATGTAGAGTTGAGATTAAAGAATTTATTTATTTAGGGAAATTTGCTTCTTTTTGCCAAATTGCCCTCCAGAAAGCTTTCTTTCTTCAGTTTGTCCTCAATTTATTCTCCTGCCAGCAATATGTGTGAGGGCCTATTTTCCCAAATCTTTAGTAGTATTGTCTTTAAAAACTTTGCCAATCTGATATGGGGAAAATGGTATCTCAGTGTGGTTTATTTGCATTTCTTAAATTACTCATGAGGTTGAAAGTTTTTCCTTTGTGGATTGCCAGTTAATGTTCCCTGCTTAGTTTTCTACTGGGATACTTGGTTGTTTTGTTTCATTTATTTTCTTGAAATTCTTAATATTGTACTGATATTAACCCATTTGTATATGGGTTGTCTATAAGCAAATATTTTTCCTGGTTTGTTAGTCACCTTTGCCTTTTTTCCTCTGGTGTATTTTTATATGAGAAATTTTTGTGCCTGTGATTGAATGCACATGTTTTCCTTTTAAAGTTTCTGCTTTTGGTGTTATGCTTAGAAAGGATTTTTCATCTCAAGAAGCATATACTTTGTATGTTTTCTTCCAGTATTTTTTCAGGTTTCTTTATTTTACATTTAAACCTTAACCCATGTGGAATTTATTTTTATTTATTTATTTTTGCATGGGCAGGCACCGGGAATTGAACCCAGGCCTCTGGCATGGCGGATGAGAACTCTGCCACTAAGCCACCATCACACGGCCCTTGAATTTATTTTGACGTACAGGACTGTGAGAATTTCCAAATAGTTTTTCACTTGTCCTGACAATAATTTACTGAATAATCTATGCTTTCCCTTTTAAATTTTACTCTTAAAAATTTAATACAAAACTGTGTTATCTGGATTTTTTATCTTTCTCATTGAGGTCTCTACTTTTTCTTTGGTCGACATCACACTGTTTTAACTATTCCAACTTTATAATACATTCTGATATCTGATGGCCTGAATCAATATTTACTTATCTTTTTGAAAAACTGCTTGGAAATATCTTTCATCATCTCCTGGCCAAATGATTGTCACTGTGTCTTAAATGCTGTTTCTGTCATTGTTCTCACTCATTTCAGATCTGATCTAAACAGGGTTGACCAAGTTATCATTCTAAAACACAAATCTGATCATTTTACTCCCCTGCTTGGTGTATAGAGTTTCAATTATTTTTTAAAACTGAAACTGTCTCCCCATTGCCTGCAGCAGAATGTTATACCTGAGGTCCAACCAATTTCTGGCCTTCAGGATGTTTGCAAATACCGTACATACATTGTTTCGGTGAATGTACTTTTTGTTTTCTTGAGAAAAATGTTCATAGTTTCATTACATTTTTAAAGGGCCAGAACCCCAAATCATTAGTAACCAGTGGGATACAGGAGGGAAGCCAGACTCCTCATAAAGGCTCATAAGGAGAAGGCTTCCAGGGTGGACTCTGCATACCTGCCAACCTCTTCCCTTACCACTCTCCCACGCCCATCCTGCTCTCTACGCATCCTGAGCTTCTGGCAGTTTCCAGAACAGTCTGCTGATTCATGCCTCTGTGCCTTTGTACCCGTTATTCTTTCTACTTAAGTGCTACCCACCCTGCCCCCCCACCCCCCACACTTCACCCACCTGGAAAATTGCTACTTGTCCTTCAACAAACAATTGAAAGGTCTCCTCCTCTGTGAAACTTTGCCTGATCTCCTTTAGCAGAGCTGATCACTCTTTCTCTCTCTTTTTAAACCACTGCATTTAGTCTCTACTTTTACTATTACTCTTTGCACTTCCACCTATACTTAGACTGTGATATCTTGAGAGTAAGGGCCATGTTTTGTAACCACTGGGGCCGATGCCTGGTACAAAACGGGCACTTACTGAATGCTTGTTGAATGGCTGAATAGATGTAAATAATGACTACATGTGAGGGCATAGCCCTGGTGAAGTCACTGGCAGGAGGTTGTTTGAAGTAATATTGCCTTAGAAAAACATGTTTTTAGAGGAGAAAGGGTCAGCTCTTAGTCTGACAGGAATGAGGACAGGATGAATGAAGATGTTCAGGTTTGCTAGGTGCTGAAATGTAATATGCCAGAAATGGACTGGCTTTTAAAAAGGGGAATTTAATAAGTTGCTAGGTAACAGTTCGAAGGCCAAGAAAATGTCCCAATTAAAACAAGTCTATAGAAATGTTCAATCTAAGACATCCAGGGAAAGATACCTTGATTCAAGAAAGCTGATGAAGTTCAGGGTTTCTCTCTAGGCTGGAAGGGCACGTGGCAAACATGGTGTCATCTGCTAGCTTTCTCTCCTGGCTTCCTGTTTCATGAAGCTCCCTGGGAGGCGTCTTCCTTCTCCATCTCCAAAACTCACCGGCTGGTGGACTCTCTGCTTCGTGGTTCTGTGGCGTTCTCTGTTATGGCTTTCTCGTGGTTGTCATCTTTCTCTGCTCTCTCTGAATCTCTCACTTTCTCCAAAATGTTTCCTCTTTTATAGGAGTCCGGTAAAGTAACCAAGGCCCACCTGGAAGGGGTGGAGACATGTCTCCACCTGATCACGTTTAATAGCCACACTGAGTCACATCTCCATGGAGATAGACTAATTAAAGTTTCCAACGTACTGTACTGAATAGGGATTAGAAGAAACGACTGCCTTTATAAAATGGGGTTAGGATTAAAACATGACTTTTCCAGGGTACATAAATCATTTCAAACTGGCACAGACATGTAAAGTAAACTTAGAAATATGGTGATATCATAAGAAGCCAAATGAAATTCTCAGAAGCTTTTTTTCCAAATACTTTCCTAAATCTCCTGGGGTATTTGTAACACAGAGTCTATTTCCTTACTTACTGGTGTTAAATTGTGACTTGGTCACCAGGAGTCACGGGAAGTAATGAAAGCATGGTGTTGGACAATTGGGTGGCTGGGGGGTTCTGCTCTGTTCACTTGAAGACCCAGTACCATCCAAATCATATGTAGCCATCTTTTCTTCTGGTATCTGGTGCAATGCCTGGCCCATAGTGGGAACTGAAAAAGGTTTTGATGAATAAATTAATGTAAGTATGCAGTCTGTGGGTGTGACAGCCAGTTAGCTACTCATATCTATTCTCTCAACTCAGTCTAATTTTGCTGGAAAAAGTAACTTCACTATTTTAATTGGTTTCCTTTATACATACTGCTTAATCTTAGCTGGGTCTTATTTTTGTTCAGTCTGTTTACTTATTTCCTGTTTTTTTTTTTTTTTTTAGATTCTCCATCTTACTGTCTGTACGTACCTATGTCACTTACCATCTTACCTTTAACACACAGCCCTTGTTTGTTTGTTTTCTTTAACTTTTTACTGTAGTAACATATATGCAACTCAAAATTTCCCATTTTAACTATTTTCACATGTACAGTTTGGTGATACTAAATGCATTCACAATTTTATGCTACTATTGCCACCATCCACTACAAAAAGCCCTTGTTTTTTGAAAATATTAAACCCATCTTGCATATCCACCTCAACTTCACCCTTAAGAGTCCCATTGCAGCATTATTCCTTTTATTTTCTGCAGGAAAATAATCCTTCCCATTACAATGTGATTTCCACTGTTACCTTTAATCCCTCTTGTCCATTTGTAACTTTGTGCCTACAAACATGCCTAGAGTTAACCTCTACTAGAAACAATTAACACAAAAACAAAAGTTTTCCATGAATTTGCTAACTGACTACTTAACTTTTTTTTTCACCTCCAAACTTCTTGAATGGTATTCTAAACCCACTGTCCTTACCATCTCTCCATGCATGGAAGTCTTGAACCTTGTATTTTCTGGTTTATTTTCCCAATTGCTAAACTTTTTTTATCGTTTCATTTCTCAGTCTTCACCCTCCTTCATCTCTCAGTAACATTGTAAACTATTGACATTTCCCTTAATTGTGAAATGACTCTGTTTTGTGTGCCTATCACACAGAACTCCATTTACTCGTCATCCTGGCAGTTTTGTTTTTTTGTATATTCCTTGGCTCTTGTTTCTAGATCCCTGACTGTGGAAAGCATTTCAAGTGGCACCATATCAATCTATATTGTGTCTCTGGGAATGAATCCCAAATCTACACTTTTAGCCTCAGTCTCTGTCTCGTGTTCAGACCTACTGTTTGCTGGACAGCTCCAGCTGACTGTCCTACAGGCACATCATCATCAGTAGAAAATTCCACATAACTTAAAACAAAATTCCACCAGACTTTTCTTGAGCCAAGTTTTTATGTTTGCTTTTTAAAAAATTTGCATTGATGGCACAACCATTTTTCTACTTAACAAGACTTTAAATTTTGGAATCAGCTGTGGTTGCCAATTCTTCTTCATCTAACACATTTCAGTGTTCTGATTTTACCTTTTAATTGTCTCTTTCACTCACATTTTCCTATGTATTCCCACTGCTCTGGTGCTAGTTTAAACTCTTTTTTAAATGTGATATTATCGAGCTATAGTCACACACAATACAATCCATCCAAAATGCACAATCAGTATTTCACAGTATCATCACATAGTTGTGCATTCATCACCATGATCATTTTAGAAGATTTGCATTCCTCCAGAAAAAGAAATGAAAAGAAAAAAGATAGTTTAAACTCCTTTACAATTTGCCTTTAATATTATAGTGACTTTTAGAGGTGTTTTTCTGTATTTTGTTGTTTCTTCTCCATTATATTCTTTGCATTGCAACCAGACAAGACTAAATCATCAAAGACCCAATTATGCCACTTTTTAAATTGAGAAATATTCTATGTATGCTGATATCTTTGCAAGTACATGGCTTAGTTTTCTACATGGCTCACATCATGTATTCTGTAGCGAGACTGCCCAAATTTACATCTCATACCTACAATTTGGTAGTTTTTGTGACCTTGAGAAATTAACTCAATCCACTGAATCTTCAGTTATCTCAGTGTAATAACAGTGACTACCTCATAGGGTTGTCATGATAATTTATTGATTACCCTGGTACGTATTAAACATTCACTAATACTTCCTATTAGCCTGCTTCTTAAGGGATTTCATATTTGTCTTAGATCCAACTTCCTTGTTAATTGCCATTCCCAAATAAACTGTTGTAACCCCTTCTGTTTGCTTTATCTGGAATATCCTTTCCCACCCTCTGTCACTGCTGTTTCTTTCAAAGTTCCACACATTATTCAAGATGAATCTCAAATATACTTCACCCTAGCCGTAAAATGATTGCTTATTTTTCATAGTATATTTTATACCTTTTGTTAATTTATACTAGCTTATATTATAGTTACACATGAACAAATCTTATCTTCCCTGATAGAATTAAAACCCTTAAGGGTAGGGCTTATGTTAGTTTATTTTTCTTTTACCTAAGATAACAAGGAAAAGAGTCTCAAAGAGAAATTTAAGGAATATTTATTGAATGAATGCATGGGGAAGGGTGTGGATTTTGGATGATATGTGAGCATTATCAAACTAGTGAGAAATGACATTGTTTTGAACACATAAATCTGGAATTAGTATCTCTGTTCTAACCCCTCCCCCATTAATACTCCCATAACTGTCATTAGATCGCTTCTAATTGGGATACGGCTGTTTTCTTACAAAGACCGTGAGGTAGGAAACAGTGTGGCATGTTTAGAAACTGAGTAACATGGCAGTAGTAGAGTAAATGAATGAGAAAATTGTCATGGGTTGAAGTTGGAGAGAGATCATATTTGAATTTACAGACCAAGTTATAGAGCTTAGACTTTTTTTCCTAACAACAATGGAAAGTCTTCGAAGAATCTTAAGTCATGGAATCAAAAAAATGCAACTTGCTTTTGAAACTGCACTCAGGATAGATAGAGGATGGAAATTGAGAGGATGAGGGGAAGCAGGAAGAGTGGGTAGAGGCTCTTGCAGGTGGGATTGTTATGGCTTGGGCTCAAGTGATGACATGGAAATGAGGGAAGGGAGAGTTGAGATTTACTTTGAAAGTCCAATGGACAGGACTTGATGACAGACTGTCATGGAGGAAGGAAAGGAAGCAACCTGGTATGATACCTAGATATTTTACTCAAAACAACTGAATTGATGGTAGGGCCATCACCTTTCTTGTTTAGCTCGTGGACTAAGGTTGCTTTCGTCCAGTACATAATTTCCAACAATCATTAGAAACTCCTTTTCCACACTTAATGCCAAAGTCTGACATCATCAAGGATTGGATGAGTAGTTCCTGTACTGCCACTGGGACTGAGTCCTTTGGGGGGCTTGACATGCAGCATCCTTTAAGGTCCAGGGGAATCCAGATGTGGGAAAGCTCAGGTGCAGCAAAAAAGCCTTCATGGAGCTGTATCTTAAAATGGGCCCATGATGAATGAAAAATGAATTTAACATATTGGGATGGGTTAAGATTGTATCTGTTACCCACAATCCATTTATGCTAATTTTCTGAGGATCCTGTAATCCTAGAAAAAACAGATGTTTTCCCAGTTAACGGCTTTGGTATGCGAGTGAAACAATGATTATAGGGTATTCTGGGAATTTAAAGAAGTGTTTGGTGGTTGTCAATGTAAATTTCTGGATAGATGAAATATTTAAAGGTGCCTTATTCTTTTCACAGGATGAATGGTGTTCAGTTGCATATATGTCGTATTGTTTATACAGCCTGTCTCTTCCTTGTGGATATTTATGTTATTTTAATCTTTTGCTCTTTCCAACAGTGCATGCATATGGAAATATATCTGTAGGACAAAGTCTTAGGAGTGGTATTATTAGATGAAAACAGTCACTAAATTGCTCACCCTAGAGATACACTCATCTACCTTTCTAGCAGGAGATTCTGTGACTGCTTCTTCCATCATTTCACCAACACATGCTACCTCATGATAATTTTAATTAATGTTTCTTTTATCAAAAACACAATCAAGTACCTTCCCAATGTTAACATTTCTATTATTTTTCCCACTGTTAGCTATTCTCAAATCTCTGGAATTTTGAGATGGTGATGTGTATCATAAAGTCATTTTCTCTAACACCTTTCAAAGCAGGGAATAGAGGTCAGAATTTTCATCCTTGTGGAGAATTGTGTTAGTTGGCGAACGGTCCCTATTCCCTCAAATACACATTGTGCTGGTTTGAAAGGATGTATATACCCTAGAAAAGCTATATGTTAATCCTAATCCCATTTTGTAAAGGCAGCCATTTCTTCTAATTCCTATTCAGTACTGTATGCTTAAAAATGTAATTAGATCATCTCCCTGGAGATGTGACTCAGTCAAGAGTGGTTGTTAAGCTACATTAGGTGGAGACATGTCTCTAGTCATTCGAGTGGGTCTTGATTAGTTTACTGGAATCCTATAAAAGAAAAAACATTTTGGAGAAAGAGGAGATTCAGAGAGAGCAGAGAATGCTGCAGCACCATGAAGCAGAGAGTCCACCAGTCAGTGCTTTGGAGATGAAGAAGGAAAATGCCTCCTGGGGAGCTTCATGAAACAGGAAGCCAGGATGACGCTGTGCTCACCATGCACCCTTCCAGCTGAGGGAGAAACCATGACTGTGTTCACCATGTGCCTTTCCACTGGAGAGAGAGAAACCCTGAACTTCATCAGCCTTCTTGAACTGAGATATCTTTCCCTGGATGCCTTAGATTGGACATTTCTATAGACTTGTTTTAATTGGGACATTTTCTTGGCCTTAGAACAGTAAACTAGCAACTTATTAAATTCCCCTTTTTAAAAGCCGTTCCATTTCTAGTATATTGCATTCTGTTTCTGGTATATTGCATTCCAGCAGCTAGTAAATAGACATAAAATCCTGCCCACATGGACCTTACATTATAAAGGGAAAGCATAGTAGAAATAATAAGCAGATATTTTAGAAAAAGGAAAATTTATGTGATTGAAATTTATGCATTAATAGTTGATTTTAAATGCTCCTTATGCCAAAGAAATTTGGGATACAGAGATTTAGTTATCCAAGTTGAAAAACACATAACACATTGTTCCCATAATCACCACAATTCAAAAGGAACCATCTTTTTTGGATATTCTTCAGCTAGTTTTTCAAGTTCAGTTTTACATCCCTTGTCTGAGGGAACCGCTTTTGCATCTCTTAGAAAATGATTCTGGTATAAAAGTTTATAATTTAATAGCAAATGCACTTCACAATTCACCTTTATTTTCTCAGCCCATATTTCCTTTCCTTTAGTTTCACACCATAAGTTTGTTCTCTGGACAAAGTAATTTGCTCAGCCTGGCATATATTCTCTGTTCCTGTTTGTCAATCGTTATTTTCTCCAACCGTTCCTTGTTTCATGGTAAGAGAGAGATGCATTTAGCTGCTTTTCCTAGTTCTGTATCCCCTTCAGCATTTTCTTTGCAGTGTACCAGAACTACAGACTGCATAAGTCAGGGTTCTCTAGAGAAACAGAACTAACAGGGGATGTCTGTAAATACGAGATTTATAAAAGTGTCTCATGCAGCCATGGGGATGCAAGAGTCCCAAATCTGTAGGGCAGGCTGTGAGGGCTGGCAGCTGGAATGAAGGGTCTGGATGAACTCCACAGGAGAGGCTCACTGGCTGAAGAAGCAGTGAACATTCTCTCTTCTCCCTTAAAAGTTTCAAATTATTGGATAAAATCCAACTGAATGGATTCTCTCTTTTGTGGAAGATACACCCTTAGTTGATCTTAGATGTAATCAGTCACAGATGCATTGTTTTAATAATGACTGATGATCTAATAAACCAGCTTTCTGGTTTATCAACCAGCAATGAAGTATCCTTGCAGTAGCAGTTAGGCCAGTGCTTGCCTGACCAGACACTGGGGCACCATCACTAGGCCAAGTTGACGCCAGAACCCAACCACGACAAAATCCAATCTCTGAGAGCTAGGGAAATGGAGGAAAGCCCTTCCCCGTGGACTTGCATTTTCCCATTTGAAGTTATTTAGGATCACTGTTGGAAAGGCAGGTAATTGGAGTCAGGGAGACACAGGGATGAATTCAGGCTCTGCCCCTAGAAACCATTAAGACATCTTTGGGCCTTGTCTTTTGCATTTGTATAACAGATGATTATAACACCAGTGTTGCGGGATTATTGTGCCTGGTACATTGTAAACACACAAGAGATAGCTAATAATAATAGTAATCATATGGATTATGATCATTGGATCTATTTGCTGAGCACTGTACTTAAAAGCACATCTTGACTCCTGTTTCTTTTCCTCAGAAATTTTCTGCTTGCAAAGTCTCTGAATTAGAGCCTTTTTAAAAACATAAAACTAAGTGTGTCTTTCCTATCTGAAAGTCACTTTGGTTTAGCCTACTTTCTGTACCCACTTAAATGCAGTAAGACTTTTTTTTAAACTTTTGCTTCCAACATTAAGTTTATCTACCCAAATGATGCTGTTTACTCTGCCTTTAAGCCTCTCCTCCCAAGAATGAAATGAGAGGCATGCTGATTTCTGTACCTCAGCAAGTTAGATTTCCCTTATTTGTCATCATCTACTGGTTTCAATCACTTAGACAGACTTTGATCCCTATCACTTATGGAATTCTGTGAAAAATGGTTTTTATTTGAAGAATTTCTTAGATTGCCAAATCTCATAATTTATAAATTCACATCATATTTTTTTAATCCACAGAATTCTTTTTGTCTTTCAAATCTTTTCTGTTCAACAAATTTCATTCATCTTTAAAGTTGATGTCAAATACTACCTTTTGAATGAAGAGTTACAATTCTAGCCAAAAGAGAACTCTCTTTCTTCTCTGAAATTTTATAGCGAGAGTAACCATAAAATTTATCCTCCATATTTGACATTTTTGAGAGTGAAAAGGGGCAGTATTAACAATTCCATTAGGATAATAGTCATAAACTGGGCCTATTCTGTGAATACTGTGTGTATTGTCAACCAGATTATTGCTATTTGGGAGCCTAATTATAAATATCAAGGACTTTGAACCCAAATCGATCTGCTTGCAACTTCCATCTTTGTGCATGATTCTGGGCAAATTATTGTATTATTTATCCTTAGTTTATTCTTTTGACTGCTATTTATTGAGCACCTAATAGATGTTTGGAAGTTGTGTGGCACTGTCAGCACAATGATAAATAGTGTTCATGGTTGTTGCTCTCATGTAGCTTATGTCCAATCTTTATCTATAAAATGGGACCGAGGACACCTGTCAGTGTTATCATGAGGCATGAATGAGGTCATATCTGTGAAGCATGTACTGGAATCCCTAGTATATAACGAATGCACAATGGTGACTACAATTTTGTTTGTGTTTCTCATGCAATAGTTTTGTACACTCCAAAATGTACAATTGTAAGGTCTTTGAGGGCAGAAGGTATGTTTTAATGACACTTATATTTCTTAATGCACCAGCATGGTAGCCTTTTTGTTAGTTTGAATGAATTTGTTGAGTGAATTCACTGAAACACCAAGTATCAATTTTTCTCCAGTTGGTTCTTCTTCTGTTGTTTCTTTGCAACCCTCTTTGGATTAACTGAAGAATTTTTCCGTGCTCCATTTAATTTATTCTATTGGCTTTTAGTTCTGTTCCTTTTTATTTATTTATTTTTATTGATTTCTAGAGCTCACAGTGCTTATCCTTAACATATCATAGCTGTTTAGCATCAGTGTTGTATCTCTTCACACTTTGCACTTTGAATTTCATGACTATAATAACCTTCTAACAATATAATTAGATTTACCTCTTTGTGTGATTGTTGTCATATCTTTTACTCAACATATGTTATAAGCCCCGCCTTGGAGTGCAATTATTTTTTATTTAAATAGTTAGTGGCCCGCAAAGGAAATTCTGAGAGAAAAAGAAAATATAGTTATTTATATTTGTCAAACCATTTAAAATTTCCAGTACTCTTTATTCTTTTCTGTAGATCTGAGTTTCTATCTTGTGTCATATCCCTTCAGCCTTTAACATTATCTTGCAGTGAAGGTCTGCTGGCAATTAATATTCTAAGCTTTTGTTTGTCTCAAAATGCCTTTATTTCACCCTCATTTTTGAAGACTAGTTTTGGATGAAGACTCTTTAGGTAGGAATTTTGCCCCCTCATGCCGACAACTTAAAGATGTCATTTCATTGTCATTTTCAGCCTCCAGTTCGTTCTGATGAGAAGTCAGTGAGCACTCTTATCTTTGCTGCCCTGTGTGTAATGTGTCTTTTATCTCTGGCTGCTTTTCAGACCTTCTCTTTCTCTTTGGTTTTTAGCAATTTTACTTCCATGTACCCGGGTGTAGTTTTCTTTATATTTATACTTCTTGGATCTGTAAGTCCATGTTTTTTGTTTGTTTGTTTGTCAAATTTGAGAAGTTTTCAGCCATTATTACTTTAAATATTTTGTCTGGCCCATCACTGCTCTCTTTTTGCCGTGGGGTTCCCATCATCAGTATGTTGGATTCCTTGATTTGCTCTATGTATCCCTGAGGCTTGCTTCATGTTCTTCATGTTTTGATCTTTATTTTTCATATAGAATAACTTCTTTCAATCTCTTCTTTTTTTTTTTTTTTTTTTTTTTGCATGGGCAGGCACCAGGAATCGAACCCGGGTCTCAGGCATGGCAGGAGAGAACTCTGCCACTGAGCCACCATGGCCTGCCCTTCTTTCGATCTCTTTTAGGTCCTGACTCTTTTTTACTGCACTCTCTCATCTGCTCTTAAGGCACATCCACTGATTTTCATTTCGGTTGTAGTTTTCAATTTAAAAATTTCCATTTGATCCTTTTCTTGTAATTTCCTTTTCTCTGCTTAGATTCCCACTCTGTTAATTAAGATCACATTTTCTTTAAGTCTGTAAGTGCATTTTCCTTTAATTCTTTGAGTATATTTTTTATAGCTGCTTTAAAGTTATGTTAAGCCAAATGTCTGGGCCATTTTTGTTCTGCTTCTATTCATTGCTTTTTTGCTTGTCTATAAATCATATTTCCCTGTTTCTTTGCATTTCTAGTGATTTTTGTTGGAATATTGTACATTTTGGGTAGTATTGTTATAAAGACTCTGGATTCTGTTATCTTCTGAAGAGTATTCATTCTTGTTTAGCATATGAACAATTATTGACTGATCAACTTGAACAAGTATAGACTTGGGTTTATGCTTTGTTAATGCAAATCTCTGGGTAGCTGATGGTGCTTCTCAAGCCTCTGAAACTTGGGGTTCTAGTTTGCTAGCTTCTGGAATGCAATATACTAGAAATGGAATGGCTTTTAAAAAAGGGGAATTTAATAAGTTGCTAGTTTAAGTTCTAAGGCTGAAAAAATGTCCCAATTAAAACAAGTCTATAGAAATGTCCAATCAAAGACATCCAGGGAAAGATACCTTGGTTCAAGAAGACTGATGAAGTTCAGGATTTTTCTCTCAAGTGAGAAGGCACATGACAAATGCAGTCAGGGTTTTCTCTTTTGGCTGTAAAGGCACACAGCGAGCATGGCATCATCTGGCAGCTTTCTCTCCTGGCTTCCTGTTTCACGAAGCTCCCCAGGAGGTGCTTTCCTTCTTCATCTCCAAAGGTCGCTGGCTAGTGGACTCTCTGCTTTGTGGTGCTGCAGCATTCTCTGCTCTCTCTGAATCTCTCTCATTCTCCAAAATGTTTCCTCTTTTATAGGATTCCAGTAAACTAATCAAGACCCACTTGAAAGAGTAGAGACATGTCTCCACCTAATCCAGCTTAACAACCACTCTTGATTGAGTCACATCTCCAGGGAGATGATCTAAAGTTTCAATCATGCAGTACTGAATAGGGATTAGAAGAAATGGCTGCCTTTGCAAAATGGGATTAGGATTAACACATGGCTTTTCTAGGGTACATACATCCTTTCAAACTGGCACACTTGGTAATATTCAATGGTGAAGAGAGACAGCTTACCGTGAGGATAGGTTTTGTTATTGGCTTTTCTGGGGCCCTAGAACTTACTTTAGGGCATGGGCTTCACTTGTAGAAAGGCACAGACCTTCTATTTGTCAGATGGATGCCAGGGGTTTTAATGAAGTGTTTGTTAATAAGACCGATCACTCTGGTAGGGTGTGAACTCCAGTCGTGGCTAGCCCTGTTCTTCCTCCAGCACTCCTCAACTTCTAATATCTCTGTTCTGCTTTCAGCATCTTACTACTGCTATCTCTGTGTAGTCTCTCCTCTTTAAGGCTTGCTTCATAGATTCCATCCACCTCACCTGCCCTGAACTCTAATTTTTACCTCCTCAGCTCAGCATGACTGCCATAAACTGCCTTGACTCCAGCTTTCTGTGTCATGGTTGGGAAATTATCCCTAATTAGAGAGGTGGCCACTCATAGAGATTACCTGGTGAGTTTGCCTTTTCTCAGAGATTGCTGACCTGGGCTGGCTGTTGTTTACTGTCTGAAAACATTTGCCTCCTATATTTTCTGTAGTTTTAGACGAGTTTGCTGTGGGAGTGCTCATTTACCACTTACTTGATCAAAGCTGGAAGCAGAAATCCACAGGTGTTGATTTGCAATTGTTTCTAACTTAGAATACATACTTATCTTTAAAAAAAATTATTTTTATTGTGAAAAATAACATATACAATAAAGCGATAAATTTCCAAGTACATTTTAACAAGTAGTTATGCAACCGATTTTAAAGTTTGGTATGGGTTACAGTTCGACTATTTTTCATTTTTTCTTCTACCTGCTCTAAGATACTGGAGACCAAAAGAAATATAAATATATTAACTCAGCAGTCATATTCATTTGTTAAATCCTGCCGTCTCTATCATACTCTTCCTGCTCTTTGTTTTTTTTTTGTGCAAAAATAACATATATATATATAAGCAAAAAATTTCAAAGTACAAAGTAACAATTAGTTGTAGAACAGATTTCAGAGTTTGGTATGGGTTACAATTCCACAATTTTAGATTTTTATTTCTACCCGCTCTAAGATATTGGAGACTAAAAGAAATATCAGTATAATGATTCAGCACTCATACTCATTTGTTAAACTCAACCTTCTTTGTATAACTCTACCATCACCTTTGACCTTTCTCTATACTATTAAAGGCTATTTGGGCTGTAGTCATTCTAACTTTTTCATGTTGGAAGGGCCCATCAATAATGTGGGATGGGGGATGGAACTAGTTGATGTTCTAGAAAGGCTGGCCCCGCTGCATTTCAGGACTTATCTTGCCCAGGGACCCATCTGGAGTTTGTAGTTTTCTGGAAAGTTATCCTAGCGCATGAAACTTCTGTGGAGTCTTATATAATTCCCTAGGTATTCTTTAGGATAGACAAGAATGGTTTTGTGGTTTGGGGTTTGGCAAGTTATGATAGTAGCAATGTCTAACTGAAGCTTGTGTAAGAGTGACCTCCAGAGTAGCTTCTCAACTCTATTTTAACTCTCTCAGCCACTGATACCTTATTAGTTACACTTCTTTTCCCCCTTTTGGTCCAGATGGCATTGCTGATCCCACGGTTCCAGGG